>NC_048567.1:8682376-8999876 GCF_013265735.2 Oncorhynchus mykiss | reverse complement strand
CATCTCTCTCTCTCTCTCTCTCTCTCTCTCTCTCTCTCTCTCTCTCTCTCTCTCTCTCTCTCTCTCTCTCTCTCTCTCTCTCTCTCTCTCTCTCTCTCTCTCTCTCTCTCTCTCTCTCTCTCTCTCTCTCTCTCTCTCTCTCTCTCTCTCTCTCTCTCTCTCTCTCTCTCTCTCTCTCTCTCTCTCTCTCTCTCTCTCTCTCTCTCTCTCTCTCTCTCTGTCTCTCTCTCTCTCTCAGGAGGAGGTGTTTGTGTCTAACGGTACTCTGAAGGCAGAGGATAGGTTCCAGGATGCTAGGTTTGGCTACGCCCTGGCCTCCGCCCCAGACCTCAACCATGACGGGTACACTGACCTGCTGGTGGGGGCACCCCTAGAGGACGGACACAATGGGGCCATATACGTCTACCACGGCCAGGGCATACACATCATCCACAACTACAAACAGGTAGACATACACATCATCCACAACTACAAACAGGTAGACATACACATCATCCACAACTACAAACAGGTAGACATACACATCATCCACAACTACAAACAGGTAGACATACACATCATCCACAACTACAAACAGGTAGACATACACATCATCCACAACTACAAACAGGTAGACATACACATCATCCACAACTACAAACAGGTAGACATACACATCATCCACAACTACAAACAGGTAGACATACACATCATCCACAACTACAAACAGGTAGAGAAAGAAGTGTCACCAGAAGTATAGGTGGAGTCCATCTCTGTGAAAAGAAAAGTGAAGATTTGTTTTTAAAGTGATATCATTCTTAGCTATAGTATTTCCATTGACCTCGTTCTATGTCTCTCTCCACCACTTCTCTACCCTCATCTCTCCACCTCCTTGCTCACCTCTCCTTCTCCTTGTAGCGTATCGCAGGGTCGTCCCTGTCCCCCTCTCTGCAGTATTTTGGGCGCAGTGTGAGTGCCAGATTAGACCTGGATGGAGATGGTCTGTTAGACCTGGCTGTGGGGGCCCAGGGCAGTGCTGTACTACTCAGGTAAGAAAGGAGGGATGAGGGGAGGTGGAGGAATGAAGAGGAGGGGAGGGGAGGGATAAATTGTCAGACTTGGCTGTGGAGTATTTTTTTTTAAATGTGATGATGATCGTCATCATTGAATGATCAATTCTCCCTCCCCTCTCTCCAGTTCTCGTAGTATAGTCCAGATCAACATGAGTCTGTCCTTCCAGCCCCACTCCATCAACGTCATCCAGAAGACATGTCAGAGAGGAGCGAGGGAGTCTGCCTGTCTCAACGCTACAGCCTGCTTCCTGGCTCTGTCCCGTTCCCCTGGAACTCACAGCAGCAGCTTCGGTAAGGGAGAGGGAGGGAGGAGGGAGGGAGTCTGCCTGTCTCAACGCTACAGCCTGCTTCCTGGCTCTGTCCCGTTCCCCTGGAACTCACAGCAGCAGCTTCGGTAAGGGAGAGGGAGGGGAGAGAGTGGGGGAGGGAGGGGGAAGGAGAGAGGAGGGAGGGAGTCTGCCTGTCTCAACGCTACAGCCTGCTTCCTGGCTCTGTCCCGTTCCCCTGGAACTCACCGCAGCAGCTTCGGTAAGGGAGAGGGAGGGGAGAGAGGGAGGGGGAGGGAGGGGGAAGGAGAGAGGAGGGAGGGAGTCTGCCTGTCTCAACGCTACAGCCTGCTTCCTGGCTCTGTCCCGTTCCCCTGGAACTCACCGCAGCAGCTTCGGTAAGGGAGAGGGAGGGGAGAGAGGGAGGGGCAGGGACTGGAGAGAGTAAGGGAGAGGGAGGGGAGATAGGGAGGGAGGGAGTCTGCATGTTAGATTTGATAGATTTGTTATCAACATCCCCTTCTCTCTCCTCCCCAGATCTGTCGGTGGTGGCCATGTTGGATGAGCGAAAGTTGACAGCGAGGGCGTTGTTTGACGACAGCAACCAGAGACAGACACAGCTGGGGGTCAGAGTTCACACAGGACAGACCGTCTGCCACAACCTGACCTTCCATGTGTTTGTGAGTATGACACACACACCAGAGCTCAGCTGGTATGGTACTTGCAACACCAGGATAGTGGGTTCAATTCCTAGGACCAAACAGCGACCATACATACTTTTAAAAGAAAGTATGCACGCATGACTGTAGGGCCGCTTTGGATAAAAGCCTCTGCTAAATGGCATATACACACACACACACACACACACACACACACACACACACACACATACACACACACACACACACACACACACACACACACAAACACACACACAAACTACACAACTAACATACACACACACTACACAACTAACATACACACATGCCGTGACACAAACACACAACCAACATGTACACGCTACTGCCACAACCTGCCCTTCCATATGTCACACACAATGCCAAAACACACATTTGCACACATCCTTCACCCCGACCGACACACACAATCTACATGCTGAAACATGATATTGACCTCTAACCCTTTGTCTCTGTCTGTGATAGGACACAGCAGACTACATCCGTCCAATCAGTTTCTCCCTGCGCTTTAAGATCAACGACACAGAGAGTGGCCCAGTGCTGGACGAAGGCTGGCCCACCACCTTCAAGAGATCGGTCAGTGTGTGGGGTGTGTGTGGGGTGCTCGTAGCATCCTGGCCACATTGTATGATGTAATGTACTGTTACTGTACGTTATCTACAGTATTACTCTGGCACCTCCATTTCAAATACTGTACCTTGATGTCTCCAGATTGCCTTCTTCAAAGACTGTGGTGAGGATGATGTGTGTGTCACTGATCTGGTGCTGCAGGCTCATATGGACATCTCTGGGACAAGGTACATCTCACACACACAAACACACACGAACACATGTGCACACACACATGCATGGACACACACGTATAGACACACACACACACCTGATCAAAAATGTTCCTCTCTTTTTTGTGTCCAGTCAACACTCAATCAGCCAAACAATTACTAAGTCAAGCGTTCCTGTTGTATTCATGTATTAATGTTTGTAGTTGTTGTATTAATGTTGTGTAGTAGTTGTGTAGTAGTTGTATGAATGTCTGAATGTAACTCCTCTCTGCAGACAGCAGCCCTATGTGATCCGTAGCCCTCGCAGACGTCTGGCTGTAGAAGTCCAGCTGCAGAACAGACTGGAGAACGCCTACAACACCAGCCTGACACTGCACTACTCACGCAACCTCCACTTCTCTAGTCTCAGTATACGGGTACGAAACACACACACACACACCACACACCACACAGACACACACACACACACACACACACACACACACACACACACACACACACACACACACACACACACACACACACACACGCGCATACACACACACACACACACACACACACACACACAGATTTACAACATGGACCTGACAATTTTATTCTGTCTCCTCCCCCTTCTCTCTCTTCCTCCCTCCCTTTCGATGTCTCCATCCCTATCTTTCTCACTCTCTCCTTCTCTCTCTCTAGGAGGATACCCAGTTGAAAATTGAGTGTACATCTCTCAGTTCCAACAGTCATTCCTGTAATGTCAGCTATCCTGTGTTCCGCTCCCACTCCAAGGTCTGTCTGTCTGGCATCAAATACAATGAGCAGAAATATAAACACAACATGTTAAGTGTTGGTCCCATGTTTCATGAGCTTATTTATAAGATCCCAGAAATGTTCCATACGCACAAAAATCATATTTTTCTCAAATGTTGTGCACAAATGTTGTTTACATTCCTGTTAGTGAGCATTTCTCCTTTGCCAAGATAATACATCCACCTGACAGGTGTGGCATATCAAGAAGCTGATTAAACAGAATGATCATTACACAGGTGCTGGGGACAATAAAAGGCCACTCTAAAATGTGCAGTTTTGTCAAACAACACAATGCCACAGATGTCTCAGGTTTTGAGGGAGCGTTGGCATGATGACTGCAGGAATGTCACCAGTGCTGTTGCCAAAGAATTGAATGTTCATTTCTCTACCATAAGCTGCCTCCAACGTCGTTTTAGAGAATTTGGCAGTATGTCCAACTGGCCTCACAATCGCAGACCACGTGTAACCACACCAGCTCAGGACCTCCACATCCGGCCTCTTCACCAGCGGGATCGTCTGAGACCAGCCACCCAGACAGCTGATGAAACTGTGGGTTTGCACAACTGAAGATTTTCTACACAAACTGTTAGAAACCATCTCAGGGAAGCTCATTTGTGTGCTCGCCGTCCTCACCAGGGTCTTGACTTGATTGCAGTTCGACATTGTAATTGACTTCAGTGGGCAAATGCTCACCTTCGCTGGCCACTGGTACGCTGGAGAAGTGTGCTCTTCACGGGTGAATCCCGGTTTCAGCTGTACTGGGCAGATGTCAGACAGTGTGTATGGCGTCGTGTGGGTGAGTGGTTTGCTGACGTCAACGTTGTGAACAGAGTGCCCCATAGTGGGGGTAGGGTCATGGTATGGGCAGGCATAAGCTACGGACAACAAATACAATTGCATTTTATGGATGATAATTTGAATGCACAGAGATACTGTGACGAGATCCTGAGGCCCATTGTCTTGCCATCCGCCGCCATCACCTCATGTTTCAGCATGATAATGCACGGCCCTATGTCACAAGTATCAGTGTAGTTCTGATACCACAAACTCAATCCCCACCACCTCTTATCTTCTCTCTGTCAGGTGAACTTCATGTTAGAGTTTGAGTTCAGCTGTACGTCTCTGCTCAGTAAAGTCCAGATGAAACTCACAGTTGCCAGGTAACTCATTATAATCCTATGGAGGAATGTAAAGGGATTCCTATTGGGAGCTTCTAGAAATTAACCTGAAATTCAGCCTCCACTGATTCCGTCTAACCCTAGTCATAATCCTACAGTAGAGACAGAAGTACTGTGTGTTTGTCTTCTCATGTGTCTGTCACATATATCTCTCTGTTCCTGGTTCCCATAGTGACAGTGTGGAGAGAGAGGCTACGCTGGGAGACAACAGTGTTCAGCTCCAGACTGTGGTTCAGTACGAACCTGACCTCTTCATCACCAGGTTAGTCTCTCTCTATCTCTCTCTCGGTCTCTCGGTCTCTCTCTCTCTCTCTCTCTCTCATTCCCTGTATCTCTACCTTTCTTTGTAGTGACTCCAATCTGAACCGTTATGAGGTCCACCCAACCAGAACCATATCAGAGGCAATAGGACCAGAGTTCTACACACACTTCAGGGTAAGCAGTGCACACACAATATATCTGTTTCCTTAATATCCTTACTGCACAATCACACACATAACCATACATACTGTCTTTACACACACACACACACACACACACACACACACACACACACACACACACACACACACACACACACACACACACACACACACACACACACACACACACACACACACACACACACACACACACACACACACACACACACACACACACACACACACACACACACACACACACGTCAGACTAATGTGTTCTGTGTGTAGCTGCAGAACCTGGGCTGTTACAGTGTGAGTAACCTGGAGTTGAGGCTGAGCCTGCCCTCTGTAGCAGCTGGAGACAGAATCTTCATGGCTGTTACTGAGGTCTTCTCTTACAACGTGAGTACTAACCCTCTCCCACTACTGTTGGAATAAACAGTTATTGTCATTTCTCTCTGGTTCTGAACTGTGACCTTTATGATGTCAGGTGACAGGGGTGAACTGCAGTGTAGACAGTGACGTGTCCCAGCAGAAGGACAGACAGAGAGATGTACGACCACTACATCCTGAAGACATGCAACAGACTGACCTACTGGTGAGAACAGACACACACACATATACACTGATGCACGCACACACACACAAATACCCACACACAAGATGATCACATTCACAATCCTAACTAGCTATATAGTGTATTTACAGTTGTAACATGTCTCTGTGTGCGGTGTGTAGAACTGCAGCAGGTCGTGGTGTGTGGAGGTGGTGTGTGAGGTACAGCAGCTGCATCGAGGACAGACCGCTCTCATACGAGTCAGCCGCAGGGTCCACGACAACTTCTTCAGACAGGTACGAAGTTTCTCTCTCTCTCTCACACACACACACAAACAGCTCTAACTATAAAAACACCCACTCTGACTTTGTGTCTCTGTCACCAGGCTAAGTTTAAGGTGGTGAGGATAGTGAGTGCCTATCATCTGGCTGCTCAGGAATCTAACCTGGTCACTCTGGGGAGTGGCGCCATCTGGAGGGAGGTGAGAGAACAGCAGGATTAACACTAATAGTGGAGGACTGGTTTAGCCTTGTCTGTGCCTGACTCGTTTACATCCAGAAAGAGTAGGAAGCTGGTATAGGGTGATTAATATCTGTCTGTTGTTTACATCCAGATAGAGTAGGAAGCTGGTATAGGGTGATTAATATCTGTCTGTCTGTTGTTTACATCCAGATAGAGAAGGAAGCTGGTATAGGGTGATTAATATCTGTCTGTTGTTTACATCCAGATAGAGTAGGAAGCTGGTATAGGGTGATTAATATCTGTCTGTTGTTTACATCCAGATAGAGTAGGAAGCTGGTATAGGGTGATTAATATCTGTCTGTCTGTTGTTTACATCCAGATAGAGAAGGAAGCTGGTATAGGGTGATTAATATCTGTCTGTTGTTTACATCCAGATAGAGTAGGAAGCTGGTATAGGGTGATTAATATCTGTCTGTCTGTTGTTTACATCCAGATAGAGTAGGAAGCTGGTATAGGGTGATGATGTCTGTCTGTTGTTTACATCCAGATAGAGTAGGAAGCTGGTATAGGGTGATGATGTCTGTCTGTTGTTTACATCCAGATAGAGTAGGAAGCTGGTATAGGGTGATGATATCTGTCTGTCTGTGTTGTTTACACCCAGATAGAGTAGGAAGCTGGTATAGGGTGATGATGTCTGTCTGTCTGTCTGTTGTTTACATCCAGATAGAGTAGGAAGCTGGTATAGGGTAATGATATCTGTCTGTCTGTCTGTTGTTTACATCCAGATAGAGTAGGAAACTGGTATAGGGTGATGATATCTGTCTGTCTGTCTGTTGTTTACATCCAGATAGAGTAGGAAGCTGGTATAGGGTGATGATATCTGTCTGTCTGTCTGTTGTTTACATCCAGATAGAGTAGTAAGCTGGTATAGGGTGATGATATCTGTCTGTCTGTTGTTTACATCCAGATAGAGTAGGAAGCTGGTATAGGGTGATGATGTCTGTCTGTCTGTCTGTTGTTTACATCCAGATAGAGTAGGAAGCTGGTATAGGGTGATGATATCTGTCTGTCTGTTGTTTACATCCAGATAGAGAAGGAAGCTGGTATAGGGTAATGATATCTGTCTGTCTGTTGTTTACATCCAGATAGAGTAGGAAGCTGGTATAGGGTGATGATATCTGTCTGTCTGTTGTTTACATCCAGATAGAGTAGGAAGCTGGTATAGGGTGATTAATATCTGTCTGTCTGTTGTTTACATCCAGATAGAGTAGGAAGCTGGTATAGGGTGATGATGTCTGTCTGTTGTTTACACCCAGATAGAGTAGGAAGCTGGTATAGGGTGATGATATCTGTCTGTCTGTTGTTTACACCCAGATAGAGTAGGAAGCTGGTATAGGGTGATGATATCTGTCTGTCTGTCTGTTGTTTACATCCAGATAGAGTAGGAAGCTGGTATAGGGTGATGATATCTGTCTGTCGTTTACATCCAGATAGAGTAGGAAGCTGGTATAGGGTGATGATATCTGTCTGTCTGTCTGTCGTTTACATCCAGATAGAGTAGGAAGCTGGTATAGGGTGATGATGTCTGTCTGTTGTTTACATCCAGATAGAGTAGGAAGCTGGTATAGGGTGATGATGTCTGTCTGTTGTTTACATCCAGATAGAGTAGGAAGCTGGTATAGGGTGATGATATCTGTCTGTCTGTGTTGTTTACACCCAGATAGAGTAGGAAGCTGGTATAGGGTGATGATGTCTGTCTGTCTGTCTGTTGTTTACATCCAGATAGAGTAGGAAGCTGGTATAGGGTAATGATATCTGTCTGTCTGTCTGTTGTTTACATCCAGATAGAGTAGGAAACTGGTATAGGGTGATGATATCTGTCTGTCTGTCTGTTGTTTACATCCAGATAGAGTAGGAAGCTGGTATAGGGTGATGATATCTGTCTGTCTGTCTGTTGTTTACATCCAGATAGAGTAGTAAGCTGGTATAGGGTGATGATATCTGTCTGTCTGTTGTTTACATCCAGATAGAGTAGGAAGCTGGTATAGGGTGATGATGTCTGTCTGTCTGTCTGTTGTTTACATCCAGATAGAGTAGGAAGCTGGTATAGGGTGATGATATCTGTCTGTCTGTTGTTTACATCCAGATAGAGAAGGAAGCTGGTATAGGGTAATGATATCTGTCTGTCTGTTGTTTACATCCAGATAGAGTAGGAAGCTGGTATAGGGTGATGATATCTGTCTGTCTGTTGTTTACATCCAGATAGAGTAGGAAGCTGGTATAGGGTGATTAATATCTGTCTGTCTGTTGTTTACATCCAGATAGAGTAGGAAGCTGGTATAGGGTGATGATGTCTGTCTGTTGTTTACACCCAGATAGAGTAGGAAGCTGGTATAGGGTGATGATATCTGTCTGTCTGTTGTTTACACCCAGATAGAGTAGGAAGCTGGTATAGGGTGATGATATCTGTCTGTCTGTCTGTTGTTTACATCCAGATAGAGTAGGAAGCTGGTATAGGGTGATGATATCTGTCTGTCTGTTGTTTACACCCAGATAGAGTAGGAAGCTGGTATAGGGTGATGATATCTGTCTGTCTGTTGTTTACATCCAGATAGAGTAGGAAGCTGGTATAGGGTAATGATATCTGTCTGTCTGTCGTTTACATCCAGATAGAGTAGGAAGCTGGTATAGGGTGATGATATCTGTCTGTCGTTTACATCCAGATAGAGTAGGAAGCTTGTATAGGGTGATGATATCTGTCTGTCTGTTGTTTACACCCAGATAGAGTAGGAAGCTGGTATAGGGTGATGATATCTGTCTGTCTGTTGTTTACATCCAGATAGAGTAGGAAGCTGGTATAGGGTAATGATATCTGTCTGTCTGTCGTTTACATCCAGATAGAGTAGGAAGCTGGTATAGGGTGATGATATCTGTCTGTCGTTTACATCCAGATAGAGTAGGAAGCTGGTATAGGGTGATGATATCTGTCTGTCTGTCTGTCGTTTACATCCAGATAGAGTAGGAAGCTGGTATAGGGTGATGATATCTGTCTGTCTGTCTGTTGTTTACATCCAGATAGAGTAGGAAGCTGGTATAGGGTAATGATATCTGTCTGTCTGTCGTTTACATCCAGATAGAGTAGGAAGCTGGTATAGGGTGATGATATCTGTCTGTCGTTTACATCCAGATAGAGTAGGAAGCTGGTATAGGGTGATGATGTCTGTCTGTCGTTTACATCCAGATAGAGTAGGAAGCTGGTATAGGGTGATGAATATCTCTGACTGTCTCTACTATCAGCCTTTTTTCTCTTTCTCTCCGTCAGACGGTGTTGGAGGTACTAAAGGGGCGGGCCATCCCTATTTCTCTCTGGATTCTGATAGGTAGCATCATTGGAGGGCTTCTGCTATTGGCCCTCATCATCTTCGCAATGTGGAAGGTACACCAATCACACCTCACCATACAGTACCTCACACTCTGCAACAACTTGTTTCTCCTCTGCCTTTATGGTAAAGATCAACACTTTGGATTTCACTCCTTCCTTCTCATCCCTCCTTTCTCCAGCTGGGGTTCTTCACTCGTAAACAGATAAAGGACGAGGAACTCGAGGACTGAGCCCGTCCCTCGCCGCCATGATGTCAGTCAATGGATACAGTATCTGTGACAACCAGAGAACCACAGAAACAGTCCACTTCGTGCCCATCCCCATGGCAACGACCTGCACAGAGACTGCTCCGCCCCCCCAGCAATAAAAACAGATGCCTTCCCTCTTCTAAATCATGCACCCCCCCATAAAGAACGCACAGCCGGTATAGATGAGCGTTGCCCAGTGTGTGTCTGAACTGTCAAAACACCTAACACCACATGGCACAGACTGCATCTATCGTCAGACACCCCAACATCTTGTCTGTTTCTACAGGTGAACCCATGGCTGTAGGGCTGTAGTTACACACCTGTTTAGAAATATACAGCAGGAAGGATGTGTACATGAGTTTTCTTCAGAGATGTCCCAGACAGGAAATAATGCTGTACACTACATGTCAAACTCATTCCACGGAGGGCCGAGTGTCTGCAGGTTCACTCCACCCTTGTACTTGATGGATGAATTAAGGTCACGACTTAGTGAGGGACTCCCCTCAACTGGTTGTCTAGGTCTTAATTGAATGGACAAAACAAAAACCTACAGACACACAGCCCTCTGTGGAATGAGTTTGACACTCCTGGTGCAATGTGACTTGGTATGATGTTCAATGACTGCAGACTTCAAACAGCGTAGATCTGTATAAGTAGATATAGTACAGGCATCGACCTGTAATTAGTACCATGTTGTATAAGTAGATATAGTACAGGCATCGACCTGTAATTAGTACCATGTTGTATAAGTAGATACCATACAGGCATCGACCTGTAATTAGTACCATGTTGTATAAGTAGATACAGTACAGGTATCAACCTGTAATTAGTACCATGTTGTATAAGTAGATATAGTACAGGCATCGACCTGTAATTAGTACCATGTTGTATAAGTAGATATAGTACAGGTATCAACCTGTAATTAGTACCATGTTGTATAAGTAGATACCGTACAGGTATCAACCTGTAATTAGTACCATGTTGTATAAGTAGATATAGTACAGGTATCAACCTGTAATTAGTACCATGTTGTATAAGTAGATACCGTACAGGTATCAACCTGTAATTAGTACCATGTTGTATAAGTAGATATAGTACAGGCATCGACCTGTAATTAGTACCATGTTGTATAAGTAGATACCGTACAGGCATCGACCTGTAATTAGTACCATGTTGTATAAGTAGATACCATACAGGTATCAACCTGTAATTAGTACCATGTTGTATAAGTAGATACTGTACAGGCATCGACCTGTAATTAGTACCATGTTGTATAAGTAGATACCGTACAGGCATCGACCTGTAATTAGTACCATGTTGTATAAGTAGATACCGTACAGGTATCAACCTGTAATTAGTACCATGTTGTATAAGTAGATACCATACAGGTATCAACCTGTAATTAGTACCATGTTGTATAAGTAGATACCGTACAGGTATCAACCTGTAATTAGTACCATGTTGTATAAGTAGATACCATACAGGTATCAACCTGTAATTAGTACCATGTTGTATAAGTAGATACCATACAGGCATCAACCTGTAATTAGTACCATGTTGTATAAGTAGATACCGTACAGGTATCAACCTGTAATTAGTACCATGTTGTATAAGTAGATACCGTACAGGTATCAACCTGTAATTAGTACCATGTTGTATAAGTAGATACCGTACAGGTATCAACCTGTAATTAGTACCATGTTGTGCTATATGGAAAGCAGTTCCATCCTTCAAGGAAGCTTGAATGAAAATGCACTACCTGATAATGGGGGCCACTTATAATCATGTGAATATATTTGGATTTCTATGAAACGCTGTTACAAACCAAACTGTCTATTTAATATTCAGAAGTCATCATGACTTTAGATTTTCCACCCATTTTCTCTACAGTACAGTTCATTTTTTGAGTCAAATTAAAACTGTTGATAATTAAAGTTTTTGTAAATGTTATTTTAGTTTCTTTCATGTTCATTTATACATACATAGGATCATTCATACACATTAACTAAATACACTTAAACCAAATATCTTATTACATTAAAAAAATATATTTTTAAATCTGGCATTTCAGACTACTTCATTCTATAAAATAAAAAACACTTTCACACTAGCAGACATTGTTGAACATATAACTGAAATAACGACGCCTGTACGTCAGGCAGAAAAAGCACCAAGTGAGTCAGGTATATGAAAACGCAAACATTTTATTGATGCAACTTTATGTCCATTGAGTTTCTCCCCTCCCTCTCTCTCTCTCCCTCCCTCTCACTTGGTCTTGGTAGAGAAGATGTAGGACTCCAGAAGAAAGACAGTCTCATCCACCTGGTTCTCTGTAGAGTCCAACCTTCAGGGAGAAAGGAAACAAGTAAAAGAAAGAGGTAATAAAGCTACAGTAATGTAGCAGTATTAGTACTTGTTGATGTGATGTCGTAGGCCTCTAGCTGTTGTCTATAGATATATAGTATGGGTGTCGTAGCAGTAGCATCCTGACTGGTTGCATCACTGCCTGGTAAGGCAAGTGCTCGGCCTCCGACCGTCAGGCACTACAGAGGGTAGTGCGTACGGCCCAGTACATCACTGGGGCCAAGCTTTCTGCCATCCAGGACCTCTACACCAGGCGGTGTCAGAGGAAGGACCTAAAAATTGTCAAAGACCCCAGCCACCCCAGTCATAGACTGTTCTCTCTACTACCGCATGGCAAGCGGCACCGGAGCACCAAGTCTAGGACCAAAAGGCTTCTCAACAGCTTTTACCCCCATACGACTCCTGAACAGGTAAACAAATGGCTACCCGGACTATTTGCATTGTTCCACCCCCCCAACTTCTCTTTTACGCTGCTGCTACTCTCTGTTTATCAATAATGCATAGTCACTTCAAACTATACATTCATGTACATACTACCTCAATTAGCCCGACTAACCGGTGCCCCCAGACATTGGCTACCAGGACTATCTGCATTGTGTCCCGCCACCCACCAACCCCTCTTTTACGCTACTGCTACTCTCCGTTTATCATATATGCATAGTCACTTTAACCATACCTACATGTACATACTACCTCAATCAGCCTGACTAACCTGTGCCTGTATATAGCCTCGCTACTGCTATTTTTCACTCTTTTTACTGTTGTTTTTACTTATCCATTGTTTACCTAAAAATCACACCGTTGGTAAGTAAGCATTTCACTGTAATACCTGTTGTATTCGGCACACGTGACAAATAAACTTTGATTTGATTTAGTAGTAGTACTTGTTGATGTGACGTCGTAGGTCTTCTAGTTGGAGGTCTCAACTTACTGTTGAGAGTTAGAATAGTAGAATACACAAGTTGTAATTTTGACATGTTGTGCATCAGCAGTTTCTCTTGTTATGTCAGTCACTGACAGTCACTCAGCCATGTCAGCTAACATTCTGTAGATTGTTAGTCTTATCTAAACTAGCAGTAATCATGGTTGAATTAATCCCTCTCACTCAGATAGCATATTAAAAGCAGAAAACATTTCTCTCCACCTTATGGCAAAATGTGTAGAATTGCAGGAAATGTACTCTAAAAAGTAAATGTATTGTCTCCTAGCTTAGGGCCCCTAAAAGGGTCGGCTCCGACTGCATGAGTGGGTATGGATGTGGTGCGCAGACCCGCGATGCTCATATTTTTTGTGGCCCCCCCATCCCCATCAAAGTTGCCCATCCCTGATCTATAGTACGTGTGTAGTAGTAGTAATGCAGTATTTGTTGATGTGATGTTGCAGGGCCCCTACCTGCTGTCTCTATAGATCTATAGTATGGATGTAGTAGTAATTAAGATGTAATGGTAATTAAGGTGCCGTGGTAATTAAGGTGCCGTGGTAATTAAGGTGCCGTGGTAATTAAGGTGCCGTGGTAATTAAGGTGCCGTGGTAATTAAGGTGCCGTGGTAATTAAGGCGCCGTGGTAATTAAGGCGCCGTGGTAATTAAGGCGCCGTGGTAATTAAGGTGCCGTGGTAATTAAGGTGCCGTGGTAATTAAGGTGCCGTGGTAATTAAGGTGCCGTGGTAATTAAGGCGCAGTGGTAATTAAGGTGCCGTGGTAATTAAGGCGCCGTGGTAATTAAGGCGCCGTGGTAATTAAGGCGCAGTGGTAATTAAGGCGCCGTGGTAATTAAGGCGCAGTGGTAATTAAGGTGCCGTGGTAATTAAGGCGCAGTGGTAATTAAGGTGCCGTGGTAATTAAGGCGCAGTGGTAATTAAGGCGCAGTGGTAATGCAGTACTTGTTGATGTGATGTCGCAGGGCTTCTAGCTGCTGTCTCTCGGGGGCAGTGATCATCTCCTCCACCTCTGTCAGCTGTTCAGGCTCCGCCCCACTGGCCTGCAGCGATGCCAGGATCGCCACAATTCGCTGGGACTTCTCCAGCAGACGCCTGTCAATCAAACACAGGAAGTATTGTACATGTAGCAAAATTGCTGAGGATTATATACACAAAAAGTCAGACTTGTTTCCATTGTGGTCCTCTATTGTCCTCTAAAAGTCAACATGCAGACCTAAAGAGACCTTAGCAGGAGACTTAGAGAATAAAACCAAATCTATCCATCCATCCACTTAGGAATCAATCAATAAACTCACTTGTTCTCCATCTTCTTTTTATAATAGTAAGCCAACAGATTTTCTGCACTTTTATTTCCATGACTGATCAAAACGTTCTCCTGGTCCTCTAGTGCCTCTGCAGCGGACATATGGTGAGCAATATCTTTGGAACATCAAATCGCAATATCGCATTGCATATAGAAACGTGAGAATCGCAATACATATCGTATCAGCACCTAAGTATTGTAATAATATCATGAGGTCCTTGACAATTCCCAGCCCTATCCAGCCCTATCCAGCCCTATCTGCAAGTCAGACCACCATTAATTGTCAAGTCAGCGATGCACAAAGTAAACAACAATCAAATCAAATGTATTTATAAAGCCCTTTTTACATCAGCTGATGTCACAGAGGGCTTGTACAGAAACGCAGCCTGAAACCCCAAACAGCAAGCAATACAGATGTAGAAGCCATATCAGGCGGGCTTCCGCAACAATGGAGTGTGAATTTTCAATGACGGCCTAGGAACGGTGGGTTAACTGCCTCGTTCAGGGGCAGAAAGACAGATTTTCACATTGTCAGCTCGGGGGATCCAATCTTGCAACCTTACAGTTAACTAGTCCAACTCAATAACGACCTGCCTCTCTCTCGTTGCCTGTTACGCAAATGCAGTAAGCCAAGGTAAGTTGCTAGCTAGCATTAAACTTATCTTGTAAAAAACAATCAGTCATAATCACTTGTTAACTACACATGGTTGATGATATTACTAGATATTATCTAGCGTGTCCTGTGTTGCATATAATCTGACTGAGCATACAAGTAATACGCTAATAGCGTTTCAAACTTCAGTCTCTCTGAGCCTTGGGGTGGTTGTTTCCCTTGCTCTGCATGGGTAACGCTGCTTCGATGTGGTGGCTGTTGTCGTTGTGTTGCTGGTTCGAGCCCAGGGAGGAGCGAGGAGAGGGACGGAAGCTATACTGTTACACTGGCAATATTAAAGTGCCTATAAGAACATCTACTAGTCAAAGGTTAATGAAATACAAATGGTATAGAGGGAAATAGTCCTATAATAACCACAACCTAAAACTTCTTACCTGGGAATATTGAAGACTCATGTTAAAAGGAACCACCAGCTTTCATATGTTCTCATGTTCTGAGCAAGGAACTTAAACGTTAGCTTTCTTACATGGTACATATTGCACTTTTACGTTCTTCTCCAACACTGTTTTTGCATTATTTAAACCAAATTGAACATGTTTCATTATCTACTTGAGGCTAAATTGATTTTATTGATGTATTATATCAAGTTAAAATAAGTGTTAATTCAGTATTGTTGTAATTGTCATCATTACAAATACATTTTTTATTTGTATTTATTTATTTTGAAATCGGTATCGGCTTTTTTGGTCCTCCAATAATCGGTATCGCCGTTGAAAAATCATAATCGGTCGACCTCTAGTTCACACCCGTCTTGTTGGTGGAGAAAACATCTGGTAGGTTTAAAGCTTTCCTGCAATTCTACACATGTTGTCTTGAAGTGCAGAGAAAATGTTGACATTTTTTATTTATTTAACTAGGCCACGCCCTCCCTGCTAAGCCCTCAGTTTGGGAATCACTGACTTAGACCACCCCCATTAAATCTCTCCTGGTCTACAAGCATACGGAGGTGGTCTGTAGGGGTCTGTGACACTGACCTGGTCCAGTTTGCTGGCCACAGCACTAATGACGGACTGGTCTCTGAAGTGCTGATGGAACCTCTCAAAGTTCACCTGCCAGTAGATCCCCTCATCACCACACGACTGGAAAGAGAGGGGGGGAGGAGATAGAAAGTGGCACAAGTCATTCAAAACGGTTCCATTCCTTATTGAGAGGAGTAAAAGAAAAACAGAACAAGGTTATCTGATTCTCTATAGCAGCCCATTATCTCTGAGTGTCAAGAGTAGAGGGTCTGACCTCTGAGTTCATCTTGACTTTCTTCCCTCCTCTCTGCTCCTCACTATCGTCACTGGAGCGTCTGCGCTTCCCACGACCTGAATTACATATAGCAGGAGGTTTACATGTGGGTATGCACGCAGGTGAAAAGGTACTACGTGTTATATGAGACAAAGTGTTTACGGTACCTATGAGTGTGACATGGGGCAGCTTGTAGCAGTCGGGGTTGCTCTCTGCTGTTGGGGGGGCAGTGGAGGCGGGGGCGGCAGGGGTGCTGGGGGTCGCCGGGGTAGAGAAGGCTGCAGTTCCCATCTCGGCCACCGGAGGACAGCACTGCAGGAAGTGAGTCTCCACCAGCTTAGAGAAGGCTGAGACCACCTCACTGTACTCCATACTACGACCCTCTACAGAGAGAAAAATCATGAGGACAGAAGGAGAAGAAAATATAGAACAATCATACATCTTGTAATCGCTCTCTCACACATCCTCCATGTTATGAGTGAGTCGGTCAGCTACAGTCTTGACTGTGTTGCTCAAGGTCATATGGCCTCGTTGTTGGACCTCCTCCACGATGAGTTCTCCTGCGTCTCCATACAGGGTCTTAGCTGTGTAGATGTACCGCGGGTACAGCAGAACACTTAGAACCCACTCACAGCTGGCCCGGTACTCCACTGGACTCCCGGGGCCTCGCCGGCCCGAACTCACAAGCACCGTGCTGTACCAACACACACAGAGACTTCTTCACCTGCAGAAGAGACAGGGTCACCACCTAGGTTGGAAAATGTTTTATGTGTGTGCGTTTGTTTAGTACCAGGTCCAGTGGTGTGTTGGTCTCATTGGCGATGGTCCTGAGGTTCTGTGCCCCTCCTCTGAGCAGGTGAGTGCCTATCCTCTCCAAAGTGCTCCTGTAGCAGCAGGCCACACAGCCGCACCTCCTGGGCAGTCATATGCTGAAACAGGAGGAACCGGGGAACAGGTCAACAACACGTTTTTGGACTGTTCATCGTTTTTGGACTGTTCATCATACTTATGCTGAGAAGTATGATGACACTCACAACCAGTAACCAAATCACGGCTATTCAACAACGTTTACTAACAACTTTAATTTTATAACTTAACTGCCATGCTCACAAACCTTTGCAAAACACCCTTTTCAGATCATGAAATGAGTTTCGGGAGAATCCTCGCAAAACAACTTCAGAATCCCAAACACGTGATTGCCAGCGCCACAACACAACGAATTTCAGCCCTCACAAGTAAGCTAATTTTCCCAAAGAGTTGCGCATTGCACGAAGGGATGTTGGCGGACCACCCTCTTTGGTATGCAGGAGGACCGACGTCACTGTTTGTGCTATCCTGGGGAAGATGGCGGAAGCTGCGGCGGTTCCCCCGCATCGGTTCTTCTGTCATTGTTGTAAGGGAGAAGTAAGCCCCAAGCTCCCGGTAAGTCAGTCGTTTCACCGTGCCCCGATCATGTCTGTTCAAAGCAGGTCTTGTTCTTTTCCGTCGGTTGACAACCGAATCTGAGTCCAGCAAATAGCAGAAGTTGTTTAACTAGCTAGCTGCTAACTGTAGACGGCTAGCCAGTAGGGCCCTCGGCACTGGCTCTAACTAGCTAGCATACAATGTTGCTATTTGTTGTTGCTCGCTTTAACAATAGGGTTTGTCAACTCATTTCTTTAAACAAAGACATTATGTACAGTAATTGTTAAAGATTATACTGGCATGGTTGAATAACCGTACCTGTAGTTACTGAGTAGCTGGTGTTATTTGATTTGATGTTAACCTTATTCGAGGTGGGTTTTGTGTGCTTTTCCTGAATTCCTCGAGGAGGTAGCTATATGGAAATCTGATGGATATTTCAACGTTAGGCCAGTCTGGCTACTCCTTGGCCTACAAAGTTATGACACTTAA
Source organism: Oncorhynchus mykiss (assembly GCF_013265735.2). Lineage (NCBI taxonomy): Eukaryota > Metazoa > Chordata > Actinopteri > Salmoniformes > Salmonidae > Oncorhynchus > Oncorhynchus mykiss. The sequence continues at coordinate 8,981,626 of NC_048567.1, read as the reverse complement.
CGTTAACGTTTGCATTTAGCTAGCCAGTCGTGTAGCTATCTCTTTGTTATTGACTCGCAGTCTCTGGCAGTCAGTCAATATGTCAGTAAGTCATTCAGTCTGCCTGTCTAAACCAACGTTCGCTAGGATACATTTGTGAATGTTAGGCTGGTCAGTGAGAGGCAGGCTGGTAATCCCGTTTATTCCCTTCCTGCCATTGAAGCTACATCTGGGAGGAGGCTGAAGTAGGCCTAGAAACGGACCTAAGGCCAGTTTTGAGATTTCCCTCTTATTGGGAAATAGATCTGTGCCTATGGGTCTGATCCATCTAGCCCAGGGTTTCCCAAACTCGGTCCTGCCCCCCCATCATCAAGATTGGGCTCCAGAGTGGCGCAGCGGTCTAAGGCACTGCATCTCAGTGAGGCATATCCTAAGCCTGCACACAATATTGCATACAGCAATACAAGTTTTGAACAATTTTGGAATGAGGTTCACTTCATGTTCAAGTGTCCTTTTGTTTTGTGGAATAAAGAACATGTCTGTGTCATAGGCCTAATCCCATTGTGAGTGAACTCGACACGGGTGCCAGGGAAGAATACTTCTCGGTGACAACTTCCACTTTACATGTTGATGTTCCTGCCTAGGCTATATCCTGACTCTGCCACAGATCTCTACTAGACATTTCCCCATTCCCCATTCTACAGACAGAAACCCCTGCATAGCTGCCTCAGCAGCCCTGTATAGAACCCGGTGTGACTCATGTACTCTCTGAGTTTGTGGTGTTGTGTGTTTTTGCAGGAGTACATCTGTCCCAGGTGTGAGTCTGGCTTTATAGAGGAGGTAACAGAAGATTCCAGGTGAGAATATCTTGTTTCTTATGTCTGTAGCTTTAATGAATCTACCAGACATAGGCTAGGCAGAGTGAATAGAAGGTGGTGGAGAATGACTGTGTATAGATGTTGGATGTTACTAATGCTGTGTTCTGCCTCCTGTGTGCTGTTTCCCTCAGTCTGCTAGAGGGTGGCACTAACGGGACAGATGACACAGCCACACAGTTTGCAGAGGTATGATATGCAGTGCACTGTGGCCTGGAGGGTACAGGGGTGGGGGGGGGATGCAAATGTGTACTGTGATCTCATCTTTCTTTCACATGCTTTCTCTATCTCTCTCTCCCTTCCACTGTCCCTCTCTCCATTCCCCCTCCTCCCACCCTCCCTGTTTTCACCCTCACCCCGCATTTCTCTCTCAGCAGCTGTGGCACCTGTTGTTTGTAGAGAGGCCTTTCACAGTGGATGGTGACAGTCCAGACTCAGAGCCCCGGGTCCCTGGTGGAGGGGTTGGGGTAGGATCAGGGGGGTTAGGTCTGGGGGGTCTGGGAGGGCTAGGAGGCCTGGGAGGAGGTCCTATCGGAGGGTCAGTCCCTGCTGGGCTAGGAGGACCCCTGGGGGGTCCTCTGGGAGGGGGGGAACACTGGGGGCCCGGTCGCCCCCCTCGCCTGCACAGTCAGCGGAGGTACCGCTCCAGAGGGAGCAGCAGACCTGACCGCTCACCTGCCGTAGAGGGGTGAGACTCCTCTCCTTACGATGCCATGTTGATATTCATATGGCTGTTTTGATCAGTCAGGATTTGCAGGTTCTAAATGTTGTCTTTTTAAAAAGTTTTCAGTGTTCTGCTGATCTCATTCCTGACTGATGTGTGTGCCTTCTCTCTCTGTAGGATAGTACAACAGTTTCTGGCTGGTCTATTTGCCAACTCTGGAGTTCCTGGCTCACCTCCCCTCTCTTGGTAAGAACCTTCTTACTACCATGTAAGCAGTGGTTATACAGTATGTAAGTCCATAGTTTGACTTACACACTTTCTCTTGTGGATTCTGTACAAATAGTGAGGTGGATCAACATGAATATTTGAAGGTTCCCTGACTTGTTATGGGTGTGCCTCAGCCAGCACCCCTGGGACCCTGTCATTTAAACCCAAACTAAATCACAACCCATATTGTTGCTGTTCATCATGTGTGAAACAGGATATTTCCTGAATGTTTCATCTTTAACTGTAATTGACCTCCTCTCTCTGTGTGTTAGGACGGGGATGCTACACTCTAACCCAGGGGACTATGCTTGGGGACAGGGGGGACTGGACGCAGTCATCACACAGGTACGCACGCACAAACCCCATTCACTTGATTTGGTATGGATGGCCACTAACCAACTATTACTTCATACTACGTAGTATGCTATATGGATGTTGGTAGACCCAGAATGCTAATGAAGGTTTAGCAGTTCTCTTGTTATTTTCTCTATCTTTTCCAGGGTGTTTCTGATGGTTTTACGCTTGTTGTATCATGCTAGGTTAGCACACAGTTTACAGCACAAAGCTGAATTGTAAAGCTGTTCTTATAGTTCCTGCAGCAACCATTGTGATGTATCTTCTCTGTCTACCTGTGTGTAGTTGTTAGGTCAGTTTGAGAACACGGGCCCTCCTCCTGCAGAGAAAGAGAAGATCTCCTCCATACCTACAGTCAACGTGTCTCAGGATCAAGCAGGTCAGTCCTTTAGCTCCTCTCCAGTTTCTCCATAGTGCCTATACACTACCAGTCAAACGTTTGGACACGCTTATTCATTCAAGGGTTTTTCTTTTTTTTTTTTAAATGTTATACATTGTAGAAAAATAGTGAAAACATCAAAACTATGAAATAACACTTTTTTTGGTTACAACCAAAACATATTTAAAGTTTTAGATTCTAAGTAGCCACCCTTTGCCTTGACAGCTTTGCATACTCTTGGCATTCTCTCAACCAGCTTTACCTGGAATGCTTTTCCAACAATCTTGAGTTCCCACATATGCTGAGTACTTGTTGGCTGATTTTCCTTTGCTCTGCGATCCAACTCATCCCAAACCATCTCAATTGGGTTGAGGTCGGGTGATTGTGCTCCCAAGTGGCGCAACGGTCTAAGGCACTGCATCTCAGTGCATGAGGCGTCACTACAGTCCCTGGTTCGAATCCAGGCTGAATTACATCTGGCCGTGATTGGGATTCCCATCGGGTGGTGCACAATTGGCCCTGCGTCGCCCGGGGTAGGCCGTCACTGTAAAATAAGAATTTGTTCTTAACTAAATAAAATAAAAATAATTGTGGAGGCCAGGTCACCCTTCATCACTCCTTCTTGGTCAAATAGCCCTTACACAGCCTGGAGGTGTGTTGGGTCATTGTTCTGTTTAAAAACAAATGATAGTCCCACTAAGCCCAAACCATCGCGTATCGCTGCAGAATGCTGTGGTAGTCATGCTGGTACCTTTTGCCTTGGAATTCTAAATAAATCAGACAGTGTCACCAACAAAGCACCATCACACCTCCTCCATGCTTCAAGATGGGAACCACACATGCTGAGATTATCCCATCACCTACTCAGCGTCTCACAAAGACACGGCGGTTGGATACAAAAATCAGATTTGTCCATTGCTCGTGTTTCTTGGCCTAAGCAAGCCTCTTCTTCTTATTGGTGTCCTCTAGTAGTGGTTTCTTTTGCAGCAATTCGACCATGAAGGCCTGATTCACACAGTCTCCTCTGAACAGCTGATGTTGAGATGTCTGTTACTTGAACTCTGAAGCATTTATTTGGGCTGCAATCTGAGGTGCAGTTAACTCTAATGAATTTATCCTCTGCAGCAGGTAACTCTGGGTCTTCCTTTCCTATCAAATTACATTGTATTTGTCACATACACATGGTTAGCAGATGTTAATGCGAGTGTAGTGAAATGTTTGTGCTTCTAGTTCCGACAGTGCAGCAATATCGAACAAGTAATCTAACAATTTCATACCTAATAATACCTAATACCTAGTAATATATGGATGAGCAACGACAGAGCGGCATAGGCAAGATGCAATAGATGGTATAAAATACAGTATATACGTATGAGTGAGGCAAGATATGTAAACATAATGAAAGTGGCATTATGGCAGTCCTCATCAGAGACAGTTTCATCACAGCACAGCACATTTTCTGGATTGACTGACCTTCATGTCTTAAAGTAATGATAGAATGTTGTTTCTCTTTGCTTATTTGAGCTTTTCTTGCCATAATATGGACTTGGTCTTTAACTAAATAGGGCTATCTTCTGAATACCACCCCTACCTTGTCACAACACAACTGATTGGCTCAAACACATTAAGGAAATACATTCCACGAATTAACTTTTAACAAGGCACACCTGTTAATTGAAATGCATTCCAGGTCACTACCTCATGAAGCTGATTGAGAGAATGCCAAAAGTGTGCAAAGCTGTCATCAAGGCAAAGGGTGACTACTTTGAAGAATCTCATATAAAATATATATTTTGATTACTACATGATTCCATATGTGTTATTTCATTGTTGTGATGTCTTCACTATTATTCTACAATGTAGACAATTGTAAAGATAAAGAAAAACCCTTGAATGAGTAGGTGTCCAAACTTTTGACTGGTACTGTAAATAAGCTAGTATAGCTGTGCTGCTGACAGTTGACTCATTGGGGTAAATGAGGACTCCTAGCTGCTGTCTCCTGTCCTCGTCTTTCTCACATACACACATCTGTCCTCTGTTTCACTCTCTCTCCTCTCTACCTCTCGGCCTCACTCTGTCTCTCTCTTTTGGTCTGTCTCTGTCTCCCCCTGGCCCAAGACCCACATAGCTGTTGTCTCTCTCCCTCTCTGTCTGTCACTCTCTATTCCCCCTGGCCCAGGGCCCACATAGAGAGGGTGAGACAACAGCTGTCTCTCTTTGTCTCCCCTGGCTCAGGGCCCACATAGCTGTTGTCTCTCTCTCTCTCCCTCTCTCGGTCTCTCCTGGCTCAGGGCCCACATAGCTGTTGTCTCGGTCTCCCCTGGCTCAGGGCCCACATAGCTGTTGCCTCCCTCTCTTGGTCTCCCCTGGCTCAGGGCCCACATAGCTGTTGTCTCTCTCTCTCTCTCCCGGTCTCTCCTGGCTCAGGGCCCACATAGCTGTTGTCTCGGTCTCCCCTGGCTCAGGGCCCACATAGCTGTTGTCTCTCTCTCCCTCCCTCTGTCTCCCCTGGCTCAGGGCCCACATAGCTGTTGTCTCTCTCTGTCTCCCCTGGCTCAGGGCCCACATAGCTGTTGTCTCCCCTGGCTCAGGGCCCACATAGCTGTTGTCTCTCTCTCTCTGTCCCCCCTGGCTCAGGGCCCACATAGCTGTTGTCTCTCTCTGTCCCCCCTGGCCCAGGGCCCACATAGCTGTTGTCTCTCTCTGTCTCCCCTGGCCCAGGGCCCACATAGCTGTTGTCTCACTATCTCTCTGTCTCCCCTGGCCCAGGGCCCACATAGCTGTTGTCGCTCTCTGTCTCCCCTGGCTCAGGGCCCACATAGCTGTTGTCTCTCTCTGTCCCCCCTGGCCCAGGGCCCACATAGCTGTTGTCTCACTATCTCTCTGTCTCCCCTGGCCCAGGGCCCACATAGCTGTTGTCGCTCTCTGTCTCCCCTGGCTCAGGGCCCACATAGCTGTTGTCTCTCTCTGTCCCCCCTGGCCCAGGGCCCACATAGCTGTTGTCTCTCTCTGTCCCCCCTGGCCCAGGGCCCACATAGCTGTTGTCTCTCTCTGTCTCCCCTGGCCCAGGGCCCACATAGCTGTTGTCTCACTATCTCTCTGTCTCCCCTGGCCCAGGGCCCACATAGCTGTTGTCGCTCTCTGTCTCCCCTGGCTCAGGGCCCACATAGCTGTTGTCTCTCTCTGTCCCCCCTGGCCCAGGGCCCACATAGCTGTTGTCTCACTATCTCTCTGTCTCCCCTGGCCCAGGGCCCACATAGCTGTTGTCGCTCTCTGTCTCCCCTGGCTCAGGGCCCACATAGCTGTTGTCGCTCTCTGTCTCCCCTGGCTCAGGGCCCACATAGCTTTTGTCTCCCCTGGCCCAGGGCCCACATAGCTGTTGTCTCTCTCTGTCCCCCCTGGCCCAGGGCCCACATAGCTGTTGTCTCTCTCTGTGTCCCCCCCCCCCCCCGGCCCCACATAGCTGTTGTCTCTCTCTCTTCCCCCCCCCCCCCTGGCCCCACATAGCTGTTGTCTCTCTCTCTTCCCCCCCCCCCCCCCCCCCCCGGCCCCACATAGCTGTTGTCTCTCTCTCTTCCCCCCCCCCCGGCCCCACATAGCTGTTGTCTCTCTCTGTCCCCCCTGGCCCAGGGCCCACATAGCTGTTGTCTCTCTCTGTCCCCCCCCCCCCCCGGCCCCACATAGCTGTTGTCTCTCTCTCTCCCCCCCCTGGCCCCACATAGCTGTTGTCTCTCTCTCTTCCTTCCTCCCCCCCCGGCCCCACATAGCTGTTGTCTCTCTCTGTCTCCCCTGGCCCAGGGCCCACATAGCTGTTGTCTCTCTCTGTCTCACTATCTCTTGTCATTAAGAGTGCTACTTATTACTCTTAAATCATCTCAACGAGCCACTCAGGAATTTGGCATCAGATGCTAGGCTTCAGTTATTTTAATGTCTGATAGGCCGTCATTGTAAATAAGAATTTGTTCTTAACAGACTTGCCTAGTTAAAAAAAGGTTCAATAAAAACATCTAATGTAACCCCAGCTTCATCATCCCTTCAGTCTTCCCATCTCTCCCTCTCCTCCCCCGTTCTCTGTAATATGGAGTATTTCTCCTGCGTGTCAGATAGTTCTGATCATTTCTAACAGGAATGTAATACTAGATAATAAAAAGGGGTGTGTGTGTGTCTCCAGACTGCAGTATGGAGTGTCCGGTGTGCAAGGAGGACTTTGCAGTGGGAGAGCCCGTCAGACAGCTACCCTGCAACCACTTCTTCCACTCAGACTGTATAGTACCCTGGCTGGAAATGGTGAGGAGGGTGGGGTAATATTTAGTAAGAGGAATGTTTTGAAGACATTTGTAACTGATTTTCTCCTCTCTCTTTCTGCAGCATGATACGTGTCCTGTGTGTAGGAAGGGGTTGAATGGAGAAGACAGCAACACCCAGAACCCCCCAGAATCCCCCTCTCTAAATACGGACCCCCGCACACAGGAGAGATGGTCCTTCTGAAATACACCTCCCCCTCATCCCCTTATCGCACCTCTCTGACCTCCTTTTAATCTCTCTCATCCGTCCTTTATTCCACTTTTTTTACCCTCATCCCCCCCTTCTCTACGAACTACTGCACACGGGAGATAAGGACTTTCTGAAGGATAGACCTCCTCCATCTCTGCCTCATTCCTCCGTGTCATTCCTTCATCTCACTCCTCCTCTCTGAATCATCTCTTCATCTACAGTCATAGGATGGTCATCTCAGTTTGGCTGTTCCTGTCTCAATGCCCCTGGAACCATGTTCACACAGAGTACACACACACACACACGTCATGATCCATTAGCTGTCCTCTGCCTCATCATGACCAAGCACTTGCCTTTACCTCGCTTCAAACATCAACCACATCTCGCTTTTTCTACTCTTTTCTCCATATTCCTCTTTTTCCATCCTTCTGAAAAGCACTGCTGTAAAACAATGTTGTCTCTCCCTACCTCTCTACTCCTGGGATGCATCTCAATAGTCTAGTGGCTTCCTCTCCTCATCATCTGCACTGAACATGGCAGATGCTCACCAGGAATTTGATTTTGCCTTTCATCATTTTGACTATTGAGACGGGGCCCTCCACAACAATCTTTCGCTGTCATTCTGGTGTATATATTAAACAGATTGCATCGCTCTGTCATTTTACTCCTCCGTTGATGACTTGTCTTTTGTTTCACATTTCTATCACTATTTTTTTAATGTAAATACTTTTAGTCCAACAACTTCTGGTTTGAGAAGAGAACAACAAAGCATATTGAGAATGGAGACAAATGTGAATCCCTGGGTATTAGTCTGTATATTATTATATATATGATAACATGTATTAATAATTCAAAAATATTAAAAACCATTAACATTGATTTTTATCGGGTCTGTCTGTCCATTAAAACGTCCAGATACTTGTGTGACGACGTAATAGAGAGACATCATTTATTCAAAAGGCAAATGGTTTAAACAGCATTAATAGATTCGGTACATGATCTCTTTTCTAAACCAGATTTCAGTTTAGAAACGGTTGTTAGCAGTGTAATGGTCAGACCGTCTCAAGCAGCAGCAGTGTCTGATCATAGTAGATAGTGTACCTGGTCCTGGTTTGATCACATGCTATATTCACACATTCCAGAGCTTCTCCCAGCGTGATAAAGATCAGTGCAGATAGTCACAGCATAGGAACACGCAACATATTTGGCTGTATTGGCTAAACCACACACACATTCCAAGCTCTAATGCCAGAGCCCACGATGCTGCAGGTTATCTATTAGATATGCTGTTCTGAGGAGGCAGCACATTGGGCTTCGGATGGTGGTGGGAGTTGAGTGTGTAGTGGTGGAAATGTAGCAGACCTGCTAGTGGGGATTGTGACAATGCTTTGGCCCTGGCAGTAAAGGTGTGTGTTCCATTCCAGTGCGGTCAGAGTGTGTGAGCAGGGAGTGGGCTGGAGCACTGGAGGAGATGAAACCCACAGCAGGATCATACACCTCAAACTGGACCTCTGACGACGACCTGCAACACACACACACAGTCTCACATCAAGTTAACACACACACTTTCACCCACCTGTTGAGGATGGTAAGCACCACTGACCCGTCTGGCCCGATGAAGGCAGAGCTTTCCAGTTTTGTTTCCTGACTGAAGGACACACCCACTCTCTGAGACCCCTCCCACAGGAACTTACTGTGTAGCAGAGTTAATTAACTTCAAAACACATAAAGATGAGTGATCAACAAGTAATTTAGGAAAGAAGGGTTTACTTTATAAAGTATTGGTATAGGGTGTCAGACCTGTCCAGGTGGGACAGTACAGTACCTGAAATGGGCCATGCTTTAGAAGGTGGTACAGTACCTGAAGTGGGCCATGCTATAGAAGGTGGTACAGTACCTGAAGTGGGCCATGCTATAGAAGGTGGTACAGTACCTGAAGTGGGCCATGCTATAGAAGGTGGTACAGTACTTGAAGTGGGCCATGCTATAAAAGGTGGTACAGTACCTGAAATGGGCCATGCTTTAGAAGGTGGTACAGTACCTGAAGTGGGCCATGCTATAGAAGGTGGGACAGTACCTGAAGTGGGCCATACTATAGAAGGTGGTACAGTACCTGAAATGGGCCATGCTTTAGAAGGTCGTACAGTACCTGAAGTGGGCCGTGCTATAGAAGGTGGGACAGTACCTGAAGTGGGCCATGCTATAGAAGATGGGAAAGTACCTGAAGTGGACCATGCTAAAGAAGGTGTTACAGTACCTGAAGTGGGCCATGCTAAAGAAGGTAGTACAGTACCTGAAATGGGCCATGCTATAGAAGGTGGTACAGTACAGTACCTGAAGTGGGCAATGCTATAGAAGGTGGGACAGTACCTGAAGTGGGCCATGCTAAAGAAGGTAGTACAGTACCTGAAATGGGCCATGCTATAGAAGGTCGTACAGTACTTGAAATGGGCCATGCTATAAAAGGTGGTACAGTACCTGAAGTGGGCCATGCTATAGAAGGTGGGACAGTACCTGAAGTGGACCATGCTATAGAAGGCGGTACAGTACCTGAAATGGGCCATGCTATAGAAGGTGGGAAAGTACCTGAAGTGGGCCATACTATAGAAAGTGGGATAGTACAGTACCTGAAATGGGCCATGCTATAGAAGGTGGTACAGAACCCTGAAGTGGGCCATGCTATAAAAGGTGGTACAGTACCTGAAATGGGCCATGCTATAGAAGGTGGTACAGTACCTGAAATGGGCCATGCTTTAGAAGGTGGTACAGTACCTGAAGTGGGCCATGCTATAGAAGGTGGTACAGTACCTGAAGTGGGCCATGCTACAGAAGGTGGTACAGTACCTGAAGTGGGCCATGCTATAGAAGGTGGGACAGTACCTGAAGTGGGCCATACTATAGAAAGTGGGACAGTACAGTACCTGAAATGGGCCATGCTATAGAAGGTGGTACAGAACCCTGAAGTGGGCCATACTATAGAAGGTGGGACAGTACCTAAAGTGGGCCATGCTATAGAAGGTGGTACAGTACCTGAAGTGGGCAATGCTATAGAAGGTGGTACAGTACCCTGAAGTGGGCCATACTATAGAAGTTGGGACAGTACCTGAAGTGGGCCATGCAATAGAAGGTGGGACGGTACTTGAAGTGGGCAATGCAATAGAAGGTGGGACAGTACCTGAAGTGGGCCATGCTATAGAAGGTGGGCCAGTACAGTACCTGAAGTGAGCAATGCTATAGAAGGTGGGACAGTACCTGGAGTGGGGCATACTATAGAAAGAGGGACAGTACAGTACCTGAAGTGGGCAATGCTATAAAAGGTGGTACAGTACCTGAAATGGGCCATGCTTTAGAAGGTGGTACAGTACCTGAAGTGGGCCATGCTATAGAAGGTGGTACAGTACCTGAAGTGGGCCATGCTATAGAAGGTGGGACAGTACCTGAAGTGGGCCATACTATAGAAGGTGGTACAGTACCTGAAATGGGCCATGCTTTAGAAGGTGGTACAGTACCTGAAGTGGGCCATGCTATAGAAGGTGGTACAGTACCTGAAATGGGCCATGCTTTAGAAGGTGGTACAGTACCAGAAGTGGGCCATGCTATAGAAGGTGGGACAGTACCTGAAGTGGGCCATACTATAGAAGGTGGTACAGTACCTGAAATGGGCCATGCTTTAGAAGGTGGTACAGTACCTGAAGTGGGCCGTGCTATAGAAGGTGGGACAGTACCTGAAGTGGGCCATGCTATAGAAGATGGGAAAGTACCTGAAGTGGACCATGCTAAAGAAGGTGGTACAGTACCTGAAGTGGGCCATGCTAAAGAAGGTAGTACAGTACCTGAAATGGGCCATGCTATAGAAGGTGGTACAGTACCTGAAGTGGGCCATGCTATAGAAGGTGGGACAGTACAGTACCTGAAGTGGGCAATGCTATAGAAGGTGGGACAGTACCTGAAGTGGGCCATGCTATAGAAGGTGGTACAGTACCTGAAATGGGCCATGCTATAGAAGGTCGTACAGTACTTGAAGTGGGCCATGCTATAAAAGGTGGTACAGTACCTGAAGTGGGCCATGCTATAGAAGGTGGAACAATACAGTACCTGAAGTGGGCAATGCTATAGAAGGTGGTACAGTACCTGAAGTGGACCATGCTATAGAAGGTGGGACAGTACCTGAAATGGGCCATGCTATAGAAGGTGGTACAGTACCTGAAATGGGCCATGCTATAGAAGGTGGGACAGTACAGTACCTGAAGTGGGCCATGCTATAGAAGGTGGGACAGTACCTGAAGTGGGCCATGCTATAGAAGGTGGTACAGTACCTGAAGTGAACCATGCTACAGAAGGTGGTACAGTACCTGAAATGGGCCATGCTATAGAAGGCGGTACAGTACCTGAAATGGGCCATGCTATAGAAGGTGATACAGTACCTGAAGTGGGCCATACTATAGAAGGTGGGACAGTACCTGAAGTGGGCAATGCTATAGAAGGTGGGACAGTACCTGAAGTGGGCCATGCTATAGAAGGTGGTACAGTACCTGAAGTGGAACATGCTATAGAAGGTGGTACAGTACCTGAAGTGGGCCATGCTATAGAAGGTGGGACAGTACCTGAAGTGGGCCATGCTCTGGAATGTGGTACAGTACCTGAAGTTGAACATGCTATAGAAGGTGGTACAGTACCTGAAATGGGCCATGCTATAGAAGGCGGTACAGTACCTGAAATGGGCCATGCTATTGAAGTTGGTACAGTACCTTAATTGGGCCATGCTATTGAAGGTGGTACAGTACCTGAAGTGGGCCATGCTATAGAAGGTGGTACAGTACCTTAATTGGGCCATGCTATTGAAGGTGGTACAGTACCTGAAGTGGGCCATGCTATAGAAGGTGGTACAGTACCTGAAGTGGGCCATACTATAGAAGGTTGGACGGTGCAATACCTGAAGTGGGCCATGCTATAGAAGGTGGTACAGTACCTGAAGTGGGCCATACTATAGAAGGTTGGACGGTGCAATACCTGAAGTGGGCCATGCTATAGAAGGTGGGACAGTACAGTACCTGAAGTGGGCCATGCTATAGAAGGTGGTACAGTAGCTGAAATGGGCCATGCTATAGAAGGTGGGACAGTACAGTACCTGAAGTGGACCATGCTATAGAAGGTGGTACAGTACCTGAAGTGGGCCATGCTATAGAAGGTGGGACAGTACCTGAAGTGGGCCATACTATAGAAGGTGGTACAGTACCTGAAATGGGCCATGCTTTAGAAGGTGGTACAGTACCTGAAGTGGGCCATGCTATAGAAGGTGGTACAGTACCTGAAATGGGCCATGCTTTAGAAGGTGGTACAGTACCTGAAGTGGGCCATGCTATAGAAGGTGGGACAGTACCTGAAGTGGGCCATACTATAGAAGGTGGTACAGTACCTGAAATGGGCCATGCTTTAGAAGGTGGTACAGTACCTGAAGTGGGCCATGCTATAGAAGGTGGGACAGTACCTGAAGTGGGCCATGCTATAGAAGATGGGAAAGTACCTGAAGTGGACCATGCTAAAGAAAGTGGTACAGTACCTGAAGTGGGCCATGCTAAAGAAGGTTGTACAGTACCTGAAATGGGCCATGCTATAGAAGGTGGTACAGTACCTGAAGTGGGCCATGCTATAGAAGGTGGGACAGTACAGTACCTGAAGTGGGCAATGCTATAGAAGGTGGGACAGTACCTGAAGTGGGCCATGCTATAGAAGGTGGTACAGTACCTGAAATGGGCAATGCTATAGAAGGTCGTACAGTACTTGAAGTGGACCATGCTATAGAAGGCGGTACAGTACCTAAAATGGGCCATGCTATAGAAGGTGGGACAGTACAGTACCTGAAGTGGGCCATGCTATAGAAGGTGGGACAATACCTGAAGTGGGCCATGCTATAGAAGGTGGTACAGTACCTGAAGTGAACCATGCTACAGAAGGTGGTACAGTACCTGAAATGGGCCATGCTATAGAAGGCGGTACAGTACCTGAAATGGGCCATGCTATAGAAGGTGATACAGTACCTGAAGTGGGCCATACTATAGAAGGTGGGACAGTACCTGAAGTGGGCAATGCTATAGAAGGTGGGACAGTACCTGAAGTGGGCCATGCTATAGAAGGTGGTACAGTACCTGAAGTGGAACATGCTATAGAAGGTGGTACAGTACCTGAAGTGGGCCATGCTATAGAAGGTGGGACAGTACCTGAAGTGGGCCATGCTCTGGAATGTGGTACAGTACCTGAAGTGGAACATGCTATAGAAGGTGGTACAGTACCTGAAATGGGCCATGCTATAGAAGGCGGTACAGTACCTGAAATGGGCCATGCTATTGAAGTTGGTACAGTACCTTAATTGGGCCATGCTATTGAAGGTGGTACAGTACCTGAAGTGGGCCATGCTATAGAAGGTGGTACAGTACCTTAATTGGGCCATGCTATTGAAGGTGGTACAGTACCTGAAGTGGGCCATGCTATAGAAGGTGGTACAGTACCTGAAGTGGGCCATACTATAGAAGGTTGGACGGTGCAATACCTGAAGTGGGCCATGCTATAGAAGGTGGTACAGTACCTGAAGTGGGCCATACTATAGAAGGTTGGACGGTGCAATACCTGAAGTGGGCCATGCTATAGAAGGTGGGACAGTACAGTACCTGAAGTGGGCCATGCTATAGAAGGTGGTACAGTAGCTGAAATGGGCCATGCTATAGAAGGTGGGACAGTACAGTACCTGAAGTGGACCATGCTATAGAAGGTGGTACAGTACCTGTAGTGGGCCATGCTATAGAAGGTGGTACAGTACCTGAAGTGGGCCATACTATAGAAGGTGGTACAGTACCTGAAATGGGCCATGCTTTAGAAGGTGGTACAGTACCTGAAGTGGGCCATGCTATAGAAGGTGGTACAGTACCTGAAATGGGCCATGCTTTAGAAGGTGGTACAGTACCTGAAGTGGGCCATGCTATAGAAGGTGGGACAGTACCTGAAGTGGGCCATACTATAGAAGGTGGTACAGTACCTGAAATGGGCCATGCTTTAGAAGGTGGTACAGTACCTGAAGTGGGCCATGCTATAGAAGGTGGGACAGTACCTGAAGTGGGCCATGCTATAGAAGATGGGAAAGTACCTGAAGTGGACCATGCTAAAGAAAGTGGTACAGTACCTGAAGTGGGCCATGCTAAAGAAGGTAGTACAGTACCTGAAATGGGCCATGCTATAGAAGGTGGTACAGTACCTGAAGTGGGCCATGCTATAGAAGGTGGGACAGTACAGTACCTGAAGTGGGCAATGCTATAGAAGGTGGGACAGTACCTGAAGTGGGCCATGCTATAGAAGGTGGTACAGTACCTGAAATGGGCCATGCTATAGAAGGTCGTACAGTACTTGAAGTGGACCATGCTATAGAAGGCGGTACAGTACCTAAAATGGGCCATGCTATAGAAGGTGGGAAAGTACCTGAAGTGGGCCATACTATAGAAAGTGGGACAGTACAGTACCTGAAGTGGGCCATGCTATAGAAGGTGGTACAGTACTTGAAGTGGGCCATGCTATAAAAGGTGGTACAGTACCTGAAGTGGGCAATGCTATAGAAGGTGGTACAGTACCCTGAAGTGGGCCATACTATAGAAGGTGGGACAGTACCTGAAGTGGGCCATGCAATAGAAGGTGGGACGGTACTTGAAGTGGGCAATGCAATAGAAGGTGGGACAGTACCTGAAATGGGCCATGCTATAGAAGGTGGGACAGTACAGTACCTGAAGTGAGCAATGCTATAGAAGGTGGGACAGTACCTGGAGTAGGGCATACTATAGAAAGTGGGACAGTACAGTACCTGAAGTGGGCAATGCTATAGAAGCTGGGACAGTACCTGAAATGGGCCATGCTATAGAAGGTGGTACAGTACCTGAAGTGGGCCATGCTATAGAAGGTGGGACAGTACCTGAAATGGGCCATGCTATAGAAGGTGGTACAGTACTTGAAGTGGGCCATGCTATAAAAGGTGGTACAGTACCTGAAGTGGGCCATGCTATAGAAGGTGGGACAGTACCTGAAGTGGGCCATGCTATAGAAGGTGGGACAGTACCTGAAGTGGGCCATGCTATAGAAGGTGGGACAGTACCTGAAGTGGGCCATGCTATAGAAGGAGGTACAGTACCTGAAGTGGGCCATGCTATAGAAGGTTGGACAGTACAGTGCCTGAAGTGGGCAATGCTATAGAAGGTGGGAAAGTACCTGAAGTGGGCCATGCTATAGAAGGTGGTACAGTACCTGAAGTGGGCCATGCTATAGAAGGTGGTACAGTACCTGAAGTGGGCCATGCTATAGAAGGTGGGAAAGTACCTGAAGTGGGCCATACTATAGAAAGTGGGACAGTACAGTACCTGAAGTGGGCAATAATATAGAAGGTGGGAAAGTACCTGAAGTGGGCCATACTATAGAAAGTGGGACAGTACAGTACCTGAAGTGGACCATGCTATATAAGGTGGTACAGTACCTGAAGTTGGCCGTACTATAGAAGGTGGGACAGTACCTGAAGTGGGCCATGCTATAGAAGGTGGTACATTACCTGAAGTGGACCATGCTACAGAAGGTGGTACAGTACCTGGAATGGGCAATGCTATAGAAGGTGGTACAGTACCCTAAGTGGGCCATGCTATAGAAGGTGGTACAGTACCTGAAGTGGGCCATGCTATAGAAGGTGGTACAGTACCTGAAATGGGCCATGCTATAGAAGGTGGTACAGTACCTGAAATGGGCCATGCTATAGAAGGTGGTACAGTACCTGAAATGGGCCATGCTTTAGAAGGTGGTACAGTACCTGAAGTGGGCCATGCTATAGAAGGTGGGACAGTACCTGAAGTGGGCCATGCTATAGAAGATGGGAAAGTACCTGAAGTGGACCATGCTAAAGAAAGTGGTACAGTACCTGAAGTGGGCCATGCTAAAGAAGGTAGTACAGTACCTGAAATGGGCCATGCTATAGAAGGTGGTACAGTACCTGAAGTGGGCCATGCTATAGAAGGTGGGACAGTACAGTACCTGAAGTGGGCAATGCTATAGAAGGTGGGACAGTACCTGAAGTGGGCCATGCTATAGAAGGTGGTACAGTACCTGAAATGGGCCATGCTATAGAAGGTCGTACAGTACTTGAAGTGGACCATGCTATAGAAGGCGGTACAGTACCTAAAATGGGCCATGCTATAGAAGGTGGGAAAGTACCTGAAGTGGGCCATACTATAGAAAGTGGGACAGTACAGTACCTGAAGTGGGCCATGCTATAGAAGGTGGTACAGTACTTGAAGTGGGCCATGCTATAAAAGGTGGTACAGTACCTGAAGTGGGCAATGCTATAGAAGGTGGTACAGTACCCTGAAGTGGGCCATACTATAGAAGGTGGGACAGTACCTGAAGTGGGCCATGCAATAGAAGGTGGGACGGTACTTGAAGTGGGCAATGCAATAGAAGGTGGGACAGTACCTGAAATGGGCCATGCTATAGAAGGTGGGACAGTACAGTACCTGAAGTGAGCAATGCTATAGAAGGTGGGACAGTACCTGGAGTAGGGCATACTATAGAAAGTGGGACAGTACAGTACCTGAAGTGGGCAATGCTATAGAAGCTGGGACAGTACCTGAAATGGGCCATGCTATAGAAGGTGGTACAGTACCTGAAGTGGGCCATGCTATAGAAGGTGGGACAGTACCTGAAATGGGCCATGCTATAGAAGGTGGTACAGTACTTGAAGTGGGCCATGCTATAAAAGGTGGTACAGTACCTGAAGTGGGCCATGCTATAGAAGGTGGGACAGTACCTGAAGTGGGCCATGCTATAGAAGGTGGGACAGTACCTGAAGTGGGCCATGCTATAGAAGGTGGGACAGTACCTGAAGTGGGCCATGCTATAGAAGGAGGTACAGTACCTGAAGTGGGCCATGCTATAGAAGGTTGGACAGTACAGTGCCTGAAGTGGGCAATGCTATAGAAGGTGGGAAAGTACCTGAAGTGGGCCATGCTATAGAAGGTGGTACAGTACCTGAAGTGGGCCATGCTATAGAAGGTGGTACAGTACCTGAAGTGGGCCATGCTATAGAAGGTGGGAAAGTACCTGAAGTGGGCCATACTATAGAAAGTGGGACAGTACAGTACCTGAAGTGGGCAATAATATAGAAGGTGGGAAAGTACCTGAAGTGGGCCATACTATAGAAAGTGGGACAGTACAGTACCTGAAGTGGACCATGCTATATAAGGTGGTACAGTACCTGAAGTTGGCCGTACTATAGAAGGTGGGACAGTACCTGAAGTGGGCCATGCTATAGAAGGTGGTACATTACCTGAAGTGGACCATGCTACAGAAGGTGGTACAGTACCTGGAATGGGCAATGCTATAGAAGGTGGTACAGTACCCTAAGTGGGCCATGCTATAGAAGGTGGTACAGTACCTGAAGTGGGCCATGCTATAGAAGGTGGTACAGTACCTGAAATGGGCCATGCTATAGAAGGTGGTACAGTACCTGAAATGGGCCATGCTATAGAAGGTGGTACAAGACCTGAAATGGGCCATGCTATAGAAGGTGGGACGGTGCAGTAGCTGAAGTGGGCCATGCTATAGAAGGTGGGACGGTACAGTACCTGAAGTGGGCAATGCTATAGAAGGTGGGACAGTACCTGAAATGGGCCATGCTATAGAAGGTGGGACAGTACCTGAAGTGGGCCATGCTATAGAAGGTGGTACAGTACCTGAAGTGGACCATGCTACAGAAGGTGGTACAGTACCTGAAATGGGCCATGCTATAGAAGGTGGTACAGTACCTGAAGTGGGCCATGCTATAGAAGGTGGTACAGTACCTGAAGTGGACCATGCTACAGAAGGTGGTACAGTACCTGAAATGGGCAATGCTATAGAAGGTGGTACAGTACCTGAAGTTGGCCGTACTATAGAAGGTGGGACAGTATCTGAAGTGGAGACATGCTATAGAAGGTGGGACAGTACCTGAAGTGGGCCATGCTATAGAAGGTGGTACAGTACCTGAAGTGGACCATGCTACAGAAGGTGGTACAGTACCTGAAATGGGCCATGCTATAGAAGGTGGTACAGTACCCGAAGTGGGCCATGCTATAGAAGGTGGTACAGTACAGTACCTGAAGTGGGCAATGCTATAGAAGGTGGGAAAGTACCTGAAGTGGGCCATACTATAGAAGGTGGTACAGTACCTGAAATGGGCCATGCTTTAGAGGGTGGTACAGTACCTGAAGTGGGCCATGCTATAGAAGGTGGGACAGTACCTGAAGTGGGCTATGCTATAGAAGATGGGAAAGTACCTGAAGTGGACCATGCTAAAGAAGGTGGTACAGTACCTGAAGTGGGCCATGCTAAAGAAGGTAGTACAGTACCTGAAATGGGCCATGCTATAGAAGGTGGTACAGTACCTGAAGTGGGCCATGCTATAGAAGGTGGGACAGTACAGTACCTGAAGTGGGCAATGCTATAGAAGGTGGGACAGTACCTGAAGTGGGCCATGCTATAGAAGGTGGTACAGTACCTGAAATGGGCCATGCTATAGAAGGTCGTACAGTACTTGAAGTGGGCCATGCTATAAAAGGTGGTACAGTACCTGAAGTGGGCCATGCTATAGAAGGTGGGACAGTACCTGAAGTGGACCATGCTATAGAAGGCGGTACAGTACCTGAAATGGGCCATGCTATAGAAGGTGGGAGAGTACCTGAAGTGGGCCATACTATATAAAGTGGGACAGTACAGTACCTGAAGTGGGCCATGCTATAGAAGGTGGTACAGTACTTGAAGTGGGCCATGCTATAAAAGGTGGTACAGTACCTGAAATGGGCCATGCTATAGAAGGTGGGACAGTACCTGAAGTGGGCCATACTATAGAAAGTGGGACAGTACAGTACCTGAAATGGGCCATGCTATAGAAGGTGGTACAGTACCCTGAAGTGGGCCATACTATAGAAGGTGGGACAGTACCTAAAGTGGGCCATGCTATAGAAGGTGGTACAGTACCTGAAGTGGGCAATGCTATAGAAGGTGGTACAGTACCCTGAAGTGGGCCATACTATAGAAGTTGGGACAGTACCTGAAGTGGGCCATGCAATAGAAGGTGGGACGGTACTTGAAGTGGACAATGCAATAGAAGGTGGGACAGTACCTGAAGTGGGCCATGCTATAGAAGGTGGGCCAGTACAGTACCTGAAGTGAGCAATGCTATAGAAGGTGGGACAGTACCTGGAGTGGGGCATACTATAGAAAGAGGGACAGTACAGTACCTGACGTGGGCAATGCTATAGAAGGTGGGACAGTACCTGAAATGGGCCATGCTATAGAAGGTGGTACAGTACCTGAAGTGGGCCATGCTATAGAAGGTGGGACAGTACCTGAAATGGGCCATGCTATAGAAGGTGGGACAGTACCTGAAATGGGCCATGCTATAGAAGGTGGGACAGTACCTGAAGTGGGCCATGCTATAGAAGGTGGGACAGTACCTGAAGTGGGCCATGCTATAGAAGGAGGTACAGTACCTGAAATGGGCCATGCTATAGAAGGTGGGACAGTACCTGAAATGGGCCATGCTATAGAAGGTGGTACAGTACCTGAAATGGGCCATGCTATAGAAGGTGGGACAGTACAGTACCTGAAGTGGGCAATGCTATAGAAGGTGGGAAAGTACCTGAAGTGGGCCATGCTATAGAAGGTGGTACAGTACCTGAAGTGGGCCATGCTATAGAAGGTGGTACAGTACCTGAAGTGGGCCATGCTATAGAAGGTGGGAAAGTACCTGAAGTGGGCCATACTATAGAAAGTGGGACAGTACAGTACCTGAAGTGGGCAATGCTTTAGAAGGTGGGAAAGTACCTGAAGTGGGCCATACTATAGAAAGTGGGACAGTACAGTACCTGAAGTGGACCATGCTATATAAGGTGGTACAGTACCTGAAGTGGGCCGTACTATAGAAGGTGGGACAGTATCTGAAGTAAAGACATGCTATAGAAGGTGGGACAGTACCTGAAGTGGGCCATACTATAGAAGGTGGGACAGTACCTGAAGTGGGCCATGCTATAGAAGGTGGTACAGTACCTGAAGTGGGCCATGCTATAGAAGGTGGTACAGTACCTGAAGTGGGCCATGCTATAGAAGGTGGTACAGTACCTGAAATGGGCCATGCTATAGAAGGTGGTACAGTACCTGAAATGGGCCATGCTATAGAAGGTGGTACAAGACCTGAAATGGGCCATGCTATAGAAGGTGGGACGGTGCAGTACCTGAAGTGGGCCATGCTATAGAAGGTGGGACGGTACAGTACCTGAAGTGGGCAATGCTATAGAAGGTGGGACAGTACCTGAAATGGGCCATGCTATAGAAGGTGGGACAGTACCTGAAGTGGGCCATGCTATAGAAGGTGGTACAGTACCTGAAGTGGACCATGCTTCAGAAGGTGGTACAGTACCTGGAATGGGCCATGCTATAGAAGGTGGTACAGTACCTGAAGTGGGCCATGCTATAGAAGGTGGTACAGTACCTGAAGTGGACCATGCTATAGAAGGTGGTACAGTACCTGAAGTGGACCATGCTATAGAAGGTGGTACAGTAGCTGAAATGGACCATGCTATAGAAGGTGGTACAGTACCTGAAGTGGACCATGCTATAGAAGGTGGTACAGTAGCTGAAATGGGCCATGCTATAGAAGGTGGTACAGTACCTGAAGTGGGCCATGCTATAGAAGGTGGTACAGTACCTGAAGTGGGCCATGCTATAGAAGGTGGTACAGTACCTGAAGTGGGCCATACTATAGAAGGTGGGACAGTACCTGAAGTGGGCCATACTATAGAAGGTGGGACAGTATCTGAAGTGGAGACATGCTATAGAAGGTGGGACAGTACCTGAAGTGGGCCATGCTATAGAAGGTGGGACAGTACCTGAAATGGGCCATGCTATAGAAGGTGGGACAGTACAGTACCTGAAGTGGGCAATGCTATAGAAGGTGGGACAGTACCTGAAGTGGGCCATGCAAAAGAAGGTGGAACAATACAGTACCTGAAGTGGGCCATGCTATAGAAGGTGGGACAGTACCTGAAGTGGACCATGCTATAGAAGGTGGGACAGTACCTGAAATGGGCCATGCTATAGAAGGTGGTACAGTACCTGAAATGGGCCATGCTATAGAAGGTGGGACAGTACAGTACCTGAAGTGGGCCATGCTATAGAAGGTGGGACAGTACCTGAAGTGGGCCATGCTATAGAAGGTGGTACAGTACCTGAAGTGAACCATGCTACAGAAGGTGGTACAGTACCTGAAATGGGCCATGCTATAGAAGGCGGTACAGTACCTGAAATGGGCCATGCTATAGAAGGTGATACAGTACCTGAAGTGGGCCATACTATAGAAGGTGGGACAGTACCTGAAGTGGGCAATGCTATAGAAGGTGGGACAGTTCCTGAAGTGGGCCATGCTATAGAAGGTGGGACAGTACCTGAAGTGGGCCATGCTATAGAAGGTGGTACAGTACCTGAAGTGGAACATGCTATAGAAGGTGGTACAGTACCTGAAATGGGCCATGCTATAGAAGGCGGTACAGTACCTGAAATGGGCCATGCTATTGAAGGTGGTACAGTACCTTAATTGGGCCATGCTATTGAAGATGGTACAGTACCTGAAGTGGGCCATGCTATAGAAGGTGGTACAGTACCTTAATTGGGCCATGCTATTGAAGGTGGTACAGTACCTGAAGTGGGCCATGCTATAGAAGGTGGTACAGTAGCTGAAATGGGCCATGCTATAGAAGGTGGGACAGTACAGTACCTGAAGTGGGCAAGGCTATAGAAGGTGGTACAGTACCTGAAGTGGACCATGCTATAGAAGGTGGTACAGTACCTGAAGTGGGCCATGCTATAGAAGGTGGGACAGTACCTGAAGTGGGCCATACTATAGAAGGTGGTACAGTACCTGAAATGGGCCATGCTTTAGAAGGTGGTACAGTACCTGAAGTGGGCCATGCTATAGAAGGTGGTACAGTACCTGAAATGGGCCATGCTTTAGAAGGTGGTACAGTACCTGAAGTGGGCCATGCTATAGAAGGTGGGACAGTACCTGAAGTGGGCCATACTATAGAAGGTGGTACAGTACCTGAAATGGGCCATGTTTTAGAAGGTGGTACAGTACCTGAAGTGGGCCATGCTATAGAAGGTGGGACAGTACCTGAAGTGGGCCATGCTATAGAAGATGGGAAAGTACCTGAAGTGGACCATGCTAAAGAAAGTGGTACAGTACCTGAAGTGGGCCATGCTAAAGAAGGTAGTACAGTACCTGAAATGGGCCATGCTATAGAAGGTGGTACAGTACCTGAAGTGGGCCATGCTATAGAAGGTGGGACAGTACAGTACCTGAAGTGGGCAATGCTATAGAAGGTGGGACAGTACCTGAAGTGGGCCATGCTATAGAAGGTGGTACAGTACCTGAAATGGGCCATGCTATAGAAGGTCGTACAGTACTTGAAGTGGGCCATGCTATAAAAGGTGGTACAGTACCTGAAGTGGGCCATGCTATAGAAGGTGGGACAGTACCTGAAGTGGACCATGCTATAGAAGGCGGTACAGTACCTAAAATGGGCCATGCTATAGAAGGTGGGAAAGTACCTGAAGTGGGCCATACTATAGAAAGTGGGACAGTACAGTACCTGAAGTGGGCCATGCTATAGAAGGTGGTACAGTACTTGAAGTGGGCCATGCTATAAAAGGTGGTACAGTACCTGAAGTGGGCAATGCTATAGAAGGTGGTACAGTACCCTGAAGTGGGCCATACTATAGAAGGTGGGACAGTACCTGAAGTGGGCCATGCAATAGAAGGTGGGACGGTACTTGAAGTGGGCAATGCAATAGAAGGTGGGACAGTACCTGACATGGGCCATGCTATAGAAGGTGGGACAGTACAGTACCTGAAGTGAGCAATGCTATAGAAGGTGGGACAGTACCTGGAGTGGGGCATACTATAGAAAGTGGGACAGTACAGTACCTGAAGTGGGCAATGCTATAGAAGCTGGGACAGTACCTGAAATGGGCCATGCTATAGAAGGTGGTACAGTACCTGAAGTGGGCCATGCTATAGAAGGTGGGACAGTACCTGAAATGGGCCATGCTATAGAAGGTGGTACAGTACTTGAAGTGGGCCATGCTATAAAAGGTGGTACAGTACCTGAAGTGGGCCATGCTATAGAAGGTGGGACAGTACCTGAAGTGGGCCATGCTATAGAAGGTTGGACAGTACCTGAAGTGGGCCATGCTATAGAAGGTGGGACAGTACCTGAAGTGGGCCATGCTATAGAAGGAGGTACAGTACCTGAAGTGGGCCATGCTATAGAAGGTGGGACAGTACAGTACCTGAAGTGGGCAATGCTATAGAAGGTGGGAAAGTACCTGAAGTGGGCCATGCTAAAGAAGGTGGTACAGTACCTGAAGTGGGCCATGCTATAGAAGGTGGTACAGTACCTGAAGTGGGCCATGCTATAGAAGGTGGGAAAGTACCTGAAGTGGGCCATACTATAGAAAGTGGGACAGTACAGTACCTGAAGTGGGCCATGCTATAGAAGGTGGGACAGTACCTGAAGTGGGCCATGCTATAGAAGGTGGGACAGTACCTGAAGTGGGCCATGCTATAGAAGGTGGTACAGTACCTGAAGTGGGCCATGCTATAGAAGGTGGTACAGTACCTGAAGTGGGCCATGCTATAGAAGGTGGTACAGTACCTGAAATGGGCCATGCTATAGAAGGTGGTACAGTACCTGAAATGGGCCATGCTATAGAAGGTGGTACAAGACCTGAAATGGGCCATGCTATAGAAGGTTGGGACGGTGCTGTACCTGAAGTGGGCCATGCTATAGAAGGTGGGACGGTACAGTACCTGAAGTGGGCAATGCTATAGAAGGTGGGACAGTACCTGAAATGGGCCATGCTATAGAAGGTGGGACAGTACCTGAAGTGGGCCATGCTATAGAAGGTGGTACAGTACCTGAAGTGGACCATGCTACAGAAGGTGGTACAGTACCTGAAATGGGCCATGCTATAGAAGGTGGTACAGTACCTGAAGTGGGCCATGCTATAGAAGGTGGTACAGTACCTGAAGTGGACCATGCTACAGAAGGTGGTACAGTACCTGAAATGGGCAATGCTATAGAAGGTGGTACAGTACCTGAAGTTGGCCGTACTATAGAAGGTGGGACAGTATCTGAAGTGGAGACATGCTATAGAAGGTGGGACAGTACCTGAAGTGGGCCATGCTATAGAAGGTGGTACAGTACCTGAAGTGGACCATGCTACAGAAGGTGGTACAGTACCTGAAATGGGCCATGCTATAGAAGGTGGTACAGTACCCGAAGTGGGCCATGCTATAGAAGGTGGTACAGTACCTGAAGTGGACCATGCTATAGAAGGTGGTACAGTAGCTGAAATGGGCCATGCTATAGAAGATGGGACAGTACCTGAAGTGGGCCATACTATAGAAGGTGGGACAGTATCTGAAGTGGAGACGTGCTATAGAAGGTGGGACAGTACCTGAAGTGGGCCATGCTATAGAAGGTGGGACAGTACCTGAAGTGGGCCATGCTATAGAAGGTGGTACAGTACCTGAAGTGAACCATGCTACAGAAGGTGGTACAGTACCTGAAATGGGCCATGCTATGGAAGGCGGTACAGTACCTGAAATGGGCCATGCTATAGAATGTGATACAGTACCTGAAGTGGGCCATACTATAGAAGGTGGGACAGTACCTGAAGTGGGCAATGCTATAGAAGGTGGGACAGTACCTGAAGTGGGCCATGCTATAGAAGGTGGGGCAGTACCTGAAGTGGGCCATGCTATAGAAGGTGGTACAGTACCTGAAGTGGAACATGCTATAGAAGGTGGTACAGTACCTGAAATGGGCCATGCTATAGAAGGCGGTACAGTACCTGAAATGGGCCATGCTATTGAAGGTGGTACAGTACCTTAATTGGGCCATGCTATTGAAGGTGGTACAGTACCTGAAGTGGGCCATGCTATAGAAGGTGGTACAGTACCTTAATTGGGCCATGCTATTGAAGGTGGTACAGTACCTGAAGTGGGCCATGCTATAGAAGGTGGTGAAGTACCTGAAGTGGGCCATACTATAGAAGGTGGGACGGTGCAATACCTGAAGTGGGCCATGCTATAGAAGGTGGGACAGTACAGTACCTGAAGTGGGCCATGCTATAGAAGGTGGTACAGTAGCTGAAATGGGCCATGCAATAGAAGGTGGGACAGTACAGTACCTGAAGTGGGCAAGGCTATAGAAGGTGGTACAGTACCTGAAGTGGACCATGCTATAGAAGGTGGTACAGTACCTGAAATGGGCCATGCTATAGAAGGCGGTACAGTACCTGAAATGAGCCATGCTATAGAAGGCGGTACAGTACCTGAAATGGGCCATGCTATAGAAGGCGGTACAGTACCTGAAATGGGCCATGCTATAGAAGGTGGGTCAGTACCTGAAGTGGGCCATGCTATAGAAGATGGGACAGTACAGTACCTAAAGTTGGCAATGCTAAATAAGGAAGGACAGTACAGTACCTAAAGTGGGCCATGCTATGAAAGCTCACAGACACACCTTCAATTCATCAGTTGGCCCCTGTAACATTTCACCACCAGCACCTAAGCTACTAACTTGATCATACACAGGAATCTGACAAAACACTGAGATCACACTCAACTTATTTTTGTCTGACGTCATGCTGACCTGTTCAATTACCTGCTACAGTAACACATTCACTTGTACACCTGTACGATGTTATTCTCACCCGTTAGCCATACGACTAAGAAGGAGTACGTATTGACGATCCTCATTCTAGGTCATATGTGTTACCTGTATGATGCTGTGTGCGTACTGCTCAGCTCTCTCCCAGCTGCCCAGCCGTACTCCTCTGTCTGAGGGGCTCCAGCCAGCGCAGGCCTCCGTTCCAAACAGGTAGTATTCTGGGTACAGGTGGTGGGTAGTGCCCAGGGAGAGCTCTGCCGGCACCAGGGTGTCCAGGTACCAGTGGACTCCAACACCATGGATATACCTGCCAGCACGCACATCACTGAGGACCTGGGGGGGAGGAGGAGCATACTTCACTATTGTCCAAATGTACACTTTCAACATTTCACTATTTCTTTATGGACTTCTCCCCTTTTCCCATGCATCCTTCTTTTTTTGACTCTCTCTCTCTCTCTCTGTCCTTGACCCTACCTTACCCCATCATCTCTAATTCATTTCCTCCCTCTCTCAAAGCCCCCCCCCTCTTCTTTCAGAGTGCCTCTCTCTCACCACTCTAGCCCAGTGTGGCAGTAGCAGAGGTGTGTGTGAATTTCTAAGCAAACAGCTGGAGGCAGGGCCTTCTCCTATAGAGCTCCATTTTTATGGAACGGTCTGCCTACCCATGTCAGAGACGCAAACTCGGTCTCAACCTTTAAGTCCTTACTGAAGACTCATCTCTTCAGTGGGTCATATGATTGAGTGTAGTCTGGCCCAGGAGTGGGAAGGTGAACGGAAAGGGTCTGGAGCAACGAACCTCCCTTGCTGTCTCTGCCTGGCCGGTTCCCCTCTTTCCACTGGGATTCTCTGCCTCTAACCCTATTACAGGGGCTGAGTCACTGGCTTACTGGGGCTCTCTCATACCGTCCCTGGAGGGGGTGCGTCACCTGAGTGGGTTGATTCACTGATGTGGTCATCCTGTCTGGGTTGGCGCCCCCCCCCCCCCCTTGGGTTGTGCCGTGGCGGAGATCTTTGTGGGCTATACTCAGCCTTGTCTCAGGATGGTAAGTTGGTGGTTGAAGATATCCCTCTAGTGGTGTGGGGGCTGTGCTTTGGAAAAGTGGGTGGGGTTATATCCTTCCTGTTTGGCCCTGTCCGGGGGTGTCCTCGGATGGGGCCACAGTGTCTCCTGACCCCTCCTGTCTCAGCCTCCAGTATTTATGCTGCAGTAGTTTATGTGTCGGGGGGCTAGGTTCAGTTTGTTATATCTGGAGTACTTCTCCTGTCCTATTTCGGTGTCCTGTGTGAATTTAAGTGTGCTCTCTCTAATTCTCTCTTTCTCTCTCTCGGAGGACCTGAGCCCTAGTACCATGCCTCAGGACTACCTGACATGATGACTCCTTGCTGTCCCCAGTCCACCTGGCCATGCTGCCTTTCCAGTTTCAACTGTTCTGCCTTATTATTATTCGACCATGCTGGTCATTTATGAACATTTGAACATCTTGGCCATGTTCTGTTATAATCTCCACCCGGCACAACCAGAAGAGGACTGGCCACCCCACATAGCCTGGTTCCTCTCTAGGTTTCTTCCTAGGTTTTGGCCTTTCTAGGGAGTTTTTCCTAGCCACCGTGCTTCTACACCTGCATTGCTTGCTGTTTGGGGTTTTAGGCTGGGTTTCTGTACAGCACTTTGAGATATCAGCTGATGTACGAAGGGCTATATAAATACATTTGATTTGATTTGGAGGTGTGCAGGGCGGGGCCAAGGTGAAGCCCAGAGCCTGGGCTGTGAAGCCCAGAGCCTGGAAACTGGAGCAGAGAAAACAGATTACTGTTATAATATATGCCATTTAGCAGACACTTTTATCCAAAGCGTGCATAGATTTGAGGTATTTTGGTGGTTCCGGGAATCTCACCCACTACCCTGCGTTACAAGCTCCATACATTACCAACTGAGATAAAAGAACCTGTAACATGGACTTCCTCTATAACCAACTTCATTACCAGAATGCAACTACTAACTAAATATCACTTTTTCCTGTTGTCAATTATGCACCTGCCTTAGATACACATGTAATATAAAGTGAGATGTGGCCTGTAGTTGGTCATCTGTCCAGCAGAGGGCTCGTTGCCTGTGGTCACGGCCCAGAATGATAGGTTGTATTTGGCATACTCCTCCAGGAACCTGAGGGAGAGGAAGTAGAATGAATACTCAGAGAGAGGGGGAAAAGTCCAACTCCTCTGTAAGGCTTCATGTGCCCAGTATGATACCTGACATAGTATTTAGCCCAGGTTAAGGTGTGTATACTGTATGATACCTGACATAGTATTTAGCCCAGGTTAAGGTGTGTATACTGTATGAATCCTGACATAGTATTTAGTCCAGGTTAAGGTGTATATACTGTTTAATTATGTGTTTCTGTAAAGAGATGGTTTCCACTCTAGCTTCCTGCAGTTTGTCTGGGCATATGTTCAAGGAAATTAGATTTAGCTAGAGATAGATTGAGCTGACAATGACTTGGTGATTTAAAACCTAAAGATGGCATTCCATAGACAAGATGTGGTGTGTGTGACCCGAGATAGGGATAGCCTGGAAGAGTTCAGAACAATGCCTCATTGTCTCATCTTCCTGGCATCTGGGAAACTAAGCCGGGTTGGGGTAAAACAACATCCCATGCAGATAACCAGGAGACGGACCAGCCAGACCAGTCAGTAAGACGGACCAGCCTGACTAAGCATTTTGATGTCCTATATAATCTGTTTGATCATTTTCAGTTAGGCTGTTGGGTTGAGTAGTTTCATTATTGCAATAATTAATCGATATTGAATAAAGATTATTGTTTGAAGAAATGACAAAGTCTCTCTCACTTGATTAGAATATTTCACCACACTCTCGAGTCCAGGTCTCCCCTTAAAACAAGACTAACCTGGTTAAATAAAGGTTCAATAAAATAACTAATTGTACGGTGTGAACCCAGTGGAAAATGGAATAGTACTCCTGTATGCCATCATATTTTATGTCGAATCTCATCCAAACTTTTCTCTTTGTCAACAACAAAAAATGACTTCATATTGATCAGAAACAGTGCTATTTGTAGACAAAAAGGGTTTTATCTTAACTGAAAGAGTTTTATCTGGAACCTTTCTTTTCAGAGGGTTCTCCTACAGAGATAAAGGGTTTTACATAGCACTCTTTTTTTTCTGAGAGTGTACCTAGTACAGTAACTATAATGTTTGTGTTGCCTCATCCAGTCTCTGTAAAGGACCCATTCATTCTACAGCTATCCTTTCAAAATGGCAGCCCGTGATAGATTTTGTCATGGGTGCTCTGGGGGCTGGTCCCTATAACTTGTGAGCATTGGAGTGTGACTGTTTGAGGTTGTGGACAGGTGTCTTTTTTATACTGATAACAAGTTCAAACAGGTGCCATTAATACAGGTAACGAGTGGAGGACAGAGGAGCCTTTTAAAGAAGAAGTTACAGGTCTGTGAGAGCCAGAAATATTGCTTGTTTGTAGGTGACCAAATACTTATTTTCCACCATAATTTGCAAATAAATTCATTAAAAATCCTACAATGTGATTTTCTGGATTTTTTTTCTCATTTTATCTGTCATAGTTGAAGTGTACCTATGATGAAAATTACAGGCCTCTCTCATCTTTTTAAGTGGGAGAACTTGCACAATTGGTGGCTGACTAAATACTTTTTTGCCCCACTGTATGTGAGAATGCTATTCATTGACTATAGCTCAGCATTCAACACCATAGTGCCTTCAGAGCTCATCAATAAGCGAAGGACTTTGGGACTAAACACCTCCCTCTGCAACTGGATACTGGACTTCCTGACGGGCCGCCACCAGGAGGTAAAGGGAGGTAACGACACATCTGCCACACTGATCCTCAACACGAGCCCCTCAGGGGTGCGTGCTCAGTCCCCTCCTGTACTCCCTGTTCACCCACAACTGCGTGTCCAGGCACAACTCCAACACCATCATCAAGTTTGCAGACATCACAACAGTGGTAGGCCTGATCCCCGACAACAATGAGACAGCCTATAGGGAGGAGGTCAGAGACATGGCCGGGTGGTGCCAGAATAACAACCTATCTCTCAACGTAACCAAGACTAAAGAGATGATTGTGGACTTCAGGAAAAGGAGGACCAAACATAAGTATTTGGTCAAAAACAAAAGTTTATCTCAATACTTTGTTATAAACCCTTTGTTGGCAATGACAGAGGTCAAACGTTTTCTGTTCCCGAGAAAGCAGTATATCGTTTGCATTGTGCTCGTCAGACTCATTAAAGGAAAAAAAGGATTCTGCCAGTCTGTGGTGAGTAATCACAGTCCTGATGTCCAGAAGTTATTTTCGATCATAAGAGACGGTAGCGGCAACATTATGTACAAAATACGTTTTTAAAAAATAGTTACAAACAACGCAACGCAAAACACAAACAAAAAAAAACAATTGGTTGGGGACACGTAAAACGACGGCCTTCTTCTCCGGTGCTATTTTACAACTGTCATACCCAATCATCCGAACACAAAATAAAAGCTTGTTTTTACTCCAATGTTTGTAAACATAGTAAAAGTACACAAACACTATAACTTACCATTTTGATATCCTGGACGGTCAGTCCTTGCATCCATAGCTCTGTCTATAAATGTAAGAGTGGTTACATTTATCCAGCCCTATCCCTCAGCTTTTTACCAAAACAGGGCCAGGGATGACGTTTGGTTATTGTTTCAACTGCGGATTGACACTTTAAGATGGGTGGGGAATAACACATAAATTCTTCAGAAACACTGTTCTGTTAATAATTCCCTAAGGTTTATTGCAACATACTGGCCGCCTACTGGTCTTCAGTTATTCCATGGTACTGACTACTTCCTGATGTTATGGAATGATAAAGAAATGTGGGCGATTACTGAGAAACATCCTCCTTTAACTTGTCACAGAATTCTAATGACTTCCATAGAGGGGTGTTGAGTAAAAACCTTCCAGAGAACCATTGTGAGTGGGAGTCATGCCTATTCTTCCAACATTGACACATTGAATAAACAATCTGAAGCATTCTATCAATTAACACACGCTAGTGTTAAGCGTCTGTTACAGAAAGGGTAGGTTTAAGGCCCTTTCTTACCAAGTCCTTTCCTCACTCCTGAGTCCTAAAGTAATGCCTTGGCACGTTGAGGAGAAAGTGACACTTTGAGAATGAGGAACCATTGCAGGAAAACGTTCAATAACAGATTTATTTTCATCACAGAAAAACTGATAGACTACTACAGGATTCTCTAGACATGGGATTTCACCAACTATGAACTTTGCAAGATAGTTTGCAAAGCCGATGAGAAGCTGTACTCCTTTTGCATCAGACGGGTTTGGCTTGTCGAGGATCACTCTGTCTTTGTCTAGGTCCGGCTTCGGGCCTTTGGCCGAGAGAATGCGACCATGGAAGTGGACATCTTTCACCTTGAACTGCAGCTTCTTCTGGCCAAGGCCAAGCTTAACTGATCGGCAGCGCTCCATCAGTGCCAGGAGCTTCACATCATGAATACGTTCTGCTTCTTCGTCTGTGTCACTACAGCCTACGATCAGGACATCACCGGCTATGGGTTCAATGCCCTTGAGCCCAGCCAGTAACTCGTGCTGCTTGCGTTGGTATACCTCAGGCGCCACTGAGACACCAAACGGGAGCTTGAGCCAGCGTTTCCCACCCCAGGGGTCCAGAAGGTAGTCATGAAGCTGCTTTCTTCGTCCAGCTTGCATTGAAGGAATGCATCTCGGGCATCCACCAAGGTGAAAATCCTGGCCTTGGGAAGCTTATAGAGGACATCCTCTAGTGTCGGCATGATGTAGTGGGATCGTTTCAGTGCTTGGTTCAGTTGCTTTGGGTCGATGCAGACCCTCAGCTTCTCTGTTTTTTTCACTATGACCATATTGCTGATCCAGTCAGTTGGTTTAGTCACAGATGTCATGTGGCCATCTGGGCCTTGTCCAGCTGGGCCTTCACATTGCAATGCGGATTGACACAATAGCCTTGTTCAAGCATTGTACAAATCCCTACACACGGAGTCCAGGAAACAGTCCGTCTAGTCGATTACCTATCAATTACACTCCGTAACAATCATCCTGGTAATTTCTACTGCCTCTGATCTAGCGGACTCACTAAACCCTAGCTTTGTTTGTAAATGATGTCTTCGTGTTTGAGCGTGCCCCTGGCTATCTGTAAATATATATTTAAAAAAAATAGAAAATGGTGCAGTGTGGTCTGCTTAATATAAGGAATTTGAAATTATTCAATTATTCAACTTTTACTTTTGATACTAAGTATATTTTAGCAATTACATTTACTTTTGATACTTAAGTATATTTAAAACCAAACATATATATATATATATATATATATGTATTTGTTTTTTTATTCAAATATAATTATACTGGGTGACTTTTACTTTAGTCATTTTTTTATTAAGGTTTCTTTCCTTTTACTCAAATGACATTTGGGTACTTTTTCCACCACTGGTCATTGTATCTATCATGTACATTTCTGCCTCATTTGGTCAAATTGAATGTACAGTGGACACCACCCATTTCCTCATCCTTATTACTCCACCCCCTTCACCTGAGCAGGGATATAAGGCCAGAGCTGCTTCATCACCGCACAACTGCCTCTTCAATCTACTGCTCCTAAATACTTGGAAGTTCATTTAAGAATTTGAGGTAACTCCTATTTTAACGTGTGTTTTTTAAATTTATGTACATGGAATGGCCAGTTAAATTAGGTCTTAATGAGATGCATTTCTATTACTTTTGTGTATTATTTAGTTGTTTTTTTTACATTTGTCATTTAGAACTGAAATGATACATTCTCATTATAAAAGGGCTAGTTTAGGCACATTTTCTCTTTCTTCCTTTTGTCTAAATGTGTTTCGCTCCTTCCTGTTTGTGTGGGTGTTTACTATAATTAATAAACAGCAGCAAATAAACAATATAAATTCTCTCTTTCAGAATCATGAGTAAGAACTACATGAGCACCGAGAGGATTCTGCTGAAAGAGGACTACCTCCTCTCCAACAATGGACAATTTAAAGCTATCTTTCAGGTACAATAGTTAGTGAAACACTTACATTTCAATTATATTAACATTAGATATCTGGTCTGCAACTTATTTTGACCTTAGAAATGGTTTTTGTAGGGATGTAACGATTCATGCTGTGATCAGACAGACCGTGTCATTAAATCAATGCTGTGTAATAAATTATGTAGTCAAACTTTAATTATATATTTAAAAAATGTTTAATGGATATGTGTACAACAAAAGTTCAACATTCACCTTCTGCTTCCATTAACGTCAAGCCATCTAGCATACAGTTTGATGCATTCGATAAATCCAACATATGCACCACACAGAACTCACTGCAACTGACTCTGCAACGCAATGCTGCAAGGCAAACGCAGCGTTCAATTGGAAATGATGTTGTATATGTTGGATTTATCAAACGTATGCATCAAACTGTATGTGTAGACGGCTTGACATCAATGGTAGCAGAAAAAGTTACTGGCAAAGTGAGAGGATTTAACTCTGGTGCCTTCAGCTGAACCTTCATCTTGAAACATTATTTTTATTCTCTAATATATATAAAAAACGTTCAAAAGTTTGGGGCCACTTAGAAATGTCATTGTTTTTGAAAGATAAGCACATTTTTTGTCAATTAAAATAACATCAAATTGATCAGAAATAGGTTCGATTACAGGCTCAAAATGACCAGCAACAAAGAACTTTCTTCTGAAACTCGTCAGTCTATTATTATTCTGAGAAATGAAGGCTATTCCATGTGAGAAATTGCCAAGAAACTAAAGATCGAGGCATCTGTTTTTTCTCTAAGTAAGAAAAGCTATTCAAGAATTGACTACATTTCTTTCTCTCCAAAAATGCATTCAACAACTTACTGGATAAAAAAAATTATAATGATCATTCTGATTAATTACACCAACAGAAAAATACACTTATTTAATTTGTTTCCCCTACACAGCAACTGTAGTAGGATAATCATCAGCGAGCATCTTCTGGATCCGAAAAGTATTAAATACGTAAATTAAAATATTTACCATTACAAATGTAGACAGAGGACAGAGAAAAGCTGATATAATTTGGTATGCATTTAAGGTGTACATTGGGGCGGCAAGTAGCCCAGTGGTTAAAGCGTTGGGCCAGTAACCGAAAGGTTGCTAGATTGAATCCCTGAACTGACAAGGAAAAAAATCTGTCCTTCTGCCCCCAAACGAGGCAGTTAACCAACTGTTCCTAGGCCGTCATTGTAAATAAGAATGTGTTCTGACTTACCTAGTTAAATTACAATTTTTAAAAACATTAGGGGAATGATAATCTCATACTCTGCAAAAAGTTACATCTGATTTAGAAATTAAAATGCAAGATAAATAAATCACAATCTTAGAAAGCCCATAACAAATCTTTACAAGATAAAGAAGAAAATAACATTTTCTAAATTTACGCAGGAATACGATCTTTTACTTTTGAAGAGAGCCAACAACTACAGGTTAAACTCAAATAAAGCATATTACTTAATGGAAGATAACCCTGGTAAATATCTCACAAAACGAATACACGCTAAACCAGTTATAATTGTAAAATATACAAATTCATGTTAATTAGAAACAACGCAATTAATGACAATTTTAAAAGCTTTATGGAAATTGATATAAATCCGAATTAAACAGTTGGACGAATCCTATAGCCTTAGACTCAACAACCCTGAAGCAATTATCAGCAGACGAAAAATAAATCACTCAACAGGCACCACTAAAAAAGAAATATTAGATGCTTTTAAAACATTCGCGTGGAGAAAAAGCACCAGGAATGGCTAGCTTTATCATCGAATTACCTGCTGAATGGACTTAAAATAGATTTCATTTTTATTGTCCAGGTTCACGATCAGAAATAGTTTTGGTAGTTTTTCTTTAAACAATCAGGGTATACTAGATACATGGGCTCCGATATGAGACACAAATGATGTTTTAGTAGGAAACGATATGGTTTGATTAGAGAACGAATTGAGATTCAGTTCGATGCGATATGATTCTATGCACTGTTGCATGAACACATTAATTTCCCATTCTAAATGAATATCTGCTGCTGATGTAGATCATGAGATAGATGTTTTTATTTCACCTTTATTTAACCAGGTAGGCTAGTTTAGAACTGTCACGAACCGGCTCAAAGCCGGTAACAAAAGGGAGACAACGTGGAGATAAGGAGTAACAAAATATATATTTATTAACTAAAGCAACTAAAGTTAGTGAGGGAAATAAGTCTCCAGCTTCAGCGACTTTTAAATTATTATTTTAAATGATTTATTTATTTTGCAATTCATTCCAGTCACTGGCAGCAGAGAACTGGAAGGAAAAGTGGCCAAAGTAGGTGTTGGCTTTGGGGATGACCAGTGAGATATACCTGCTGGAGCGCGTGCTACGGATGGGTGTTATCGTGACCAGTAAGCTGAGATAAGGCAGAGCTTTACCTAGCATAGACTTATAGATGACCTGGAGCCAGTGGGTCTGGCGACGAATATGTAGCGAGGGCCAGCCGACTAGAGCATACAGGTTGCAGTGGTGGGTGGTATATGGGGCCTTGGTAACAAATCAAATCAAATCAAATTTTATTTGTCACATACACATGGTTAGCATATGTTAATGCGAGTGTAGCGAAATGCTTGTGCTTCTAGTTCCGACAATGCAGTAATAACCAACAAGTAATCTAACTAACAATTCCAAAACTACTGTCTTGTACACAGTGTAAGGGGATAAAGAATATGTACATAAGGATATATGAATGAGTGATGGTACAGAGCAGCATAGGCAAGATACAGTAGATGGTATCGAGTACAGTATATACATATGAGATGAGTATGTAAACAAAGTGGCATAGTTAAAGTGGCTAGTGATACATGTATTACATAAGGATACAGTCGATGATATAGAGTACAGTATATACGTATGCATATGAGATGAATAATGTAGGGTAAGTAACATTATATAAGGTAGCATTGTTTAAAGTGGCTAGTGATATATTTACATCATTTCCCATCAATTCCCATTATTAAAGTGGCTGGAGTTGAGTCAGTGTCAGTGTGTTGGCAGCAGCCACTCAATGTTAGTGGTGGCTGTTTAACAGTCTGATGGCCTTGAGATAGAAGCTGTTTTTCAGTCTCTCGGTCCCAGCTTTGATGCACCTGTA
Source organism: Oncorhynchus mykiss (assembly GCF_013265735.2). Lineage (NCBI taxonomy): Eukaryota > Metazoa > Chordata > Actinopteri > Salmoniformes > Salmonidae > Oncorhynchus > Oncorhynchus mykiss. Next base: position 8,945,597 of record NC_048567.1, on the reverse strand, counting down.
CTGACCTCGCCTTCTGGATGATAGCGGGGTGAACAGGCAGTGGCTCGGGTGGTTGATGTTCTTGATGATCTTTATGGCCTTCCTGTGACATCGGGTGGTGTAGGTGTCCTGGAGGGCAGGTAGTTTGCCCCCGGTGATGCGTTGTGCAGACCTCACCACCCTCTGGAGAGCCTTACGGTTGAGGGCGGAGCAGTTGCCGTACCAGGCGGTGATACAGCCCGCCAGGATGCTCTCGATTGTGCATCTGTAGAAGTTTGTGAGTGCTTTTGGTGACAAGCCGAATTTCTTCAGCCTCCTGAGGCTGAAGAGGCGCTGCTGCGCCTTCTTCACAATGCTGTCTGTGTGAGTGGACCAATTCAGTTTGTTTGTGATGTGTATGCCGAGGAACTTAAAACTTGCTACCCTCTCCACTACTGTTCCATCGATGTGGATAGGGGGGTGTTTCTCTGCTGTTTCCTGAAGTCCACAATCATCTCCTTAGTTTTGTTGACGTTGAGTGTGAGGTTATTTTCCTGACACCACACTCCGAGGGCCCTCACCTCCTCCCTGTAGGCCGTCTCGTCGTTGTTGGTAATCAAGCCTACCACTGTTGTGTCGTCCGCAAACTTGATGATTGAGTTGGAGGCGTGCGTGGCCACGCAGTCGTGGGTGAACAGGGAGTACAGGAGAGGGCTCAGAACGCACCCTTGTGGGGCCCCAGTGTTGAGGATCAGCGGGGAGGAGATGTTGTTGCCTACCCTCACCACCTGGGGGCGGCCCGTCAGGAAGTCCAGTACCCAGTTGCACAGGGCGGGGTCGAGACCCAGGGTCTCGAGCTTGATGACGAGCTTGGAGGGTACTATGGTGTTGAATGCCGAGCTGTAGTCAATGAACAGCATTCTCACATAGGTATTCCTCTTGTCCAGATGGGTTAGGGCGGTGTGCAGTGTGGTTGAGATTGCATCGTCTGTGGACCTATTTGGGCGGTAAGCAAATTGGAGTGGGTCTAGGGTGTCAGGTAGGGTGGAGGTGATATGGTCCTTGACTAGTCTCTCAAAGCACTTCATGATGACGGAAGTGAGTGCTACGGGGCGGTAGTCGTTTAGCTCAGTTACCTTAGCTTTCTTGGGAACAGGAACAATGGTGGCCCTCTTGAAGCATGTGGGAACAGCAGACTGGTATAGGGATTGATTGAATATGTCCGTAAACACACCGGCCAGCTGGTCTGCGCATGCTCTGAGGGCGCGTCTGGGGATGCCGTCTGGGCCTGCAGCCTTGCGAGGGTTAACCCGTTTAAATGTCTTACTCACCTCGGCTGCAGTGAAGGAGAGACCGCATGTTTTCGTTGCAGGCCGTGTCAGTGGCACTGTATTGTCCTCAAAGCGGGCAAAAAAGTTATTTAGTCTGCCTGGGAGCAGGACATCCTGGTCCGTGACTGGGCTGGATTTCTTCCTGTAGTCCGTGATTGACTGTAGACCCTGCCACATGCCTCTTGTGTCTGAGCCGTTGAATTGAGATTCTACTTTGTCTCTGTACTGACGCTTAGCTTGTTTGATAGCCTTGCGGAGGGAATAGCTGCACTGTTTGTATTCGGTCATGTTACCAGACACCTTGCCCTGATTAAAAGCAGTGGTTTGCGCTTTCAGTTTCACGCGAATGCTGCCATCAATCCACGGTTTCTGGTTAGGGAATGTTTTAATCGTTGCTATGGGAACGACATCTTCAATGCACGTTCTAATGAACTCACACACCGAATCAGCGTATTCGTCAATGTTGTTGTCTGACGCAATACGAAACATGTCCCAGTCCACGTGGTGGAAGCAGTCTTGGAGTGTGGAGTCAGCTTGGTCGGACCAGCGTTGGACAGACCTCAGCATGGGAGCCTCTTGTTTTAGTTTCTGTCTGTAGGCAGGGATCAACAAAATGGAGTCGTGGTCAGCTTTTCCGAAAGGGGGGCGGGGCAGGGCCTTATATGCGTCGCGGAAGTTAGAGTAACAATGATCCAAGGTCTTTCCACCCCTGGTTGCGCAATCGATATGCTGATAAAATTTAGGGAGTCTTGTTTTCAGATTAGCCTTGTTAAAATCCCCAGCTACAATGAATGCAGCCTCCGGATGAATGGTTTCCAGTTTGCAAAGAGTTAAATAAAGTGGCACTGTGATGGGTCAGGCGACGAGCCAGAGCCAGTGGGTCAGGCGACGAATATGTAGCGAGGGCCAGCCGACTAGAGCATACAGGTTGCAGTGGTGGGTGGTATATGGGGCCTTGGTAACAAAACGGATGGCACTGTGATAGACTGCATCCAGTTTGCTGAGTAGAGTATTGGATAGTCAGTTTTACGAGGGTAAGTTTGGCGGTGTGAGTGAAGGCGGCTTTGTTGCGAAATATAAAGCTGATTCTAGATTTCATTTTAGATTGGAGATGTTTGATATACGTCTGGAAGGAGAGTTTACAGTCTAGCCAGACACCTAGAATGTGGACAACTACAAATTCCTAAGTCAGAACCGCCCAGAGTAGTGATGCTAGTCGTGCGGGTGGGTGCGGGCAGCGAACGTTTGAAAAGCATGCATTTTGTTTTACTAGCGTTTAAGAGCAGTTGGAGGCCACGGAAGGAGTGTTGTCTGGCATTGAAGCTCGTTTGGAGGTTAGTTAAGTGTCCAAAGAAGGGCCAGATGTATACAGAATGGAGTCGTCTGCGTAGAGGTGGATCAGGGAATCACCCGCAGCAAGAGCGTCATCGTTGATATATACAGAGAAAAGAGTCGGCCCGAGAATTGAACCCTGTGGCACCCCCATAGAGACTGCCAGAGTTCCGGACAACAGGCAGGGCAGGATGGATATAGGTCTATAACAGTTTTGGTCTAGAGTGTCACCTCCTTTGAAGAGGGGGAGGACCACGGCAGCTTTCCAATATTTAGGGATCTCGGACAACGGCAGCTTTCCAATATTTAGGGATCTCGGACGATACGAAAGAGTGGTTGAACAGACTGGTAATAGGGGTTGCAACAATGGCGGCAGATCATTTTAGAAAGAGGGTCCAGATTGTCTAGCCCAGCTGATTTGTACGGGTCCAGGTTTAGCAGCTCTTTCAGAACATCTGTTATCTGGATTTGGGTGAAGGACAAGCTGGGGAGGCTCGGGCAAGTAGCTGCGGGGGTTGCGGAGCTGGTAGCCAGGAGGAAAGCGTGGCCAGCTGTAGAGAAATGCTTATTTAAATTTTCTATTATCATGGATTTATCGGTGGTGACCGTGTTACCTAGCCTCAGTGCAGTGGGCAGCTGGGAGGAGGTGCTCTCGTTTTCCATGGACTTTAGTGTCCCAAAACTTTTTGGAGTTTCTGTTTGAAAAAGCTAGCCTTTGCTTTCCTGACTGACTGCGTGTATTGGTTCCTGACTTCCCTGAACAGTTGCATATTGCGTGGACTATTCGATGCTAGTGCAGTCCGCCACAGGATGTTTTTGTGCTGGTCGAGGGCAGTCAAGTCTGGAGTTCTACCTTTTTTTGAAAGGGGCATGCTTATTTAAGATGGTGAGGAAATTACTTTTAAAGAACGACCAGGCATCCTCGACTGACGGGATGAGGTCAATATCCTTCCAGGATACCTTGGCCAGGTCGATTAGAAAGGCCTGCTCGTAGAAGTGTTTTAGGGAGCGTTTGACAGTGATGAGGGGTGGTCGTTTGACTGTGGACCCATAGCGGATACAGGCAATGAGGCAGTGATAGCTGAGATCCTGATTGAAAACAGCAGAGGTGTATTTGGAGGGCAAGTTGGTCAGGATAATGTCTATGAGGGTGCACATGTTTTTGGATTTAGGGTTGTACCTAGTGGGTTCCTTGATAATTTGTGAGATTGAGGGCATCTAGCTTAGATTGTAGGACTGATGGGATGTTAAGCATATCCCAGTTTAGGTCACATAACAGAACGAACTCTGAAGAGGAGGGGCAATCAATTCACATATGGTGTCCAGAGCACAGCTGGGAGCTGAGGGGGGTCTATAACAGGAGGCAACAGTGAGAGACTTAATTCTGGAGGGATTCATTTTTAGAATTAGAAGTTCAAACTGTTTGGGCGTAGACCTGGAAAGTATGACAGAACTTTGCAAGCTATCTCTGCAGTAGATTGCAACTCCTCCCCCTTTGGCAGTTCTATCTTGATGGAAAATGTTGTAGTTTGGTATGGAAATCTCAGAATTCAGACACGGCAAGGACATCAGGGTTGGTGGAGTGTGCTAAAGCAGTGAGTAAAACAAATGTAGGGAGGCGGCTTCTGATAACATGCATGAAACCAAGGCTTTTTCGAAGTCAACAAATGAGTGCCTGAGGACACGCAGGACCTGGGTTCTGTGTGTGTGCGTGTGTGTAAATGATGTATGTCTATATAGGCACCTGAGCTGAGCAATAGAGACTAGGCATCTACCACCCCACTCAATAGCTATTTGTTCAGCACTTTTGAAATGTACAGCGACAGAATTCAGAACATGGGCCGTTCTTACAGCATTCTCCCTGTACACCAAGTCAGTACCATAGGATAAAGGGGGCATATAAGCAGACAATGAAAGCTCTTACAATATTCAATGATTACATTACTCTAAAATAGGCTACATGGGCACCACCAAGTCAGAACAGTAGGGGGGGAAGGGACCAAATTATTAGGGTGAGGCACATAGGCTACTAACAGCTTACTACACAAAATACACATAGTAGTACTTTCTTAGCTACAGTATACATATCTCCCTGTCATATTACATAATTTATGCAGCTGCAAACAAGACATTTTTGGACTCCCCTTGTTGTGCCGTGCTCACTTGAACAGGAAGGTGGCGCGGCGGTCCTTGTGGGCAAATTTTTCATCAGTCTGGCATTTCCTGGATTTATGGTGCTTTCAAGACAATTGGGAACTCAGGGGGGGGGGGGGGGGGGGGGGGAAACAAGGTTGAATCATGACGTCAGTGATCTTCAGGTCGGAGCTCTAGAAAGAGGCCAGAGTTCACAACTTCAAAAATGTATTTTCCCAGTCTGAGCTTGTTTTTTTTTTCCAGAGTTCCCTGTTGTCTTGAACTCATTAAAGTCTGAGATTTCCAAGTTTCCAGTTGTTTTGAATGCGGCAGAAGGCATGCTGGATTGACATCATGGCCAATATATTCAAACTTTTCTGGCCCATGGTGTTGAATGTTTATCCTTTTAAGCCTGGAATAGAGACCCTTAAACCCAGACTTGGACCAAACACCCTCTCTACTGAATAGCAGGCTAATGATTGCTTTGCAACCACTCATTGTTGAATTTGCATTTTCCAACTTGTAATGTTTATGGTCGATGAGCAGCAATACATTTTATCTATAATTTCTCTTCATATGACAAGGATTGAAAAGGATTTGCCAGCAGACTGTCACCATGATTCATGAAAATGACTGCTTGTCATGCTTGTTGACATGATCAGTCCAATCAAATCTACGGTAGATATAACGTGATTTAACTATTTATCTGTGGCCAACGACCTTGAGCCTTCTTGGATGGGCACTTCTAATGTAACTATGGCAGCACCCATGGGACTTGAATTTGAGGTCTCAATGTATATTTTGCGTTTATGTGGTGTCCCAATGAGTGACAGAACATTGAGCCAATCACTGCACAACTAGAATACATTACCAATCCCTAAGCTCTGTATTTTCCAATGGCTGTCCCACCACCACAGAAAGCAATGAGCTATGCTGAAGCACCTGCATTTTGAAGCTGCCTTACTCAAGAAAGCAAAAAAAGAGACCATGTTTGTATGCGGATTTATTAACTTAATTTTATTTTTGACATTGTTTGCAAACTGATATGTGACACGTATTAATGCCAAAATAACATGCAAAACAGGCTCTGCCCTCTGACGGGTCACCATTGATATGTTACGTTTCCTAATGTGTGTATTCATTTGTGGATGTCCATTATACATTCTGATATGTTACGAATTGCAGATTTTAATTTAGAATGGGAAATTAAAATCTTAGTGCATCGATTTACATCGCATCAAACCAAATCGCATTGATTCATTCTCTAATCAAAACCGCATCGAATTGATTCAAATGAAAACGTATCATTCCTGTATCATATCGCAGACCAAGTATCTAGATACGTATCGAATGGAATAAATGCACACCCCTAATATTTTGTTTTAGCTGACGAACACTTGCCGCGAATATTGAAAAATAATTTGGCAAATATTTTTCACCCTAAACTTTAAGTAATCATTTAAGTGGATGAAAGGAATGCACAGCAGTACAGTGGTCATCTGTCTAACATGTTTATATGCAAATTAATTTTCTCTTTGCAGACCGATGGCAACTTTGTGCTCTACGGTTGGGGTCGGGTTGTCTGGGCATCAAACACTGTGAACAAAGATGCTCAGAGGCTCATCCTCCAACAGGATGGAAACCTGGTCATCTACACCAAACAGGACCATCCCATTTGGGCAAGTAACACTGGCCGTTGCAACAATACACAAAGAGGCCACCTCACCCTCACTGACAAAGGTACCCTGGAGCTCTATAGAGACCGAGAGGTGATCTGGACATCGTAACATCGACCAGCCCAACAATGCACAAAGAGGTCACCTCACCCTCCCTGACGAAGGTGCCCTGATGCTCTACAGTCCCAGAAATATGGTCTGGTGCTCTCGTGAGGACACTAGTAATGAGGCAGAGTAACAGCTTCACTTGATCATACCTGTCTACATCTACCACTAAACTGTATTCAAAAGCCTTGAGGCTTTTTAACCCTTTGATTTGGTCAAATAAAACTGTATTGACTTAAAGTAGTCATTTGTGTTGTAATTATGTGCATTGTGTCAGGTACTCTCTATATTCAAAAGACAAATATCACTAACTTTTCATGAAGAAAATGGCTGTATTGGCTCATATAAAAGAGAACATGAGATCTGACTGTTTATGTATATTTTTATTATGAAAGACACTATCATGCATCACAACAGAATCATTTATGGAGGGACACATACACAACTGCAACGTTATAATCCATGTATGAGTCTGTTGGCGTTTGTCCCATAGAGAATGCTAGTGGCCTTGATGTCGCATGGGCAGCACCATCGAGGGCTTCCGCCATTTTAAAGTGGTCAAAGTAGTCAACTGAGTGGGGATTCCTATGGGTTATAGCCTCAATGGCACTGCCCATGCTGTCACAGATATAAAGATGAGTCCTATCTCTATGGGTGAGTGGGAGGGTGTGGGCCCATGTGTGATGTTACAGGAAGGCACACAGTCTCTCCAGTACAGAAGGGTTTCTGTTGCTGAGGAAGATCAGTTCTTTCTTCCCTTCCTCTGTCTGACCTTATAGAGAGAAATCTCTCAATCAGTTCAACATGTCATAATCTAAACCATCACAAACAGTGGTGAAAGTGAATATCTCTTACTGTGTGGGTGTTGTAGCCAGTGGCGGTCCAGGTAGTAGAGGTAACAGCTCTCAAACTCCTTCTCACTGTAGAGGGAGACTGGTACTGGGATAAATGGGTCCATGCTGTCAAAGCCCTCCTGTAGGAGGAACAGAGGATAGATGTTTTTAATATGTGAACTTCTGTTTCTATATGCATCATCAGTCAAATAAACACATCAGAAGGGTCTTGTCCAAAAACATCTACATCATTCCCTTGTTAGCCCAGATCAATAGACACCAAGGGTTAGAGGTAGTTTTTGGACTGGACATACAACAACATTAACCAGGGTGTAATCATGACCACTGCCTCTCCCAGCAGCTCCTGGGGCAGGTAGGCAGAGCTTGGAGCGTAGAGAGATCCTGTCTGAGACAGCGTGGCGATGACCGCCCCTCCACACTGAGGAGAGAGAGAGAGGAACAGAGGTGTAAATCACAATTGTCTAATGTCTATTACACAGAGGATAACCACCATGCAGTTCTCACCCAGTCATTGTTGATCATCTTCCTCAAGTTATGAACCAACGTCAACTCCTCTGGAGCCACCTGGCAGAGAGGAGAGACACAGAAAAAGTAGAGAGAGAAGGGAAAAGTGACAGGGGAGAGAAAGGTCAGTCAAGTAAGCAATCTTTACACAGAAATTACAAAGGCAAAAATGGAAGCAATAGAAATCAACATTTTTTATAGATCCACAGTGAGGTGAATGAATGTATAGGTGTATTAGTACAGGGCTCTTGTCCTCCTTCTTGAGCGTGGTCCTTCCCCAGAGACCGTTGACTCCATCAACAGCCACAGCCAGCCTGAAGCCCCCCTCTGTCCCCCCAGCCTGTAGCCTCAGCTCCTTTAGAACTGCCCCCACCACATCACTGCTGCTCTTCACACGAGACACTCCCTGGGGAGAAAAAAGCACAGCTTAACAATGATACGTGGTATGAGATTCTTAAGAGAAGTGCACTGAACCAATTATGTTTCAGAACTGGAGCCCAGACGCAAGGCTTCCACATGAAAACAGTAGGGATTCTGCAATAAAGTCTTTGTTGTCATTCAACAAGAGATTACTTGTTTTCATGCACATTTTTTTATTGAAAAATACTGCACAATACATCTTAGTTAAATATAAAATTGCATGACTAAGATCGCCTTGGCAAAAACGTCATAACAGATTAAGTTATTTTAGATTAATTCTGACTACGGCATCTCAAAAATGGACAAACAGCACTATTAACACTCATTTTTCAAGTGAAGGTCTTAAGGGAGCATGCGAGCACACTCGTTCGGCCAAACTGAAGGATGCTGACGCCTTAATAAAGGGCACGTTGACACTGGACTCACCATGTCCACCAGCTCCCCTAGTGGCCGTCCCTCCTCAGTGCTCTCTCTTTTAGTCCACACCTACCGCTGCCTCAACTTGATCTAAAACAACAAGGGGAGACACAGTCACAAATACAGGATGCCTCAAGGAGTAAAAATATGCTTAACAACTGTGTGCAATAGTATTTAAAATGACATCTCTGTACCCCACACACACAATTATCAGTAAGGTTCCTAAGTCAAACAATGAATTTCAAGCACAGATTCAACCAAAGGCCATGGAGCTTTTCCTGTGGTTCACAAAGGGCACCTATTGGTAGTTGGGTAAATATACAAATAAAACAGACATTGAATATCCCTTTGAGTATGGTGGAGCTATTATTGATGCACCATCCAAAGTGTAAAATTAAACCCACAACGATACAGGCGGCAATCCTAACGTAGTTTCCGGAGAGGCAGGAACCACTCAGGGATTTCACCATGAGGCGAATCGTGATTTAAATAAAGTTTGAGTTTAAAGGCTGTGATAGGAGATAACGGAGGATGGATCAACATAGTAGTTATTTCACAATACTAACATAATTGATAGAGTGAAAAGAAGGAAGCCATCCTGTTTGCAATAAGGCACTAAAGTAATACTGAAAAAATGTGGTATGAAATTAACTTTTTGTCCTGAATGCAAAGTGTTGTTTGGGGTAAATCCAACACAACAAACACATCACTGAGTATCATGTCATATTTTCAAGAGTGGTGGTGGCTGCATCATGTTATGGGTATACTTGTCATCGGCAAGGCCTCTGGAGTTTTTTTAGGATAAAAAGAAACCGACACTGTGAAACAAACAAAGTTTCATATACACTGGAATTGCTTACAAAGATGACGTTGAATGTTCCTTTTTTAAATATTAGGCAAATATGGTACAATCCAGGTATGCAAAGCTCTGAGACTTACCCAGAAAGACTCACAGCTGTAATTGCTGCCAAATGTGATTGACATGTATTAACTCAAATCAAAATATTACTTTTTTTATTTTCCATTAATTAAAAAAATAAAATGTTTCTTCCACTTTGAGAACTTGTGTAGATCGTTGACAAAAAACAACAATTAAATCAATTTTAATCCGGCTTTGTAACAACAAAATGTGGAAAAAGTCTAGGTGTGTGAATAGTTTCTGAAGGCACTGTATCTTACTTCTAATGTTAGGATTAGGGGATGGTAAACTGATCCTAGATGTGTTCCTACAGGCAACACATACAGTGCCAGTCAAAGGTTTGGACACACCTACTCATTCCAGGGTTTCTTTCTTTCTTTCTTTTACTATTTTCCACATTGTAGAATAATAGTGAAGACATCAAAACTATGTAATAACATATGGAATCATGTAGTAACCCAAAAAGTGATTACAGCTTTTTGGGTTTGTACGGTGTGCAAAGCCTTGACATTTTTGCACACCGTGTGTCCAAACTTTTGACAGGCACTGTACCTGGCGCCCACTATCTATCTGAGGAGGAGGGGCTACCTTGGAGAGGAAGTGTTCATTGGTGGTTCTGAAGTTGCGTAGCCAGTTGGAGGCCTGTATTGGCTGGTCAAAGCGGGAGGCGTGGTAGGAGGAGGGCAACAGCTCCTTACAGTTCTTCACCCACAGGTGGGCTATAGAGGGGAGATTATTATCATCATCATCATCATCATTATTTTGTGTGTCTGTGTGTATGCCACGTCGGGGTGTGTGTGTGTTACTCACCATCTGGTATGTGTAGTACTAGCCATCCTTGTGTGGAGCAGTAGTGGACAGTTTGACAGAGAGACATGGTCTTCCCTCTGCCCTTCACCCCATCTACACAACCAGTCAAGGTCAACACCAACATAATTCAACACAATACAGGTAGACAACACAGGTCATAGAGAGGTACAGGGATGACTGTGTACAGTCGTGGCCAAAAGTTTTGAGAATGACACATTCATTTCCACAAAGTTTGCTGCCTCAGTTTGTATGATGGCATGGCAATTTGCATATACTCCAGAATGTTATCAAGAGTGATCAGATGAACTGCAATTAATTGCAAAGTCCCTCTTTGCAATGCAAATTAAATGAATCCCCAAAAAAACATTTCCACTGCATTTCAGCCCTGCCACAAAAGGACCAGCTGACATCATGTTAGTGATTCTCTCGTTAACACAGGTGTGAGTGTTGACGAGGACAAGGCTGAAGATCACTCTGTTATGTTGATTGAGTTCAAATAACAGATGCTTACCTGCAAGGAAACACGTGCCGTCATCATTGCTTTGCACAAAAAGGGCTTCACAGGCAAGGATATTGCTGCCAGTAATATTGCACCTAAATCAACCATTTATCGGATCATCAAGAACTTCAAGGAGAGCGGTTCAATTGTTGTGAAGAAGGCTTCTGGGCACCCAAGAAAGTCCAGCAAGCGCCCGGACCATCTCCTAAAGTTGATTCAGCTGCGGGATCGGGGCACCACCAGTACAGAGCTTGCTCAGGAATGGCAGCAGGCGTGTGTGCATCTGCACGCACAGTGAGGCGAAGACTTTTGGAGGATGGCCTGGTGTCAAGAAGGGCAGCAAAGAAGCCACTTCTCTTCAGGAAAAACATAATGGACAGACTAATATTCTGCAAAAGGTCATTTTCTCTGATGAATCCCCTTTCCGATTGTTTGGGACATCCGGAAAAAAAGCTTGTCCGGAGAAGACAAGGTGAGCGCTACCATCAGTCCTGTGTCATGCCAACCGTAGAGCATCCTGAGACCATTCATGTGTGGGGTTGCTTCTCAGCCAAGGGAGTGGGCTCACTCACAATTTTGCCTAAGAACACAGCTATGAATGAAGAATGGTACCAACACATCCTCCGAGAGCAACTTCTCCCAACCATCCAGGAACAGTTTGGTGATGAACAATGCCTTTTCCAACATGATGGAGCACCTTGCCATAAGGCAAAAGTGATAACTAAGTGGCTCAGGGAACAAAACATTGATATTTTGGGTCCATTGCCAGGAAACTCCCCAGACCTTAATCCCATTGAGAACTTGTGGTCAATCCTCAAGAGGCAGGTGGACAAACAAAACCCCACAAATTCGGACAAACTCCAAGCATTGATTATGCAAGAATGGGCTGCCATCAGTCAGGATGTGGCCCAGAAGTTAATTGACAGCAAGCCAGGGCAGATTTCAGAGGTCTTGAAAAAGAAGGGTCAACACTGCAAATATTGACTCTTTGCATCAACTTCTGGTAATTGTCAATAAAAGCGTTTGACACTTATGAAATGCTTGTAATTATACTTCAGTATTCCATAGCAACATATGACAAAAATATCTGAAGACACTGAAGCAGCAAACTTTGTGGAAATTAATATCTGTGTCATTCTCAAATGTTTTGGCCACGACTGTATATTAAATGTGTAAAGGTACACTGAGGTGTGATCAGGTATATTAGGTAGGGTAGGATACAGAGTAGGTAGCGCAGGGTGGGCTTGCTGTAGTCAGCTCTCTTCAGGTGAGATATCAGCTCCAGAGCAGGCTGCCTCACCATCACACAGCCCTCGTTAAACGTCTTCACCTGGACACGGGTACAGACAGTCAGTCATACTGTAACACACACACACACACACACACACACACACACACACACACACTACCTGTTGTTGGTATCGTGGAGGCAGGCCATGGGGGAAGACAGTGTGGAAGTGGGAGGGGGGCACAGTGTAGTACTGCCCTAGGTGCTGTTCTGACTGACAGGCCTGGGGACAGAGGGAGAGGAAACATCAGTACCCTCCACACTTATTACCACATGCTACAGAATAAAGTGTGGTTGATTATTCCACCTACCGGGTCGTTCTCCTGTGTTCTGAAGATGGAGAATGTCTCCGGTCTCATCTCCATGCCAACCGCCTCCTGCTGCTGGCCACACCCACTGCCATGGAGCGGCCGCACCTGCGCTACCTGTCCGTGACATCATCACATTCCACAGGTAAGAGGCAGGTGTAGAGCGTCTATCATAGTCCAAAACGTGTACGCCTAAGCACAGCAGTGTTCTAGAATTTAGGACCGTTAGAATGAACTACAGTACAGTGGTGAAGCACAAAACACATTTTTACTAGTACCAGAAAGACATCTCCAGAAAGACATGTACTGTATATGTAGCGCTGACTTTTCAAAATGCATTGATCACATGGAAACTGACATCCCAATGCATCTTAAATGTTAATAAATATTCATAGCTAGCACTAGCTCAAGATGTCCTCTTAAGGAGCCTAACCTCCCCGTTACTCCTTAAGGTCCAAGGACCTTCTGTTATTTTCAGAGGTAGACTGGCTCTGGCAGTCAAAACCTCTAAGCGCCAATCGATTCTCAAATGCGATACTAGAAAAATAAAGCCCTTTACTTTTATATCACATCAAAATAATTTAACAAATGCAAAATATACACATACTGTACACCACAGGAGGATGGTGGCACCTTAATTGGGGAGGACAGGCTCGTGGTAATGGCTGGAATGGAATAAGTGGAATGGTATCAAATAAATAAAACATGGTTTCCATGTGTTTAATGCCATTCCATTAGCTCCTTTCCAGTCATTATTATGAACCGGCCTCCCCTCAGCGGCCTCCACTGCTGTATATTTTTATTTAACCAGTTAGGCTAGTTGAGAAGAAGTTCTCATTTTCAACTGTGACCTGGCCAAGATAAAGCCAAGCAGTGCGACACAAACAACAGAGTTACACATGGAATAAACAAACATGCAGTCAATTATACAATAGAAAAAAGTATATATACAGTGTGTGCAAACGAGGTAGGATAAGGGAGGTAAGGCAATAGATAGGCTATAGTGGAGAAATAATTACAATATAGCAATTAAACACTGGAGTGATAAATGTGCAGAAAATGAGTGTGCAAGTAGAGATACTGGGGTACAAAGGAGCAAAATAAATAACAGTATGGGGGATGAGGTAGCTGGATGGGCTATTTACAGATGGGCTATATACAGGTGCAGTGATCTGCTCTGATAGCTGGTGCTTAAAGTTAGTGAGGGAGATATGGGTCTCCAGCTTCAGTGATTTTTGCAGTTCATTCCAGTCATTGGCAGCAGAAAACTGTAAGGAAAGGCGGCCAAAGGAGGAATTAGCTTTGGGGATGACCAGTGAGATATACCTGCTGGAGCGCGTGCTATGGGTGGGTGCTGCTATGGTGACCAGTGAGCTGAGATAAGGCGGTGCTTTACCGGTGCCGACAGAGATGGCCGCCTTGTTTCGCGTTCCTAGGAAACTATGCAGTATTTGGTACCCCAGGTAATCTTAGGTTTTATTACATACAGTCGGGAGGAACTACTAAATATAAGAGCAACTCACCATCATTACAACCAGGAATATGACTTTCCCGAAGCGTATCCTGTGTTCTGCCTTCCACCCAGGACAATGGATTGGATGCCAGCCGGCGACCCAAAACAACGACGTCGTAAAAGAGGCAAACGAGGTGGTCTTCTGGTCAGGCTCCGGAAACGGGCAAATCACTCACCACTCCCTAGCATACTACTCGCCAATGTCCAGTCTCTTGACAACAAGGTTGATGAAATCCGAGCAAGGGTAGCATTCCAGAGAGACATCAGAGACTAACGTTCTTTGCTTCACAGAAACATGGCTCACTCGAGAGACGCTAACGGAGTCGGTGAACCTAGCTGGTTTCTTCAGACATCGCGCCGATAGAAATAAGCATCTTTCTGGTAAGAAGAGGGGCATGCCTTATGCCTTATGATTAACGAGTGTGATCATAACAACATACAGGAACTCAAGTCCTTCTGTTCACCTGACTTAGAATTCCTCACAATCAAATGTCGACCGCATTACCTACCAAGGGAATTCTCTTCGATTATAATCACAGCCGTATTCCCCCCCAAGCAGACACATCGATGGCCCTGAACAAACTTTATTTGACTCTATGCAAACTGGAAACCACATATCCTGAGGCTGCATTCATTGTAGCTGGGGATTTTAACAAGGCTAATCTGAAAAGACTCCCTAAATTGTATCAGCATATCGATTGCGCAACCAAGGCTGGTAAAACCCTGGATCATTGTTATTCTAACTTCCGCAACGCATATAAGGCCCTCCCCCCACCCTCCTTTCGGAAAAGCTGACCACTACTCCATTTTGTTGCTCCCTGCCTACAGACAGAAACTAAAACAAGAAGCTCCCGCGCTCAGGTCTGTTCAACGCTGGTCCGACCAATCTGATTCCACGCTTCAAGACTGCTTCGATCACGTGGATTGGGATATGTTCCGTATTGCGTCCAACAACAACATTGACGAATACGCTGATTCGGTGAGCGAGTTCATTAGAAAGTGCATTGACGATGTCGTACCCATAGCAACGATTAAAACATTCCCAAAAAAGAAACCGTGGATTGATGGCAGTATTCGCGTGAAACTGAAAGCGCGAACCACTGCTTTTAACCAGGGCAAGGTGACCGGAAACATGACCGAATACAAACAGTGTAGCTATTCCCTCCACAAGGCAATCAAACAAGCTAAGCGCCAGTATAGAGTCAAAGTCGCAATTCAACGGCTCAGACACAAGAGGTATGTGGCAGGGTCTACAGTCAATCACGGATTACAAAAAGAAAACCAGCCCCGTCGCAGACCAGGATGTCTTGCTCCCAGACAGACTAAATCACTTTTTTGCCCGCTTTGAGGACAATACAGTGCTACTGACACGGCCCGCAACCAAAACCTGCGGAATCTCCTTCACTGCAGCCGATGTGAGTTAAACATTAAACGTGTTAACCCTCGCAAGGCTGCAGGACCAGACGGCATCCCCAGCCACGTCCTCAGAACATGCGCAGACCAGTTGGCTGGTGTGTTTACGGACATATTTAATCCAGCCTTATCCCAGTCTGCTGTTCCCACATGCTTCAAGAGGGCCACCATTGTCCCTGTTCTCAAGAAAACTAAGGTAACTGAGCTAAATGACTCAGTTCCGTCATCATGAAGTGCTTTGAGAGACTAGTCAAGGACCATATCATCTCCACCCTACCTGACACCCTAGACCCACTCCAATTTGCTTACCGCCCAAATAGGTCCACAGACGATGCAATCGCAACCACACTGCCCTAACCTATCTGGACAAGAGGAATACCTATGTGAGAATGCTGTTCATCGACTACAGCTCAGCATTTAACACCATAGTACCCTCCAAACTCGTCATCAAGCTCAAGACCCTGCGCAACTGGGTACTCGACTTCCTGACGGGCCACCAACAGGTGGTGAGGGTAGGTAACATCTCCACCCCGCTGATCCTCAACACTGGGGCCCCACAAGGGTGCGCTCTGAGACCTCTCCTGTACTCCCTGTTCACCCACGACTGTGTGGCCATGCACGCCTCCAACTCAATCATCAAGTTTGCGGACGACACTACAGTGGTATGCTTGATTACCAACAACGACGAGACGGCCTACAGGGAGGAGGTGAGGGCCCTCGGAGTGTGGTGTCAGGAAAATAACCTCACACTCAACGTCAACAAAACAAAGGAGATGATTGTGGACTTCAGGAAATAGTAGAGGGAGCACCCCCCTATCCACATCGACGGGACAGTAGTGGAGAGGTTAGTAAGTTAAGTTCCTCGGCGTACACATCACGGACAAACTGATTTGGTCCACCCACAGAGACAGCGTCGTGAAGAAGGCGCCTCTTCAACCTCAGGAGGCTGAAGAAATTCGGCTTGTCAACAAAAGCACTCACAAACTTCTACAGATGCACAATCGAGAGCATCCTGTCGGGCTGTATCACCGCCTGGTACGGCAACTGCTCCGCCCACAACCATAAGGCTCTCCAGTGGGTAGTGAGGTCTGCACAACGCATCACCGGGGGCAAACCACCTGCCCTCCAGGACACCTAAACCACCCGGTCACAGGAAGGCCATAAAGATCATCAAGGACAACAACCACCCGAGCCACTGCCCGTTCACCCCGTTATCATCCAGAAGGCGAGGTCAGTACAGGTGCATCAAAGCAGGGACCGAGAGACTGAAAAACAGCTTCTATTTCAAGGCCATCAGACTGTTAAACAGCCACCACTAACATTGAGTGGCTGCTGCCAACACACTGACTCAACTACAGCCACTTTAATAATGGAAATTGATGTAAAATATATCACTAACCACTTTAAACAATGCTACTTAATATCATGTTTACATACCCTACATTACTCATCTCATACAGTGGGGCTAAAAAAGTATTTAGTCAGCCACCAATTGTGCAAGTTCTCCCACTTAAAAAGATGAGAGGCCTGTAATTTTCATCATAGGTACACTTCAACTATGACAGACAAAATTAGGGGAAAAAAATCCAGAAAATCACATTGAAGAATTTTTAATGAAATTATTTGCAAATTATGGTGGAAAATAAGTATTTGGTCACCTACAAACAAGCACGATTTCTGGCTCTCACAGACCTGTAACTTCTTCTTTAAGAGGCTCCTCTGTTCTCCACTCGTTACCTGTATTAATGGCACCTGTTTGAACTTGTTATCAGTATAAAAAGACACCTGTCCACAACCTCAAACACTCACACTCCAAACTCCACTATGGCAAAGACCAAAGAGCTGTCAAAGGACACCAGAAACAAAATTGCAGACCTGCACCAGGCTGGGAAGACTGAATCTGCAATAGGTAAGCAGCTTGGTTTGAAGAAATCAACTGTGGGAGCAGTTATTAGGAAATGGAAGACATACAAGACCACTGATAATCTCCCCCGATCTGGGGCTCCACGCAAGATCTCACCCCGTGGGGTCAAAATTATCACAAGAACGGTGAGCAAAAATCCCAGAACCCCACGGGGGGACCTAGTGAATGACCTGCAGAGAGCTGGGACCAAAGTAACAAAGCCTACAATCAGTAACACACTACGCCGACAGGGACTCAAATCCTGCAGTGCCAGACGTGTCCCCCTGCTTAAGCCAGTACATGTCCAGGCCCGTCTGAAGTTTGCTAGAGTGCATTTGGATGATCCAGAAGAAGATTGGGAGAATATCCTATGGTCAGATGAAACCAAAAAAGAACTTTTTGGTAAAAACTCAACTCGTCGTGTTTGGAGGACAAAGAATGCTGAGTTGCTTCCAAAGAACACCATACCTACTGTGAAGCATGGGGGTGGAAACATCATGCTTTGGGGCTGTTTTTCCGCAAAGGGACCAGGACAACTGATCCGTGTAAAGGAAAGAATGAATGGGGCCATGTATCGTGAGATATTGAGGGAAAACCTCCTTCCATCAGCAAGGGCATTGAAGATGAAACGTGGCTGGGTCTTTCAGCATGACAATGATCCCAAACACACCACCGGGTAACGAAGGAGTGGCTTCGTAAGAAGCATTTCAAGGTCCTGGAGTGGCCTAGTCAGTCTCCAGATCTCAACCCCATAGAAAATCTTTGGAGGGAGTTGAAAGTCCGTGTTGCCCAGCAACAATCCCAAAACATCACTGCTCTAGAGGACATCTGCCACACTGATCCTCAACACGAGCCCCTCAGGGGTGCGTGCTCAGTCCCCTCCTGTACTCCCTGTTCACCCACGACTGCGTGGCCAGGCACGACTCCAACACCATTATCAAGTTTGCAGACATCACAACAGTGGTAGGCCTGATCCCCGACAACAACGAGACAGCCTATAGGGAGGAGGTCAGAGACCTGGCCGGGTGGTGCCAGAATAACAACCTATCTCTCAACGTAACCAAGACTAAAGAGATGATTGTGGACTTCAGGAAAAGGAGGACCAAACATAAGTATTTGGTCAAAAACAAAAGTTTATCTCAATACTTTGTTATAAACCCTTTGTTGGCAATGACAGAGGTCAAACGTTTTCTGTTCCCGAGAAAGCAGTATATCGTTTGCATTGTGCTCGTCAGACTCATTAAAGGAAAAAAAGGATTCTGCCAGTCTGTGGTGAGTAATCACAGTCCTGATGTCCAGAAGTTATTTTCGATCATAAGAGACGGTAGCGGCAACATTATGTACATTATAAGTGAAAAAACAAGTTAAAAACGCAAATAAAAAAAACACAATTGGTTGGGGACACGTAAAACGACGGCCTTCTTCTCCGGTGCTATTTTACAACTGTCATACCCAATCATCCGAACACAAAATAAAAGCTTGTTTTTACTCCAATGTTTGTAAACATAGTAAAAGTACACAAACACTATAACTTACCACTTTGATATCCTGGACGGCCAGTCCTTGCATCCATAGCTCTGTCTGTAAATTTAAGAGTGGTTACATTTATCCAGCCCTATCCCTCAGCTTTTTACCAAAACAGGGCCAGGGAAGACGTTTGGTTATTGTTTCAACTGCGGATTGACACTTTAAGATGGGTGGGGAATAACAATCAATTCTTCAGAAACACCGTTCTGTTAATAATTCCCTAAGGCTTATTGCAACATACTGGCCCCCTACTCGTCTTCAGTTATTCCATGGTACTGACTACTTCCTGATGTTATGGAATGATAAAGAAATGTGGGCGATTACTGAGAAACATCCTCCTTTAACTTGTCACAGAATTCTAATGACTTCCATAGAGGGGTGTTGAGTAAAAACCTTCCAGAGAACCATTGTGAGTGGGAGTCATGCCTATTCTTCCAACATTGACACATTGAATAAACAATCTGAAGCATTCTATCAATTAACACACGCTAGTTTTAAGCGTCTGTTACAGAAAGGGTAGGTTTAAGGCCCTTTCTTACCAAGTCCTTTCCTCACTCCTGAGTCCTAAAGTAATGCCTTGGCACGTTGAGGAGAAAGTGACACTTTGAGAATGAGGAACCATTGCAGGAAAACGTTCAATAACAGATTTATTTTCATCACAGAAAAACTGATAGACTACTACAGGATTCTCTAGACATGGGATTTCACCAACTATCTTTCTTTCCTCAAACCGTGGCAGAACTTAACTGCTTTATAATGGTGAATGTGGTATTTTCTGGTTTATTTGAATAGGGACAGGTACAAACACATTAACACATTTAATAAACAATAATCTGATGCATTGCACCATAGTGTATAGCTCATACTAGTTTTCAACACCTGACTAGAGGTGTTGATTGTGCTTCTGGAATATGGTGAGTCATTGTCAGTGGTGTAAAGTACTTAAGTAAAAAATACTTGAAATACTTGTCTTTGTCCAGCAACCGGCTCAGAGGCTCACAGACTGTTGATAGGTGTGGCATGAACTTTGCAAGATAGTTTGCAAAGCCGATGAGAAGCTGTACTCCTTTTGCATCAGACGGGTTTGGCTTGTCGAGGATCACTCTGTCTTTGTCTAGGTCCGGCTTCGGGCATTTGGCCGAGAGAATGCGACCATGGAAGTGGACATCTTTCACCTTGAACTGCAGCTTCTTCTGGCCAAGGCCAAGCTTAACTGATCGGCAGCGCTCCATCAGTGCCAGGAGCTTCACATCATGAATACGTTCTGCTTCTTCGTCTGTGTCACCACAGCCTACGATCAGGACATCACCGGCTATGGGTTCAATGCCCTTGAGCCCAGCCAGTAACTCGTGCTGCTTGCGTTGGTATACCTCAAGTCATGTGTCATGTGGCCATCTGGGCCTTGTCCAGCTGGGCCTTCACATTGCAATGGGCACATTGCGAGGAGCACACTGGACTGGAGTGATGCTCTCATCCAATTCAAAGTGTACCTCCCCAGGCACTGATTCAACGGGCATGTTGAATACATCGTCATATCTGCTGAGTAGTTGTTCTTTGGACAGGGGTCCATGCTGGACATGATCATTTGGTATCATACTGTACACATACCTAAACCTGAACTAACTACTATGTCAGGTATCATACAGTATACAGTGCCTTGCGAAAGTATTCGGACCCCTTGAACTTTGCGACCTTTTGCCACATTTCAGGCTTCAAACATAAAGATATAAAACTGTAATTTTTTTGTGAAGAATCAACAAGTGGGACACAATCATGAAGTGGAACGACATTTATTGGATATTTCAAACTTTTTTAACAAATCAAAAACTGAAAAATTGGGCGTGCAAAATTATTCAGCCCCCTTAAGTTAATACTTTGTAGCGCCACCTTTTGCTGCGATTACAGCTGTAAGTCGCTTGGGGTATGTCTCTATCAGTTTTGCACATCGAGAGACTGACATTTTTTCCCATTCCTCCTTGCAAAACAGCTCGAGCTCAGTGAGGTTGGATGGAGAGCATTTGTGAACAGCAGTTTTCAGTTCTTTTCACAGATTCTCGATTGGATTCAGGTCTGGACTTTGACTTGGCCATTCTAACACCTGGATATGTTTATTTTTGAACCATTCCATTGTAGATTTTGCTTTATGTTTTGGATCATTGTCTTGTTGGAAGACAAATCTCCGTCCCAATCTCAGGTCTTTTGCAGACTCCATCAGGTTTTCTTCCAGAATGGTCCTGTATTTGGCTCCATCCATCTTCCCATCAATTTTAACCATCTTCCCTGTGCCTGCTGAAGAAAATCAGGCCCAAACCATGATGCTGCCACCACCATGTTTGACAGTGGGGATGGTGTGTTCAGCTGTGTTGCTTTTACGCCAAACATAACGTTTTGCATTGTTGCCAAAAAGTTCCATTTTGGTTTCATCTGACCAGAGCACCTTCTTCCACATGTTTGGTGTGTCTCCCAGGTGGCTTGTGGCAAACTTTAAACAACACTTTTTATGGATATCTTTAAGAAATGGCTTTCTTCTTGCCACTCTTCCATAAAGGCCAGATTTGTGCAATATACGACTGATTGTTGTCCTATGGACAGAGTCTCCCACCTCAGCTGTAGATCTCTGCAGTTCATCCAGAGTGATCATGGGCCTCTTGGCTGCATCTCTGATCAGTCTTCTCCTTGTATGAGCTGAAAGTTTAGAGGGACGGCCAGATCTTGGTAGATTTGCAGTGGTCTGATACTCCTTCCATTTCAATATTATCGCTTGCACAGTGCTCCTTGGGATGTTTAAAGCTTGGGAAATCTTTTTGTATCCAAATCCGGCTTTAAACTTCTTCACAACAGTATCTCGGACCTGCCTGGTGTGTTCCTTGTTCTTCATGATGCTCTCTGCGCTTTTAACGGACCTCTGAGACTATCACAGTGCAGGTGCATTTATACGGAGACTTGATTACACACAGGTGGATTGTATTTATCATCATTAGTCATTTAGGTCAACATTGGATCATTCAGAGATCCTCACTGAACTTCTGGAGAGATTGCTGCACTGAAAGTAAAGGGGCTGAATCATTTTGCACGCCCAATTTTTCAGTTTTTGATTTGTTAAAAAAGTTTGAAATATCCAATAAATGTCGTTCCACTTCATGATTGTGTCCCACTTGTTGTTGATTCTTCACAAAAAAATACAGTTTTATATCTTTATGTTTGAAGCCTGAAATGTGGCAAAAGGTCGCAAAGTTCAAGGGGGCCGAATACTTTCGCAAGGCACTGTACACACCATAACCTGGGCTAAATACTATGTCAGGTATCATACAGTATACATACCTACACCTGAACTAAATACTATGTCAGGTATCATACAGTATACACACCATAACCTGAACTAAATACTATGTCAGGTATCATACAGTATACACACCATAACCAGGGCTAACTACTATGTCAGGTATCATACAGTATACACACCATAACCAGGGCTAAATACTATGTCAGGTATCATACAGTATACACACCTAAACCTGAACTAAATACTATGTCAGGTATCATACAGTATACATACCTACACCTGAACTAAATACTATGTCAGGTATCAGGCGTTTGCATGTAGAGCCTGAGAGGAGAGAATGTTGACTGGTTTTCACAATCTCAAACTCCAGCTACTTTTTGCGTCCACGAATTACACATTCAGTCACAAAGATGCCCATAGAGCTCATTAGCTCTCCTGAGTACAGCTTTAGTCTAGTATCACTGGGCAAGAGGTGTGTATCAGGTGCCAGGTTGATTTTGTCTTTGTAGCTCATTACGTTGCTTGTTGTGTAATCGTAGTGTCACAAACCAGTTCTTCCCTCTTGAGTGTACAGCCCCAATTGATTCATGCATGTAAATGTCACTTTCACTGTTCTGAAACTGAGTGACATCATCAACACAGTAAATCTTGCCCTCACTCACCCGTCTTTTTCTTTTGAGACACACTTTTACAAAGTGATTATTAGTTCCACAAGCTCTGCTTGGTTTTCCGTAGGCAGGGCAGTGCTCTTTGCCTCGTGCCTGTGTATTTTCACAGTATTTACATCAATGCAGGTGTAGCAGCACGGTGGCTAGGAAAAACTCCCTAAAAAGGCCAAAACCTAGGAAGAAACCTAGAGAGGAACCAGGCTATGAGGGGTGGCCAGTCCTCTTCTGGCTGTGCCGGGTGGGCATTATAACAGAACATGGCCAAGATGTTCAAATGTTCATAAATGACCAGCATGGTCGAATAATAATAATCATAGTAGTTGTTGAGGGTGCAGCAAGTCAGCACCTCAGGAGTAAATGTCAGTTGGCTTTTCATAGCCGATCATTGAGAGTATCTCTACCGCTCCTGCTGTCTCTAGAGAGTTGAAAACAGCAGGTCTGGGGCAGGTAGCACGTCCGGTGAACAGGTCAGGGTTCCATAGCCGCAGGCAGAACAGTTGAAACTGGAGCAGCAGCACGGCCAGGTGGACTGGGGACAGCAAGGAGTCATCATGCCAGGTAGTCCTGAGGCATGGTCCTAGGGCTCAGGTCCTCCAAGAGAGAGAGAGAGAAAGAAAGAAAGAATTAGAGAGAGCATACTTAAATTCACACAGGATACCAGATAAAACAGGAGAAATACTCCAGATATAACAGAATGACACTAGCCCCCCAACACATAAACTATTGCAGCATAAATACTGGAGGCTGAGACAGGAGGGGTCAGGAGACACTGTGGCCCCATCCGATGATACCTCCGGACAGGGCCAAACAGGCAGGATATAACCCCACCCACTTTGCCAAAGCACAGCCCCCACACCACTAGAGGGATTTCTTCAACCATCAACTTACCATCCTGAGACAAGGCCAAGTATAGCCCACAAAGATCTCCTCCACGGCACAACCCAAGGGGAGGCGCCAACCCAGATACGTGCTATGGGGTTCTCTGTCTTCACCGTTCATGGTGAATTACTCTGCCTTGGTTTGTTTTGTCAGAATGTCTGCCTGGCAACAGCATGAACAGTATCAACGTCGGTGCATGGGGCCTCGATTTCCATTGCTCTCATTCTTATGTCACTGACTTCGGCAGTGCAGCACATTTCAAAGGCAGTTACTAATGTAGGCAGGGCAGGGCAGTGCTCTTTGCCTCGTGCGTGTGTATTTTCACAGTATTTACACCAAATCAAATGTATTCATATAGCCCTTCTTACATCAGCTGATATATCAAAGTGCTGTACAGAAACCCAGCCTAAAACCCTAAAGAGCAAGCAATGCGTCTCTCTCTTAGTAGACGCCGGCGCGTATCCTCATTTGCAATTCCCAGCACTATTTTGTTACGAATCAATTCATCTTTCAATCCCCAGTATTCACAAGTAGCGGATCTTTCTCTCAAACGTGTTACAAAGATGTGTACTGACTCACCCTGTTTGCAGCTTTCGAAAACGAACCAATCGTAAATGACGTTCCTGGTGGGTTTGAAGTAATTCTCCAATGCAATCCAATATAGCCTTTGCATCACACTGTTGTCGTGCTGTGAGGGTGAGTTTGTGCCGGTAGAAATGCCTGCATTCACTGCCCATTAAACTCCTCAGTTGCCGCTTGGACCTCGTTGGGTTTCTTATGTAGACCGGTTGCCAGCGCATAGTCCTCGAATTCATCCCTGAAGTTGTACCAATTAGTATTCGAGACCCCTGTGAGAACCATGGGATTTGGTGGCGGAATGTTCGCTGCCATAGCGATGGAATAGGAGATATCTTTGCCTTCAGCCATCGGGGTAACATTAGGTAGTGATGCTAGCTTGCCAGCTAACAACAAGTTGATCAGTGTTGTGACTAGCAGTAGGAAACGGCGTGTGTTCGCATATGGGACGTAACCGCGCCAATACTGTACTTAGCTACAGAAATAACAGACGTGTGGTTTTCAAGACACTTCTGATACCATGTTTCAGTACGAAATGTTGGATAAAGGAATGAAGACAGACACCAATGTCAAGTTCAATAGCCTTGTTCAAGCATTGTACAAATAAATCCCTACACACGGAGTCCAGGAAACAGTCCGTGTAGTCGATTACCTATAAATTACACTCGGTAACAATCATCCTGGTAATTTCTACTGCCTCTGATCTAGCGGACTCACTAAACCCTAGCTTTGTTTGTAAATTATGTCTTCGTGTTTGAGCGTGCCCCTGGCTATTTGTAAATATATATTTTTTTTTAATAGAAAATGGTGCAGTGTGGTCTGCTTAATATAAGGAATTTGAAATTATTCAACTTTTACTTTTGATACTTAAGTATATTTAAAACCAAATATATATATATGTATTTGTTTTTTACTCAAATATAATTTTACTGGGTGACTTTTACTTTTACTTTAGTCATTTTTTTATTAAGGTTTCTTTCCTTTTACTCAAATGACATTTGGGTACTTTTTCCCACCACTGGTCATTGTATCTATCATGTACATTTCTGCCGCATTTGGTCAAATTTAATGTACAGTGGACACCACCCATTTCCTCATCCTTTTTACTCCACCCCCTTCACCTGAGCAGGGATATAAGGCCAGAGCTGCTTCATCACCGCACAACTGCAACCTGCAATTCACCTCTTCAATCTACTGCTCCTAAATACTTGGAAGTTCATTTAAGAATTTGAGGTAACTCCTATTTTAACGTGTGTTTTTTTAATTTATGTAATTCATGTATAGCCAGTTAAATTAGGTCTTAATGAGATGCATTTCTATTACTTTTGTGTATTATTTAGTTGTTTTTTACATTTGCCATTTAGAACTGAAATGATACATTCTCATTATAAAAGGGCTAGTTTAGGCACATTTCCTCTCTCTTCCTTTTGTCTAAATGTGTTTTGCTCCTTCCTGTTTGTGTGGGTGTTTACTATAATAAACTGCAGCGAATAAACAATATAAATTCTCTCTTTCAGAATCATGAGTATGAACTACATGAGCACCGAGAGGATTCTGCTGAAAGAGGACTACCTCCTCTCCAACAATGGACAATTTAAAGCTATCTTTCAGGTACAATAGTTAGTGAAACACTTACATTTCAATTATATTAACATTAGATATCTGGTCTGCAACTTATTTTGACCTTAGAAATGGTTTTTGTAGGGATGTAACGATTCATGCTGTGATCAGACAGTGTCATTAAATCAATGCTGTGTAATAAATTATGTAGTCAAACTTTAATTATATTTAAAAAATGTTTAATGGATATGTGTACAACAAAAGTTCAACATTCACCTTCTGCTTCCATTAACGTCAAGCCATCTAGCATACAGTTTGAAGCATTCGATAAATCCAACACACCACACAGAACTCACTGCAACTGACTCTGCAACGCAATGCTGCAAGGCGAACGCAGCGTTCAATTGGAAATGATGTTGCATATGTTGGATTTATCAAACGTATGCATCAAACTGTATGTGTAGACGGCTTGACATCAATGGTAGCAGAAAAAGTTACTGGCAAAGTGAGAGGATTTAACTCTGGTGCCTTCAGCTGAACCTTCATCTTGAAACATTATTTTTATTCTCTAATATATATAAAAAACGTTCAAAAGTTTGGGGCCACTTAGAAATGTCATTGTTTTTGAAAGATAAGCACATTTTTTGTCAATTAAAATAACATCAAATTGATCAGAAATAGGTTCGATTACAGGCTCAAAATGACCAGCAACAAATAACTTTCTTCTGAAACTCGTCAGTCTATTATTATTCTGAGAAATGAAGGCTATTCCATGTGAGAAATTGCCAAGAAACTAAAGATCGAGGCATCTGTTTTTTCTCTAAGTAAGAAAAGCTATTCAAGAATTTACTGGATAAAAAAAAAATGATAATGATCATTCTGATTAATTACACCAACAGAAAAATACACTTATTTTATTTTTTTCCCCTACACAGCAACTGTAGTAGGATAATCATCAGCGAGCATCTTCTGGATCCGAAAAGTATTAAATACGTAAATTAAAATATTTACCATTACAAATGTAGACAGAGGACAGAGAAAAGCTGATATAATTTGGTATGCATTTAAGGTGTACATTGGGGCGGCAAGTAGCCCAGTGGTTAAAGCGTTGGGCCAGTAACCGAAAGGTTGCTAGATTGAATCCCTGAACTGACAAGGAAAAAAATCTGTCCTTCTGCCCCCAAACGAGGCAGTTAACCAACTGTTCCTAGGCCGTCATTGTAAATAAGAATGTGTTCTGACTTGCCTAGTTAAATTACAATTTTTAAAAACATTAGGGGAATGATAATCTCATACTCTGCAAAAAGTTACATCTGATTTAGAAATTAAAATGCAAGATAAATAAATCACAATCTTAGAAAGCCCATAACAAATCTTTACAAGATAAAGAAGAAAATAACATTTTCTAAATTTACGCAGGAATACGATCTTTTACTTTTGAAGAGAGCCAACAACTACAGGTTAAACTCAAATAAAGCATATTACTTAATGGAAGATAACCCTGGTAAATATCTCACAAAACGAATACACGCTAAACCAGTTATAATTGTAAAATATACAAATTCATGTTACGTAGAAACAACGCAATTAATGACAATTTTAAAAGCTTTATGGAAATTGATATAAATCCGAATTAAACAGTTGGACGAATCCTATAGCCTTAGACTCAACAACCCTGAAGCAATTATCAGCAGACGAAAAATAAATCACTCAACAGGCACCACTAAAAAAGAAATATTAGATGCTTTTAAAACATTCGCGTGGAGAAAAAGCACCAGGAATGGATAGCTTTATCATCGAATTACCTGCTGAATGGACTTAAAATAGATTTCATTTTTATTGTCCAGGTTCACGATCAGAAATAGTTTTGGTAGTTTTTCTTTAAACAATCGGTGTATACTAGATACATGGGCTCCGATATGAGACACAAATGATGTTTTAGTAGGAAACGATATGGTTTGATTAGAGAACGAATTGAGATTCAGTTCGATGCGATATGATTCTATGCACTGTTGCATGAACACATTAATTTCCCATTCTAAATGAATATCTCCTGCTGATGTAGATCATGAGATAGATGTTTTTATTTCACCTTTATTTAACCAGGTAGGCTAGTTTAGAACTGTCACGAACCGGCTCAAAGCCCGTAACAAAAGGGAGACAACGTGGAGATAAGGAGTAACAAAATATATATTTATTAACTAAAGCAACTAAGGAAAATATACAATGGTGTGTGTAATCAGTAGTGTAAGTGAGTGTTTTGCATGCATGAATGTGATAATGCAGGGTTTTGAAAGGTGCTATAGCAAACAACCAAAAACCACCAAGAAACACAACAAAAAAACCTATCAAAGTGTCTGCATGGAGAGAGACTCCTCCATGAATGGGGAAGTGGTGTATTTATCCTGGGGAACACCTGGGCCCAGGTGTTTCCCATGTAGCTGAGGACCCTCCCAACTCCGCCCACCAGCATCCTAATAAGGGAACAACAGAGAGAATACGGCAGACCGAGTGGGAGGCTCGTCACAGAACTCTCTCATTTACAACTGCGACCTGGCCAAGATAAAGAGTTACACATGGAATAAACAAGCATAGACTCAATAACACAGTAGAAAAAAAAGTCTATATACAGTGTATGCAAATGGCGTGAGGAGTTAACGCAATAAATAGGCCATAGTAGCGAAGTAATTACAATTTAACAGATTAACACGAGTGATAGATGAGCAGCTGATGATGTGCAAGTAGTGATACCGGTGTGCAATAGAGCACAAAAGTAAATAAAAACAATATGGGGATGAGGTAGGTAGATTGGGTGGGCTATTTACAGATGGACTATGTTCAGCTGCAGCGATAGGTTAGCTGATGTTTAAAGTTAGTGAGGGAAATAAGTCTCCAGCTTCAGCAACTTTTTAAAATTATTATTTTAAATGATTTATTTATTTTGCAATTCATTCCAGTCACTGGCAACAGAGAACTGGAAGGAAAAGTGGCCAAAGTAGGTGTTGGCTTTGGGGATGACCAGTGAGATATACCTGCTGGAGCGCGTGCTACGGATGGGTGTTATCGTGACCAGTAAGCTGAGATAAGGCAGAGCTTTACCTAGCATAGACTTATAGATGACCTGGAGCCAGTGGGTCTGGCGACGAATATGTAGCGAGGGCCAGCCGACTAGAGCATACAGGTTGCAGTGGTGGGTGGTATATGGGGCCTTGGTAACAAAACGGATGGCACTGTGATAGACTGCATCCAGTTTGCTGTGTAGAGTATTGGATAGTCAGTTTTACGAGGGTAAGTTTGGCGGTGTGAGTGAAGGCGGCTTTGTTGCGAAATATAAAGCTGATTCTAGATTTCATTATAGATTGGAGATGTTTGATATAAGTCTGGAAGGAGAGTTTACAGTCTAGCCACACACCTAGAATGTGGACAACTACAAATTCCTAAGTCAGAACCGTCCAGAGTAGTGATGCTAGTCGTGCGGGTGGGTGCGGGCAGCGAACGTTTGAAAAGCATGCATTTTGTTTTACTAGCGTTTAAGAGCAGTTGGAGGCCACGGAAGGAGTGTTGTATGGCATTGAAGCTCGTTTGGAGGTTAGTTAAGTGTCCAAAGAAGGGCCAGATGTATACAGAATGGTGTCGTCTGCGTAGAGGTGGATCAGGGAATCACCCGCAGCAAGAGCGACATCGTTGATATATACAGAGAAAAGAGTCGGCCCGAGAATTGAACCCTGTGGCACCCCCATAGAGACTGCCAGAGTTCCGGACAACAGGCAGGGCAGGATGGATATAGGTCTATAACAGTTTTGGTCTAGAGTGTCACCTCCTTTGAAGAGGGGGAGGACCACGGCAGCTTTCCAATATTTAGGGATCTCGGACGATACGAAAGAGTGGTTGAACAGACTGGTAATAGGGGTTGCAACAATGGCGGCAGACCATTTTAGAAAGAGGGTCCAGATTGTCTAGCCCAGCTGATTTGTACGGGTCCAGGTTTAGCAGCTCTTTCAGAACATCTGTTATCTGGATTTGGGTGAAAGACAAGCTGGGGAGGCTCGGGCAAGTAGCTGCGGGGGTTGCGGAGCTGGTAGCCAGGAGGAAAGCGTGGCCAGCTGTAGAGAAATGCTTATTGAAATTTTCGATTATCATGGATTTATCGGTGGTGACCGTGTTACCTAGCCTCAGTGCAGTGGGCAGCTGGGAGGAGGTGCTCTCGTTTTCCATGGACTTTACAGTGTCCCAAAACATTTTGGAGTTTCTGTTTGAAAAAGTTAGCCTTTGCTTTCCTGACTGACTGCGTGTATTGGTTCCTGACTTCCCTGAACAGTTGCATATTGCGGGGACTATTCGATGCTAGTGCAGTCCGCCACAGGATGTTTTTGTGCTGGTCGAGGGCAGTCAGGTCTGGAGTTCTACATTTTTTTGAAAGGGGCATGCTTATTTAAGATGGTGAGGAAATTACTTTTAAAGAACGACCAGGCATCCTCGACTGACGGGATGAGGTCAATATCCTTCCAGGATACCTTGGCCAGGTCGATTAGAAAGGCCTGCTCGTAGAAGTGTTTTAGGGAGCGTTTGACAGTGATGAGGGGTGGTCATTTGACTGTGGACCCACAGCGGATACAGGCAATGAGGCAGTGATAGTTGAGATCCTGATTGAAAACAGCAGAGGTGTATTTGGAGGGCAAGTTGGTCAGGATAATGTCTATGAGGGTGCCCATGTTTTTGGATTTAGGGTTGTACCTAGTGGGTTCCTTGATAATTTGTGAGATTGAGGGCATCTAGCTTAGATTGTAGGACTGCTGGGATGTTAAGCATTTCCCAGTTTAGGTCACCTAACAGAACAAACTTTGAAGATGAGGGGCAATCAATTCACATATGGTGTCCAGGGCACAGCTGGGAGTTGAGGGGGGTCTATAACAGGCGGCAACAGTGAGAGACTTAATTCTGGAGGGATTCATTTTTAGAATTAGAAGTTCAAACTGTTTGGGCGTAGACCTGGAAAGTATGACAGAACTTTGCAAGCCATCTCTGCAGTAGATAGAACTGCCAAAGGGGGAGGAGTTGCAATCTTGATGAAAAATGTTGTAGTTTGGTATGGAAATCTCAGAATTCAGACACGGCAAGGACATCAGGGTTGGTGGAGTGTGCTAAAGCAGTGAGTAAAACAAATGTAGGGAGGCGGCTTCTGATAACATGCATGAAACCAAGGCTTTTTCGAAGTCAACAAATGAGTGCCTGGGGACACGCAGGACCTGGGTTCTGTGTGTGTGCGTGCGTGTAAATGATGTATGTCTATATAGGCACCTGAACTGAGCAATAATAGAGACTAGGCATCTACCACCCCACTCAATGTGGTCTCCGAGCATTTCGTATTATTCTGTAAGTAATTCAACAAGGTTGAATCATGACGTCAGTGATCTTCAGGTCGGAGCTCTAGAAAGAGGCCCGAGTTCACAACTTTGAATTCCGAGTTGAATGACCGTTCAAAAATGTATTTTCCCAGTCTGAGCTTGTTTTTTTCCCAGAGTTCCCTGTTGTCTTGAACTCATTAAAGTCTGAGATTTCCAAGTTTCCAGTTGTTTTGAATGCGGCAGAAGGCATGCTGGATTGACATCATGGCCAATGTATTCAAACTTTTCTGGCCCATGGTGTTGAATGTTTATCCTTTTAAGTTTGGAATAGAGACCCTTAAACCCAGACTTGGACCAAACACCCTCTCTACTGAATAGCAGGCTAATGATTGCTTTGCAACCACTCATTGTTGAATTTGCATTTTCCAACTTGTGTAATGTTTATGGTTGATGAGCAGCAATACATTTTATCTATAATTTCTCTTCATATGACAAGGATTGAAAAGGATTTGCCAGCAGACTGTCACCGTGATTCATGAAGATGACTGCTTGTCATGCTTGTTGACATGATCAGTCCAATCAAATCTACGGTAGATATAACGTGATTTAACAATTTATCTGTGGCCAACGACCTTGAGCCTTCTTGGATGGGCACTTCTAATGTAACTATGGCAGCACCCATGGGACTTGAATTTGAGGTCTCAATGTATATTTTGCGTTTATGTGGTGTCCCAATGAGTGACAGAACATTGAGCCAATCACTGCACAACTAGAATACATTACCAATCCCTAAGCTCTGTATTTTCCAATGGCTGTCCCACCACCACAGAAAGCAATGAGCTATGCTGAAACACCTGCATTTTGAAGCTGCCTTACTCAAGAAAGCAAAAAAAGAGACCATGTTTGTATGCGGATTTATTAACTTTTTTTAATTTTAATGTTTTTACATTGTTTGCAAACTGATATGTGACACGTATTAATGCCAAAATAACATGCAAAACAGGCTCTGCCCTCAATGACGGGTCACCATTGATATGTTACGTTTCCTAATGTGTGTATTCATTTGTGGATGTCCATTATACATTCTGATATGTTACGAATTGCAGATTTTAATTTAGAATGGGAAATTAAAATCTTAGTGCATCGATTTACATCGCATCAAACCAAATCGCATTGATTCATTCTCTAATCAAAACCGCATCGCATTGTTTCAAATGAAAACGTATCATTCCTGTATCATATCGCAGACCAAGTATCTAGATACGTATCGAATGGAATAAATGCACACCCCTAATATTTTGTTTTAGCTGACGAACACTTGCCGCGAATATTGAAAAATAATTTGGGAAATATTTTTCACCCTAAACTTTAAGTAATCATTTAAGTGGATGAAAGGAATGCACAGCAGTACAGTGGTCATCTGTCTAACATGTTTATATGCAAATTAATTTTCTCTTTGCAGACCGATGGCAACTTTGTGCTCTACGGTTGGGGTCGGGTTGTCTGGGCATCAAACACTGTGAACAAAGATGCTCAGAGGCTCATCCTCCAAAAGGATGGCAACCTGGTCATCTACACCAAACAGGACCATCCCATTTGGTCAAGTAACACTGGCCGTTGCAACAATACACAAAGAGGCCACCTCACCCTCACTGACAAAGGTACCCTGGAGCTCTACAGAGACCGAGAGGTGATCTGGACATCG
Organism: Oncorhynchus mykiss; assembly: GCF_013265735.2. Taxonomy (NCBI): domain Eukaryota; kingdom Metazoa; phylum Chordata; class Actinopteri; order Salmoniformes; family Salmonidae; genus Oncorhynchus; species Oncorhynchus mykiss. The sequence goes on along the minus strand of NC_048567.1, from coordinate 8,912,671 downwards.
TAACATCGACCGGCCCAACAATGCACAGAGGTCACCTCACCCTCACTGACGAAGGTGCCCTGATGCTCTACAGTCCCAGAAATGTGGTCTGGTGCTCTCGTGAGGACACTAGTAATGAGGCAGAGTAACAGCTTCACTTGACCATACCTGTCTACATCTACCACTAAACTGTATTCAAAAGCCTTGAGGCTTTAACCCTTTGATTTGGTCAAATAAAACTGTATTGACTTAAAGTAGTCATTTGTGTTGTAATTATGTGCATTGTGTCAGGTACTCTCTATATTCAAAAGACAAATATCACTAACTTTTCATGAAGAAAATGGCTGTATTGGCTCATATAAAAGAGAACATGAGATCTGACTGTTTATGTATATTTTTATTATGAAAGACACTATCATGCATCACAACAGAATAATTTATGGAGGGACACATACACAACTGCAACGTTATAATCCATGTATGAGTCTGTTGGCGTTTGTCCCATAGAGAATGCTAGTGGCCTTGATGTCGCATGGGCAGCACCATCGAGGGCTTCCGCCATTTTAAAGTGGTCAAAGTAGTCAACTGAGTGGGGATTCCTATGGGTTATAGCCTCAATGGCACTGCCCATGCTGTCACAGATATAAAGATGAGTCCTATCTCTATGGGTGAGTGGGAGGGTGTGGGCCCATGTGTGATGTTACAGGAAGGCACACAGTCTCTCCAGTACAGAAGGGTTTCTGTTGCTGAGGAAGATCAGTTCTTTCTTCCCTTCCTCTGTCTGACCTTATAGAGAGAAATCTCTCAATCAGTTCAACATGTCATAATCTAAACCATCACAAACAGTGGTGAAAGTGAATATCTCTTACTGTGTGGGTGTTGTAGCCAGTGGCGGTCCAGGTAGTAGAGGTAACAGCTCTCAAACTCCTTCTCACTGTAGAGGGAGACTGGTACTGGGATAAATGGGTCCATGCTGTCAAAGCCCTCCTGTAGGAGGAACAGAGGATAGATGTTTTTAATATGTGAACTTCTGTTTCTATATGCATCATCAGTCAAATAAACACATCAGAAGGGTCTTGTCCAAAAACATCTACATCATTCCCTTGTTAGCCCAGATCAATAGACACCAAGGGTTAGAGGTAGTTTTTGGACTGGACATACAACAACATTAACCAGGGTGTAATCATGACCACTGCCTCTCCCAGCAGCTCCTGGGGCAGGTAGGCAGAGCTTGGAGCGTAGAGAGATCCTGTCTGAGACAGCGTGGCGATGACCGCCCCTCCACACTGAGGAGAGAGAGAGAGGAACAGAGGTGTAAATCACAATTGTCTAATGTCTATTACACAGAGGATAACCACCATGCAGTTCTCACCCAGTCATTGTTGATCATCTTCCTCAAGTTATGAACCAACGTCAACTCCTCTGGAGCCACCTGGCAGAGAGGAGAGACACGGGAAAAGTGACAGGGGAGAGAAAGGTCAGTCAAGTAAGCAATCTTTACACAGAAATTACAAAGGCAAAAATGGAAGCAATAGAAATCAACATTTTTTATAGATCCACAGTGAGGTGAATGAATGTATAGGTGTATTAGTACAGGGCTCTTGTCCTCCTTCTTGAGCGTGGTCCTTCCCCAGAGACCGTTGACTCCATCAACAGCCACAGCCAGCCTGAAGCCCCCCTCTGTCCCCCCAGCCTGTAGCCTCAGCTCCTTTAGAACTGCCCCCACCACATCACTGCTGCTCTTCACACGAGACACTCCCTGGGGAGAAAAAAGCACAGCTTAACAATGATACGTGGTATGAGATTCTTAAGAGAAGTGCACTGAACCAATTATGTTTCAGAACTGGAGCCCAGACGCAAGGCTTCCACATGAAAACAGTAGGGATTCTGCAATAAAGTCTTTGTTGTCATTCAACAAGAGATTACTTGTTTTCATGCAAATTTTTTTATTGAAAAATACTGCACAATACATCTTAGTTAAATATAAAATTGCATGACTAAGATCGCCTTGGCAAAAACGTCATAACAGATTAAGTTATTTTAGATTAATTCTGACTACGGCATCTCAAAAATGGACAAACAGCACTATTAACACTCATTTTTCAAGTGAAGGTCTTAAGGGAGCATGCGAGCACACTCGTTCGGCCAAACTGAAGGATGCTGACGCCTTAATAAAGGGCACGTTGACACTGGACTCACCATGTCCACCAGCTCCCCTAGTGGCCGTCCCTCCTCAGTGCTCTCTCTTTTAGTCCACACCTACCGCTGCCTCAACTTGATCTAAAACAACAAGGGGAGACACAGTCACGAATACAGGATGCCTCAAGGAGTAAAAATATGCTTAACAACTGTGTGCAATAGTATTTAAAATGACATCTCTGTACCCCACACACACAATTATCAGTAAGGTTCCTAAGTCAAACAATGAATTTCAAGCACAGATTCAACCAAAGGCCATGGTGATTTTCCTGTGGTTCACAAAGGGCACCTATTGGTAGTTGGGTAAATATACAAATAAAACAGACATTGAATATCCCTTTGAGTATGGTGGAGCTATTATTGATGCACCATCCAAAGTGTAAAATTAAACCCACAACGATACAGGCGGCAATCCTAACGTAGTTTCCGGAGAGGCAGGAACCACTCAGGGATTTCACCATGAGGCGAATCGTGATTTAAATAAAGTTTGAGTTTAAAGGCTGTGATAGGAGATAACGGAGGATGGATCAACATAGTAGTTATTTCACAATACTAACATAATTGATAGAGTGAAAAGAAGGAAGCCATCCTGTTTGCAATAAGGCACTAAAGTAATACTGAAAAAATGTGGTATGAAATTAACTTTTTGTCCTGAATGCAAAGTGTTGTTTGGGGTAAATCCAACACAACAAACACATCACTGAGTATCATGTCATATTTTCAAGAGTGGTGGTGGCTGCATCATGTTATGGGTATACTTGTCATCGGCAAGGCCTCTGGAGTTTTTTTAGGATAAAAAGAAACCGACACTGTGAAACAAACAAAGTTTCATATACACTGGAATTGCTTACAAAGATGACGTTGAATGTTCCTTTTTTAAATATTAGGCAAATATGGTACAATCCAGGTATGCAAAGCTCTGAGACTTACCCAGAAAGACTCACAGCTGTAATTGCTGCCAAATGTGATTGACATGTATTAACTCAAATCAAAATATTAATTTTTTTATTTTCCATGAATTAAAAAAATAAAATGTTTCTTCCACTTTGAGAACTTGTGTAGATCGTTGACAAAAAACAACAATTAAATCAATTTTAATCCGGCTTTGTAACAACAAAATGTGGAAAAAGTCTAGGTGTGTGAATAGTTTCTGAAGGCACTGTATCTTACTTCTAATGTTAGGATTAGGGGATGGTAAACTGATCCTAGATGTGTTCCTACAGGCAACACATACAGTGCCAGTCAAAGGTTTGGACACACCTACTCATTCCAGGGTTTCTTTCTTTCTTTCTTTTACTATTTTCCACATTGTAGAATAATAGTGAAGACATCAAAACTATGTAATAACATATGGAATCATGTAGTAACCCAAAAAGTGATTACAGCTTTTTGGGTTTGTACGGTGTGCAAAGCCTTGACAGTTTTGCACACCGTGTGTCCAAACTTTTGACAGGCACTGTACCTGGCGCCCACTATCTATCTGAGGAGGAGGGGCTACCTTGGAGAGGAAGTGTTCATTGGTGGTTCTGAAGTTGCGTAGCCAGTTGGAGGCCTGTATTGGCTGGTCAAAGCGGGAGGCGTGGTAGGAGGAGGGCAACAGCTCCTTACAGTTCTTCACCCACAGGTGGGCTATAGAGAGGAGATTATTATCATCATCATCATCATCATTATTTTGTGTGTCTGTGTGTATGCCACGTCGGGGTGTGTGTGTGTTACTCACCATCTGGTATGTGTAGTACTAGCCATCCTTGTGTGGAGCAGTAGTGGACAGTTTGACAGAGAGACATGGTCTTCCCTCTGCCCTTCACCCCATCTACACAACCAGTCAAGGTCAACACCAACATAATTCAACACAATACAGGTAGACAACACAGGTCATAGAGAGGTACAGGGATGACTGTGTACAGTCGTGGCCAAAAGTTTTGAGAATGACACATTCATTTCCACAAAGTTTGCTGCCTCAGTTTGTATGATGGCATGGCAATTTGCATATACTCCAGAATGTTATGAAGAGTGATCAGATGAACTGCAATTAATTGCAAAGTCCCTCTTTGCAATGCAAATTAAATGAATCCCCAAAAAAACATTTCCACTGCATTTCAGCCCTGCCACAAAAGGACCAGCTGACATAATGTTAGTGATTCTCTCGTTAACACAGGTGTGAGTGTTGACGAGGACAAGGCTGAAGATCACTCTGTTATGTTGATTGAGTTCAAATAACAGATGCTTACCTGCAAGGAAACACGTGCCGTCATCATTGCTTTGCACAAAAAGGGCTTCACAGGCAAGGATATTGCTGCCAGTAATATTGCACCTAAATCAACCATTTATCGGATCATCAAGAACTTCAAGGAGAGCGGTTCAATTGTTGTGAAGAAGGCTTCTGGGCACCCAAGAAAGTCCAGCAAGCGCCCGGACCATCTCCTAAAGTTGATTCAGCTGCGGGATCGGGGCACCACCAGTACAGAGCTTGCTCAGGAATGGCAGCAGGCGTGTGTGCATCTGAACGCACAGTGAGGCGAAGACTTTTGGAGGATGGCCTGGTGTCAAGAAGGGCAGCAAAGAAGCCACTTCTCTTCAGGAAAAACATCATGGACAGACTGATATTCTGCAAAAGGTCATTTTCTCTGATGAATCCCCTTTCCGATTGTTTGGGACATCCGGAAAAAAAGCTTGTCCGGAGAAGACAAGGTGAGCGCTACCATCAGTCCTGTGTCATGCCAACCGTAAAGCATCCTGAGACCATTCATGTGTGGGGTTGCTTCTCAGCCAAGGGAGTGGGCTCACTCACAATTTTGCCTAAGAACACAGCTATGAATGAAGAATGGTACCAACACATCCTCCGAGAGCAACTTCTCCCAACCATCCAGGAACAGTTTGGTGATGAACAATGCCTTTTCCAACATGATGGAGCACCTTGCCATAAGGCAAAAGTGATAACTAAGTGGCTCAGGGAACAAAACATTGATATTTTGGGTCCATTGCCAGGAAACTCCCCAGACCTTAATCCCATTGAGAACTTGTGGTCAATCCTCAAGAGGCAGGTGGACAAACAAAACCCCACAAATTCGGACAAACTCCAAGCATTGATTATGCAAGAATGGGCTGCCATCAGTCAGGATGTGGCCCAGAAGTTAATTGACAGCAAGCCAGGGCAGATTTCAGAGGTCTTGAAAAAGAAGGGTCAACACTGCAAATATTGACTCTTTGCATCAACTTCTGGTAATTGTCAATAAAAGTGTTTGACACTTATGAAATGCTTGTAATTATACTTCAGTATTCCATAGCAACATATGACAAAAATATCTGAAGACACTGAAGCAGCAAACTTTGTGGAAATTAATATCTGTGTCATTCTCAAATGTTTTGGCCACGACTGTATATTAAATGTGTAAAGGTACACTGAGGTGTGATCAGGTATATTAGGTAGGGTAGGATACAGAGTAGGTAGCGCAGGTTGGGCTTGCTGTAGTCAGCTCGCTTCAGGTGAGATATCAGCTCCAGAGCTGGCTGCCTCACCATCACACAGCCCTCGTTAAACATCTTCACCTGGACACGGGTACAGACAGTCAGTCATACTGTAATAAACACACAAACACACACACACACACACACACACACTACCTGTTGTTGGTATCGTGGAGGCAGGCCATGGGGGAAGACAGTGTGGAAGTGGGAGGGGGGCACAGTGTAGTACTGCCCTAGGTGCTGTTCTGACTGACAGGCCTGGGGACAGAGGGAGATGAAACATCAGTACCCTCCACACTTATTACCACATGCTACAGAATAAAGTGTGGTTGATTATTCCACCTACCGGGTCGTTCTCCTGTGTTCTGAAGATGGAGAATGTCTCCGGTCTCATCTCCATGCCAACCGCCACCTGCTGCTGGCCACACCCACTGCCATGGAGCGGCCGCACCTGCGCTACCTGTCCGTGACATCATCACATTCCACAGGTAAGAGGCAGGTGTAGAGCGTCTATCATAGTCCAAAACGTGTACGCCTAAGCACAGCAGTGTTCTAGAATTTAGGACCGTTAGAATGAACTACAGTACAGTGGTGAAGCACAAAACACATTTTTACTAGTACCAGAAAGACATCTCCAGAAAGACATGTACTGTATATGTAGCGCTGACTTTTCAAAATGCATTGATCACATGGAAACTGACATCCCAATGCATCTTAAATGTTAATAAATATTCATAGCTAGCACTAGCTCAAGATGTCCTCTTAAGGAGCCTAACCTCCCCGTTACTCCTTAAGGTCCAAGGACCTTCTGTTATTTTCAGAGGTAGACTGGCTCTGGCAGTCAAAACCTCTAAGCGCCAATCGATTCTCAAATGCGATACTAGAAAAATAAAGCCCTTTACTTTTATATCACATCAAAATAATTTAACAAATGCAAAATATACACATACTGTACACCACAGGAGGATGGTGGCACCTTAATTGGGGAGGACAGGCTCGTGGTAATGGCTGGAATGGAATAAGTGGAATGGTATCAAATAAATAAAACATGGTTTCCATGTGTTTAATGCCATTCCATTAGCTCCTTTCCAGTCATTATTATGAACCGGCCTCCCCTCAGCGGCCTCCACTGCTGTATATTTTTATTTAACCAGTTAGGCTAGTTGAGAAGAAGTTCTCATTTTCAACTGTGACCTGGCCAAGATAAAGCCAAGCAGTGCGACACAAACAACAGAGTTACACATGGAATAAACAAACATGCAGTCAATTATACAATAGAAAAAAGTATATATACAGTGTGTGCAAACGAGGTAGGATAAGGGAGGTAAGGCAATAGATAGGCTATAGTGGAGAAATAATTACAATATAGCAATTAAACACTGGAGTGATAAATGTGCAGAAAATGAGTGTGCAAGTAGAGATACTGGGGTACAAAGGAGCAAAATAAATAACAGTATTGGGGATGAGGTAGCTGGATGGGCTATTTACAGATGCAGTGATCTGCTCTGATAGCTGGTGCTTAAAGTTAGTGAGGGAGATATGGGTCTCCAGCTTCAGTGATTTTTGCAGTTCATTCCAGTCATTGGCAGCAGAAAACTGTAAGGAAAGGCGGCCAAAGGAGGAATTAGCTTTGGGGATGACCAGTGAGATATACCTGCTGGAGCGCGTGCTATGGGTGGGTGCTGCTATGGTGACCAGTGAGCTGAGATAAGGCGGTGCTTTACCGGTGCCGACAGAGATGGCCGCCTTGTTTCGCGTTCCTAGGAAACTATGCAGTATTTGGTACCCCAGGTAATCTTAGGTTTTATTACATACAGTCGGGAGGAACTACTAAATATAAGAGCAACTCACCATCATTACAACCAGGAATATGACTTTCCCGAAGCGTATCCTGTGTTCTGCCTTCCACCCAGGACAATGGATTGGATGCCAGCCGGCGACCCAAAACAACGACGTCGTAAAAGAGGCAAACGAGGCGGTCTTCTGGTCAGGCTCCGGAAACGGGCAAATCACTCACCACTCCCTAGCATACTACTCGCCAATGTCCAGTCTCTTGACAACAAGGTTGATGAAATCCGAGCAAGGGTAGCATTCCAGAGAGACATCAGAGACTAACGTTCTTTGCTTCACAGAAACATGGCTCACTCGAGAGACGCTAACGGAGTCGGTGAACCTAGCTGGTTTCTTCAGACATCGCGCCGATAGAAATAAGCATCTTTCTGGTAAGAAGAGGGGCATGCCTTATGCCTTATGATTAACGAGTGTGATCATAACAACATACAGGAACTCAAGTCCTTCCGTTCACCTGACTTAGAATTCCTCACAATCAAATGTCGACCGCATTACCTACCAAGGGAATTCTCTTCGATTATAATCACAGCCGTATTCCCCCCCAAGCAGACACATCGATGGCCCTGAACAAACTTTATTTGACTCTATGCAAACTGGAAACCACATATCCTGAGGCTGCATTCATTGTAGCTGGGGATTTTAACAAGGCTAATCTGAAAAGACTCCCTAAATTGTATCAGCATATCGATTGCGCAACCAAGGCTGGTAAAACCCTGGATCATTGTTATTCTAACTTCCGCAACGCATATAAGGCCCTCCCCCCACCCTCCTTTCGGAAAAGCTGACCACTACTCCATTTTGTTGCTCCCTGCCTACAGACAGAAACTAAAACAAGAAGCTCCCGCGCTCAGGTCTGTTCAACGCTGGTCCGACCAATCTGATTCCACGCTTCAAGACTGCTTCGATCACGTGGATTGGGATATGTTCCGTATTGCGTCCAACAACAACATTGACGAATACGCCGGTTCGGTGAGCGAGTTCATTAGAAAGTGCATTGACGATGTCGTACCCATAGCAACGATTAAAACATTCCCAAAAAAGAAACCGTGGATTGATGGCAGTATTCGCGTGAAACTGAAAGCGCGAACCACTGCTTTTAACCAGGGCAAGGTGACCGGAAACATGACCGAATACAAACAGTGTAGCTATTCCCTCCACAAGGCAATCAAACAAGCTAAGCGCCAGTATAGAGTCAAAGTAGAGTCACAATTCAACGGCTCAGACACAAGAGGTATGTGGCAGGGTCTACAGTCAATCACGGATTACAAAAAGAAAACCAGCCCCGTCGCAGACCAGGATGTCTTGCTCCCAGACAGACTAAATCACTTTTTTGCCCGCTTTGAGGACAATACAGTGCTACTGACACAGCCCGCAACCAAAACCTGCGGAATCTCCTTCACTGCAGCCGATGTGAGTTAAACATTAAACGTGTTAACCCTCGCAAGGCTGTAGGAACAGACGGCATCCCCAGCCACGTCCTCAGAACATGCGCAGACCAGTTGGCTGGTGTGTTTACGGACATATTTAATCGAGCCTTATCCCAGTCTGCTGTTCCCACATGCTTCAAGAGGGCCACCATTGTCCCTGTTCTCAAGAAAACTAAGGTAACTGAGCTAAATGACTCAGTTCCGTCATCATGAAGTGCTTTGAGAGACTAGTCAAGGACCATATCACCTCCACCCTACCTGACACCCTAGACCCACTCCAATTTGCTTACCGCCCAAATAGGTCCACAGACGATGCAATCGCAACCACACTGCCCTAACCCATCTGGACAAGAGGAATACCTATGTGAGAATGCTGTTCATCGACTACAGCTCAGCATTTAACACCATAGTACCCTCCAAACTCGTCATCAAGCTCGAGACCCTGCGCAACTGGGTACTCGACTTCCTGACGGGCCACCAACAGGTGGTGAGGGTAGGTAACATCTCCACCCCGCTGATCCTCAACACTGGGGCCCCACAAGGGTGCGCTCTGAGACCTCTCCTGTACTCCCTGTTCACCCACGACTGTGTGGCCATGCACGCCTCCAACTCAATCATCAAGTTTGCGGACGACACTACAGTGGTATGCTTGATTACCAACAACGACGAGACGGCCTACAGGGAGGAGGTGAGGGCCCTCGGAGTGTGGTGTCAGGAAAATAACCTCACACTCAACGTCAACAAAACAAAGGAGATGATTGTGGACTTCAGGAAATAGCAGAGGGAGCACCCCCCTATCCACATCGACGGGACAGTAGTGGAGAGGTTAGTAAGTTAAGTTCCTCGGCGTACACATCACGGACAAACTGATTTGGTCCACCCACAGAGACAGCGTCGTGAAGAAGGCGCCTCTTCAACCTCAGGAGGCTGAAGAAATTCGGCTTGTCAACAAAAGCACTCACAAACTTCTACAGATGCACAATCGAGAGCATCCTGTCGGGCTGTATCACCGCCTGGTACGGCAACTGCTCCGCCCACAACCATAAGGCTCTCCAGTGGGTAGTGAGGTCTGCACAACGCATCACCGGGGGCAAACTACCTGCCCTCCAGGACACCTAAACCACCCGATGTCACAGGAAGGCCATAAAGATCATCAAGGACAACAACCACCCGAGCCACTGCCTGTTCACCCCGCTATCATCCAGAAGGCGAGGTCAGTACAGGTGCATCAAAGCAGGGACCGAGAGACTGAAAAACAGCTTCTATTTCAAGGCCATCAGACTGTTAAACAGCCACCACTAACATTGAGTGGCTGCTGCCAACACACTGACACAACTACAGCCACTTTAATAATGGAAATTGATGTAAAATATATCACTAACCACTTTAAACAATGCTACTTAATATCATGTTTACATACCCTACATTACTCATCTCATACAGTGGGGCTAAAAAAGTATTTAGTCAGCCACCAATTGTGCAAGTTCTCCCACTTAAAAAGATGAGAGGCCTGTAATTTTCATCATAGGTACACTTCAACTATGACAGACAAAATTAGGGGAAAAAAATCCAGAAAATCACATTGAAGAATTTTTAATGAAATTATTTGCAAATTATGGTGGAAAATGCACGATTTCTGGCTCTCACAGACCTGTAACTTCTTCTTTAAGAGGCTCCTCTGTTCTCCACTCGTTACCTGTATTAATGGCACCTGTTTGAACTTGTTATCAGTATAAAAAGACACCTGTCCACAACCTCAAACACTCACACTCCAAACTCCACTATGGCAAAGACCAAAGAGCTGTCAAAGGACACCAGAAACAAAATTGTAGACCTGCACCAGGCTGGGAAGACTGAATCTGCAATAGGTAAGCAGCTTGGTTTGAAGAAATCAACTGTGGGAGCAGTTATTAGGAAATGGAAGACATACAAGACCACTGATAATCTCCCCCGATCTGGGGCTCCACGCAAGATCTCACCCCGTGGGGTCAAAATGATCACAAGAACGGTGAGCAAAAATCCCAGAACCCCACGGGGGGACCTAGTGAATGACCTGCAGAGAGCTGGGACCAAAGTAACAAAGCCTACAATCAGTAACACACTACGCCGACAGGGACTCAAATCCTGCAGTGCCAGACGTGTCCCCCTGCTTAAGCCAGTACATGTCCAGGCCCGTCTGAAGTTTGCTAGAGTGCATTTGGATGATCCAGAAGAAGATTGGGAGAATATCCTATGGTCAGATGAAACCAAAAAAGAACTTTTTGGTAAAAACTCAACTCGTCGTGTTTGGAGGACAAAGAATGCTGAGTTGCTTCCAAAGAACACCATACCTACTGTGAAGCATGGGGGTGGAAACATCATGCTTTGGGGCTGTTTTTCCGCAAAGGGACCAGGACAACTGATCCGTGTAAAGGAAAGAATGAATGGGGCCATGTATCGTGAGATATTGAGGGAAAACCTCCTTCCATCAGCAAGGGCATTGAAGATGAAACGTGGCTGGGTCTTTCAGCATGACAATGATCCCAAACACACCACCGGGTAACGAAGGAGTGGCTTCGTAAGAAGCATTTCAAGGTCCTGGAGTGGCCTAGTCAGTCTCCAGATCTCAACCCCATAGAAAATCTTTGGAGGGAGTTGAAAGTCCGTGTTGCCCAGCAACAGCCCCAAAACATCACTGCTCTAGAGGAGATCTGCATGGAGGAATGGGCCAAAATACCAGCAACAGTGTGTGAAAACCTTGTGAAGACTTACAGAAAACGTTTGACCTCTGTCATTGCCAACAAAGGGTATATAACAAAGTATTGAGATAAACTTTTGTTATTGACCAAATACTTATTTTCCACCATAATTTGCAAATAAATTCATTAAAAATCCTACAATGTGATTTTCTGTATTTTTTCTTCTCATTTTGTCTGTCATAGTTGAAGTGTACCTATGAAGAAAATTACAGGCATCTCTCATCTTTTTAAGTGGGAGAACTTGCACAATTGGTGGTTGACTAAATACTTTTTTGCCCCACTGTATGTGAGAATGCTATTCATTGACTATAGCTCAGCATTCAACGCCATAGTGCCTTCAGAGCTCATCAATAAGCTAAACACCTCCCTCTGCAACTGGATCCTGGACTTCCTGACGGGCCGCCCCCAGGAGGTAAAGGGAGGTAACGACACATCTGCCACACTGATCCTCAACACGAGCCCCTCAGGGATGCGTGCTCAGTCCCCTCCTGTACTCCCTGTTCACCCACGACTGCGTGGCCAGGCACGACTCCAACACCATTATCAAGTTTGCAGACATCACAACAGTGGTAGGCCTGATCCCCGACAACAACGAGACAGCCTATAGGGAGGAGGTCAGAGACCTGGCCGGGTGGTGCCAGAATAACAACCTATCTCTCAACGTAACCAAGACTAAAGAGATGATTGTGGACTTCAGGAAAAGGAGGACCAAACATAAGTATTTGGTCAAAAACAAAAGTTTATCTCAATACTTTGTTATATACCCTTTGCTGGCAATGACAGAGGTCAAACGTTTTCTGTTCCCGAGAAAGCAGTATATCGTTTGCATTATGCTCGTCAGACTCATTAAAGGAAAAAAAGGATTCTGCCAGTCTGTGGTGAGTAATCACAGTCCTGATGTCCAGAAGTTATTTTAGATCATAAGAGACGGTAGCGGCAACATTATGTACATTATAAGTAAAAAAACAAGTTAAAAACGCAAATAAAAAAAACACAATTGGTTGGGGACACGTAAAACGACGGCCTTCTTCTCCGGTGCTATTTTACAACTGTCCTACCCAATCATCCGAACACAAAATAAAAGCTTGTTTTTACTCCAATGTTTGTAAACATAGTAAAAGTACACAAACACTATAACTTACCATTTTGATATCCTGGACGGTCAGTCCTTGCATCCATAGCTCTGTCTGTAAATTTAAGAGTGGTTACATTTATCCAGCCCTATCCCTCAGCTTTTTACCAAAACAGGGCCAGGGAAGACGTTTGGTTATTGTTTCAACTGCGGATTGACACTTTAAGATGGGTGGGGAATCACACATAAATTCTTCAGAAACACCGTTCTGTTAATAATTCCCTAAGGCTTATTGCAACATACTGGCCGCCTACTCGTCTTCAGTTATTCCATGGTACTGACTACTTCCTGATGTTATGGAATGATAAAGAAATGTGGGCGATTACTGAGAAACATCCTCCTTTAACTTGTCACAGAATTCTAATGACTTCCATAGAGGGGTGTTGAGTAAAAACCTTCCAGAGAACCATTGTGAGTGGGAGTCATGCCTATTCTTCCAACATTGACACATTGAATAAACAATCTGAAGCATTCTATCAATTAACACACGCTAGTTTTAAGCGTCTGTTACAGAAAGGGTAGGTTTAAGGCCCTTTCTTACCAAGTCCTTTCCTCACTCCTGAGTCCTAAAGTAATGCCTTGGCACGTTGAGGAGAAAGTGACACTTTGAGAATGAGGAACCATTGCAGGAAAACGTTCAATAACAGATTTATTTTCATCACAGAAAAACTGATAGACTACTACAGGATTCTCTAGACATGGGATTTCCCCAACTATCTTTCTTTCCTCAAACCGTGGCAGAACTTAACTGCTTTATAATGGTGAATGTGGTATTTTCTGGTTTATTTGAATAGGGACAGGTACAAACACATTAACACATTTAATAAACAATAATCTGATGCATTGCACCATAGTGTATAGCTCATACTAGTTTTCAACACCTGACTAGAGGTGTTGATTGTGCTTCTGGAATATGGTGAGTCATTGTCAGTGGTGTAAACTACTTAAGTAAAAAATACTTGAAATACTTGTCTTTGTCCAGCAACCGGCTCAGAGGCTCACAGACTGTTGATAGGTGTGGCATGAACTTTGCAAGATAGTTTGCAAAGCCGATGAGAAGCTGTACTCCTTTTGCATCAGACGGGTTTGGCTTGTCGAGGATCACTCTGTCTTTGTTTAGGTCCGGCTTCGGGCCTTTGGCCGAGAGAATGCGACCATGGAAGTGGACATCTTTCACCTTGAACTGCAGCTTCTTCTGGCCAAGGCCAAGCTTAACTGATCGGCAGCGCTCCATCAGTGCCAGGAGCTTCACATCATGAATACGTTCTGCTTCTTCGTCTGTGTCACCACAGCCTACGATCAGGACATCACCGGCTATGGGTTCAATGCCCTTGAGCCCAGCCAGTAACTCGTGCTGCTTGCGTTGGTATACCTCAGGCGCCACTGAGACACCAAACGGGAGCTTGAGCCAGCGTTTCCCACCCCAGGGGTCCAGAAGGTAGTCATGAAGCTGCTTTCTTCGTCCAGCTTGCATTGAAGGAATGCATCTCGGGCATCCACCAAGGTGAAAATCCTGGCCTTTGGAAGCTTATAGAGGACATCCTCTAGTGTCGGCATGATGTAGTGGGATCGTTTCAGTGCTTGGTTCAGATGCTTTGGGTCGATGCAGACCCTCAGCTTCTCTGTTTTTTTCACTATGACCATATTGCTGATCCAGTCAGTTGGTTTAGTCACAGATGTCATGTGGCCATCTGCGCCTTGTCCAGCTGGGCCTTCACATTGCAATGGGCACATTGCGAGGAGCACACTGGACTGATGCTCTCATCCAATTCAAAGTGTACCTCCCCAGGCACTGATTCAACGGGCCTGTTGAATACATCGTCATATCTGCTGAGTAGTTGTTCTTTGGACAGGGGTCCATGCTGGACATGATCATTTGGTATCATACTGTACACATACCTAAACCTGAACTAAATACTATGTCAGGTATCATACAGTATACAGTGCCTTGCGAAAGTATTCGGCCCCCTTGAACTTTGCGACCTTTTGCCACATTTCAGGCTTCAAACATAAAGATATGTAAAAACTGTATTTTTTTGTGAAGAATCAACAACAAGTGGGACACAATCATGAAGTGGAACGACATTTATTGGATATTTCAAACTTTTTTAACAAATCAAAAACTGAAAAATTGGGCATGCAAAATTATTCAGCCCCTTTACTTTCAGTGCAGCAAACTCTCTCCAGAAGTTCAGTGAGGATCTCTGAATGATCCAATGTTGACCTAAATGACTAATGATGATAAATACAATCCACCTGTGTGTAATCAAGTCTCCGTATAAATGCACCTGCACTGTGATAGTCTCAGAGGTCCGTTAAAAGCGCAGAGAGCATCATGAAGAACAAGGAACACACCAGGCAGGTCCGAGATACTGTTGTGAAGAGGTTTAAAGCCGGATTTGGATACAAAAAGATTTCCCAAGCTTTAAACATCCCAAGGAGCACTGTGCAAGCGATAATATTGAAATGGAAGGAGTATCAGACCACTGCAAATCTACCAAGACCTGGCCGTCCCTCTAAACTTTCAGCTCATACAAGGAGAAGACTGATCAGAGATGCAGCCAAGAGGCCCATGATCACTCTGGATGAACTGCAGAGATCTACAGCTGAGGTGGGAGACTCTGTCCATTGCACAAATCTGGCCTTTATGGAAGAGTGGCAAGAAGAAAGCCATTTCTTAAAGATATCCATAAAAAGTGTTGTTTAAAGTTTGCCACAAGCCACCTGGGAGACACACCAAACATGTGGAAGAAGGTGCTCTGGTCAGATGAAACCAAAATGGAACTTTTTGGCAACAATGCAAAACGTTATGTTTGGCGTAAAAGCAACACAGCTGAACACACCATCCCCACTGTCAAACATGGTGGTGGCAGCATCATGGTTTGGGCCTGATTTTCTTCAGCAGGGACAGGGAAGATGGTTAAAATTGATGGGAAGATGGATGGAGCCAAATACAGGACCATTCTGGAAGAAAACCTGATGGAGTCTGCAAAAGACCTGAGACTGGGACGGAGATTTGTCTTCCAACAAGACAATGATCCAAAACATAAAGCAAAATCTACAATGGAATGGTTCAAAAATAAACATATCCAGGTGTTAGAATGGCCAAGTCAAAGTCCAGACCTGAATCCAATCGAGAATCTGTGGAAAGAACTGAAAACTGCTGTTCACAAATGCTCTCCATCCAACCTCACTGAGCTCGAGCTGTTTTGCAAGGAGGAATGGGAAAAAATGTCAGTCTCTCGATGTGCAAAACTGATAGAGACATACCCCAAGCGACTTTCAGCTGTAATCGCAGCAAAAGGTGGCGCTACAAAGTATTAACTTAAGGGGGCTGAATAATTTTGCACGCCCAATTTTTCTGTTTTTGATTTGTTAAAAAAGTTTGAAATATCCAATAAATGTCGTTCCACTTCATGATTGTGTGCCACTTGTTGATTCTTCACAAAAAAATTACAGTTTTATATCTTTATGTTTGAAGCCTGAAATGTGGCAAAAGGTCGCAAAGTTCAAGGGGGCCGAATACTTTCGCAAGGCACTGTATTCATAGCTAGCACTAGCTCAAGATGTCCTCTTAAGGAGCCTAACCTCCCCGTTACTCCTTAAGGTCCAAGGACCTTCTGTTATTTTCAGAGGAAGACTGGCTCTGGCAGCCAAAACCTCTAAGCGCCAATCGATTCTCAAATGCGATACTAGAAAAATAAAGCCCTTTACTTTTATATCACATCAAAATAATTTAACAAATGCAAAATATACACATAATGGAAACCACAGGAGGATGGTGGCACCTTAATTGGGGAGGACAGGCTCGTGGTAATGGCTGGAGCGGAATAGTGGAATGGTATCAAATAAATAAAACATGGTTTCCATGTGTTTAATGCCATTCTATTAGCTCCTTTCCAGTCATTATTATGAACCGGCCTCCCCTCAGCGGCCTCCACTGCTGTATATTGTTTTTAACATTTTTATTTCACCTTTATTTAAACAGGTAGGCAAGCTGAGAAGAAGTTCTCATTTTCAACTGCGACCTGGCCAAGATAAAGCCAAGCAGTGCAACACAAACAACAGAGTTACACATGGAATAAACAAACATGCAGTCAATGATACAATAGAAAAAAGTCTATATAGTGTGTGCAAATGAGGTAGGATAAGGGAGGTAAGGCAATAAATTGGCCATAGTGGAGAAATAATTACAATATAGCAATTAAACACTGGAGTGATACATGTGCAGAAAATTAGTGTGCAAGTAGAGATACTGGGGTGCAAAGGAGCAAAATAAATAACAGTATGGGGGATGAGGTAGTTGGATGGGCTATTTACAGATGGGCTATATACAGGTGCAGTGATCTGCTCTGATAGCTGGTGCTTAAAGTTAGTGAGGGAGATATGGGTCTCCAGCTTCAGTGATTTTTGCAGTTCATTCCAGTCATTGGCAGCAGAGAACTAAGGAAAGGCGGCCAAAGGAGGAATTAGCTTTGTGGATGACCAGTGAGATAGATATACCTGCTGGAGCGTGTGCTATGGGTGGGTGCTGCTATGGTGACCAGTGAGCTGAGATAAGGCGGTGCTTTACCGGCGCCGACAGAGATGGCCGCCTTGCTTCGCGTTCCTAGGAAACTATGCAGTATTTTGTTGTTTTACGTGTTATTTCTTACATTGGTACCCCAGGTAATCTTAGGTTTTATTACATACAGTCGGGAGGAACTACTAAATATAAGAGCAACTCACCATCATTACAACCAGGAATATGACTTTCCCGAAGCGTATCCTGTGTTCTGCCTTCCACCCAGGATGGATGCCAGCTGGCGACCCAAAACAACGACGTCGTAAGAGAGGCAAACGAGGCGGTCTTCTGGTCAGGCTCCGGAGACGGGCACATCACACACCACTCCCTAGCATACTACTCGCCAATGTCCAGTCTCTTGCCAACAAGGTGGATGAAATCCGAGCAAGGGTAGCATTCCAGAGAGACATCAGAGACTAACGTTCTTTGCTTCACGGAAACATGGCTAACTCGAGAGATGCTAACGGAGTCGGTGCACCTAGCTGGTTTCTTCACGCATCGCGCCGATAGAAACAAGCATCTTTCCGGTAAGAAGAGGGGCGGGGGGGTATGACTTATGGTTAACGAGACGTGGTGTGATCATAACAACATACAGGAACTCAAGTCCTTCTGTTCACCTGACTTAGAATTCCTCACAATCAAATGTCGACCGCATTACCTACCAAGGGAATTCTCTTCGATTATAATCACAGCCGTATATATTCCCCCCCAAGCAGACACATCGATGGCCCTGAACAAACTTTATTTGACTCTATGCAAACTGGAAACCACATATCCTGAGGCTGCACTCATTGTAGCTGGGGATTTTAACAAGGCTAATCTGAAAAGACTCCCTAAATTGTATCAGCATATCGATTGCGCAACCAGGGCTGGTAAAACCCTGGATCATTGTTATTCTAACTTCCGCGACGCATATAAGGCCCTCCCCCAACCTCCTTTCGGAAAAGCTGACCATGACTCCATTTTGTTGCTCCCTGCCTACAGACAGAAACTAAAACAAGAAGCTCCCGCGCTCAGGTCTGTTCAACGCTGGTCCGACCAATCTGATTCCACGCTTCAAGACTGCTTCGATCACGTGGATTGAGATATGTTCCGTATTGCGTCCAACAACAACATTGACGAATACGCTGATTCGGTGAGCGAGTTCATTAGAAAGTGCACTGACGATGTCGTACACAATAAGTATTTGGTCACCTACAAACAAGCAAGATTTCTGGCTTTCACAGACCTGTAACTTCTTATTTAAGAGGCTCCTCTGTCCTCCACTCGTTACCTGTATTAATGGCACCTGTTTGAACTTGTTATCAGTATAAAAGACACCTGTCCACAACCTCAAACAGTCACACTCCAAACTCCACTATGGCCAAGACCAAAGAGCTGTCAATGTACATCAGAAACAAAATTGTAGACCTGCACCAGGCTGGGAAGACTGAGTCTGCAATAAGTAAGCAGCTTGGTTTGAAGAACTCAACTGGAACTCAACTGTGGGAGCAAAAATCCAGAAAATCACATTGTAGGATTTTTAATGAATTTATTTGCAAATTATGGTGGAAAATAAGTATTTGGTCAAAAACAAAAGTTTATCTCAATACTTTGTTATAAACCCTTTGTTGGCAATGACAGAGGTCAAACGTTTTCTGTTCCCGAGAAAGCAGTATATCGTTTGCATTGTGCTCGTCAGACTCATTAAAGGAAAAAAAGGATTCTGCCAGTCTGTGGTGAGTAATCACAGTCCTGATGTCCAGAAGTTATTTTCGATCATAAGAGACGGTAGCGGCAACATTATGTACATTATAAGTAAAAAAACAAGTTACAAACAACGCAAATAAAAAAACACAATTGGTTGGGGACACGTAAAACGACGGCCTTCTTCTCCGGTGCTATTTTACAACTGTCCTACCCAATCATCCGAACACAAAATAAAAGCTTGTTTTTACTCCAATGTTTGTAAACATAGTAAAAGTACACAAACACTATAACTTACCACTTTGATATCCTGGACGGCCAGTCCTTGCATCCATAGCTCTGTCTGTAAATTTAAGAGTGGTTACATTTATCCAGCCCTATCCCTCAGCTTTTTACCAAAACAGGGCCAGGGAAGACGTTTGGTTATTGTTTCAACTGCGGATTGACACTTTAAGATGGGTGGGGAATAACACATCAATTCTTCAGAAACACCGTTCTGTTAATAATTCCCTAAGGCTTATTGCAACATACTGGCCGCCTACTCGTCTTCAGTTATTCCATAGTACTGACTACTTCCTGATGTTATGGAATGGTAAAGAAATGTGGGCGATTACTGAGAAACATCCTCCTTTAACTTGTCACAGAATTCTAATGACTTCCATAGAGGGGTGTTGAGTAAAAACCTTCCAGAGAACCATTGTGAGTGGGAGTCATGCCTATTCTTCCAACATTGACACATTGAATAAACAATCTGAAGCATTCTATCAATTAACACACGCTAGTGTTAAGCGTCTGTTACAGAAAGGGTAGGTTTAAGGCCCTTTCTTACCAAGTCCTTTCCTCACTCCTGAGTCCTAAAGTAATGCCTTGGCACGTTGAGGAGAAAGTGACACTTTGAGAATGAGGAACCATTGCAGGAAAACGTTCAATAACAGATTTATTTTCATCACAGAAAAACTGATAGACTACTACAGGATTCTCTAGACATGGGATTTCACCAACTATGAACTTTGCAAGATAGTTTGCAAAGCCGATGAGAAGCTGTACTCCTTTTGCACCAGACGGGTTTGGCTTGTCGAGGATCACTCTGTCTTTGTCTAGGTCCGGCTTTGGGCCTTTGGCCGAGAGAATGCGACCATGGAAGTGGACATCTTTCACCTTGAACTGCAGCTTCTTCTGGCCAAGGCCAAGCTTAACTGATCGGCAGCGCTCCATCAGTGCCAGGAGCTTCACATCATGAATACGTTCTGCTTCTTCGTCTGTGTCACTACAGCCTACGATCAGGACATCACCGGCTATGGGTTCAATGCCCTTGAGCCCAGCCAGTAACTCGTGCTGCTTGCGTTGGTATACCTCAGGCGCCACTGAGACACCAAACGGGAGCTTGAGCCAGCGTTTCCCACCCCAGGGGTCCAGAAGGTAGTCATGAAGCTGCTTTCTTCGTCCAGCTTGCATTGAAGGAATGCATCTCGGGCATCCACCAAGGTGAAAATCCTGGCCTTTGGAAGCTTATAGAGGACATCCTCTAGTGTCGGCATGATGTAGTGGGATCGTTTCAGTGCTTGGTTCAGATGCTTCGGGTCGATGCAGACCCTCAGCTTCTCTGTTTTTTTCACTATGACCATATTGCTGATCCAGTCAGTTGGTTTAGTCACAGATGTCATGTGGCCATCTGGGCCTTGTCCAGCTGGGCCTTCACATTGCAATGGGCACATTGCGAGGAGCACACTGGACTGATGCTCTCATCCAATTCAAAGTGTACCTCCCCAGGCACTGATTCAACGGGCCTGTTGAATACATCGTCATATCTGCTGAGTAGTTGTTCTTTGGACAGGGGTCCATGCTGGACATGATCCACGATGTGCAGATCATTTGGTATCATGCTGTACACATACCTAAACCTGAACTAAATACTATGTCAGGTATCATACAGTATACACACCTTAACCTGGGCTAAATACTATGTCAGGTATCATACAGTATACACACCTTAACCTGGGCTAAATACTATGTCAGGTATCATACTGTACACATACCTAAACCTGAACTAAATACTATGTCAGGTATCATACAGTATACACACCATAACCTGAACTAAATACTATGTCAGGTATCATACAGTATACATACCTACACCTGAACTAAATACTATGTCAGGTATCATACAGTATACACACCTTAACCTGGACGAAATACTATGTCATGTATCATACAGTATACACACCATAACCTGGGCTAAATACTATGTCAGGTATCATACAGTATACACACCATAACCTGGGCTAAATACTATGTCAGGTATCATACAGTATACACACCATAACCTGGGCTAAATACTATGTCAGGTATCATACAGTATACATACCTAAACCTGAACTAAATACTATGTCAGGTATCATACAGTATACACACCATAACCAGGGCTAACTACTATGTCAGGTATCATACAGTATACACACCTTAACCTGGGCTAAATACTATGTCAGGTATCATACAGTATACACACCATAACCTGGGCTAAATACTATGTCAGGTATCATACAGTATACATACCTAAACCTGAACTAAATACTATGTCAGGTATCATACAGTATACACACCATAACCAGGGCTAACTACTATGTCAGGTATCATACAGTATACACACCTTAACCTGGGCTAAATACTATGTCAGGTATCATACAGTATACATACCTAAACCTGAACTAAATACTATGTCAGGTATCATACAGTATACACACCTTAACCTGGGCTAAATACTATGTCAGGTATCATACAGTATACACACCATAACCTGGGCTAAATACTATGTCAGGTATCATACAGTATACATACCTAAACCTGAACTAAATACTATGTCAGGTATCATACAGTATACACACCATAACCAGGGCTAACTACTATGTCAGGTATCATACAGTATACACACCTTAACCTGAACTAAATACTATGTCAGGTATCATACAGTATAGATACCTAAACCTGAACTAAATACTATGTCAGTTATCAGGCGTTTGCATGTAGAGCCTGAGAGGAGAGAATGTTGACTGGTTTTCACAATCTCAAACTCCAGCTTGTTTTTGCGTCCACGAATTACACATTCGGTCACAAAGATGCCCATAGAGCTCATTAGCTCTCCTGAGTACAGCTTTAGTCTAGTATCACTGGGCAAGAGGTGTGTATCAGGTGCCAGGTTGATTTTGTCTTTGTAGCTCATTACGTTGCTTGTTGTGTAATCGTAGTGTCACAAACCATTTCTTCCCTCTTGAGTGTACAGCCCCAATTGATTCATGCATGTAAATGTCACTTTCACTGTTCTGAAACTGGGTGACATCATCAACACAGTAAATCTTGCCCTCTTTCACCCGTCTTTTTCTTTTGAGACACACTTTTACAAAGTGATTATTAGTTCCACAAGCTCTGCTTGGTTTTCCGTAGGCAGGGCAGTGCTCTTTACCTCGTGCCTGTGTATTTTCACAGTATTTACATCAATGCAGGTGTAGCAGCACGGTGGCTAGGAAAAACTCCCTAAAAAGGCCAAAACCTAGGAAGAAACCTAGAGAGGAACCAGGCTATGAGGGGTGGCCAGTCCTCTTCTGGCTGTGCCGGGTGGAGATTATAACAGAACATGGCCAAGATGTTCAAATGTTCATAAATGACCAGCATGGTCGAATAATAATAATCATAGTAGTTGTTGAGGGTGCAGCAAGTCAGCACCTCAGGAGTAAATGTCAGTTGGCTTTTCATAGCCGATCATTGAGAGTATCTCTACCGCTCCTGCTGTCTCTAGAGAGTTGAAAACAGCAGGTCTGGGGCAGGTAGCACGTCCGGTGAACAGGTCAGGGTTCCATAGGCGCAGGCAGAACAGTTGAAACTGGAGCAGCAGCACGGCCAGGTGGACTGGGGACAGCAAGGAGTCATCATGCCAGGTAGTCCTGAGGCATGGTCCTAGGGCTCAGGTCCTCCAAGAGAGAGAGAGAGAAAGAAAGAAAGAATTAGAGAGAGCATACTTAAATTCACACAGGATACCAGATAAGACAGGAGAAATACTCCAGATATAACAGAATGACACTAGCCCCCCAACACATAAACTACTGCAGCATAAATACTGGAGGCTGAGACAGGAGGGGTCAGGAGACACTGTGGCCCCATCCGATGATACCTCCGGTCAGGGCCAAACAGGCAGGATATAACCCCACCCACTTTGCCAAAGCACAGCCCCCACACCCCTAGAGGGATATCTTCAACCACCAACTTACCATCCTGAGACAAGGCCAAGTATAGCCCACAAAGATCTCCTCCACCGCACAACCCAAGGGGAGGCGCCAACCCAGATACGTGCTATGGGGTTCTCTGTCTTCACAGTTCATGGTAAATTACTCTGCCTTGGTTTGTTTTGTCAGAATGTCTGCCTGGCAACAGCATGAACAGTATCAACGTCGGTGCATGGGGCCTCGATTTCCATTGCTCTCATTCTTATGTCACTGACTTCGGCAGTGCAGCACATTTCAAAGGCAGTTACTAATGTAGGCAGGGCAGGGCAGTGCTCTTTGCCTCGTGCGTGTGTATTTTCACAGTATTTACACCAAATCAAATGTATTCATATAGCCCTTCTTACATCAGCTGATATATCAAAGTGCTGTACAGAAACCCAGCCTAAAACCCTAAAGAGCAAGCAATGCGTATCTCTCTTAGTAGACGCCGGCGCGTATCCTCATTTGCAATTCCCAGCACTATTTTGTCACGAATCAATTCATCTTTCAATCCCCAGGATTCACAAGTAGCGGATCTTTCTCTCAAACGTGTTACAAAGATGTGTACTGACACACTGTTTGCAGCTTCCGAAAACGAACCAATCGTAAATGACGTTCCTGGTGGGTTTGAAGTAATTCTACAATGCAATCCAATATAGCATTTGCATCACACTGTTGTCGTGCTGTGAGGGTGAGTTTGTGCCGGTAGAAATGCCTGCATTCGCTGCCCATTAAACTCCTCAGTTGCCGCTTGGACCTCGTTGGGTTTCTTATGTAAACCGGTTGCCAGCGCATAGTCCTCGAATTCATCCCTGAAGTTGTACCAATTAGTATTCGAGACCCCTGTGAGAACCATGGGATTTGGTGGCGGAATGTTCGCTGCCATAGCGATGGAATAGGAGATATCTTTGCCTTCAGCCATCGGGGTAACATTAGGTAGTGATGCTAGCTTGCCAGCTAACAACAAGTTGATCAGTGTTGTGACTAGCAGTAGGAAACGGCGTGTGTTCGCATATGGGACGTAACCGCGCCAATACTGTACTTAGCTACAGAAATAACAGACGTGTGGTTTTCAAGACACTTCTGATACCATGTTTCAGTACGAAATGTTGGATAAAGGAATGAAGACAGACACCAATGTCAAGTTCAATAGCCTTGTTCAAGCATTGTACAAATCCCTACACACGGAGTCCAGGAAACAGTCCGTGTAGTCGATTACCTATAAATTACACTCCGTAACAATCATCCTGGTAATTTCTACTGCCTCTGATCTAGCGGACTCACTAAACCCTAGCTTTGTTTGTAAATTATGTCTTCGTGTTTGAGCGTGCCCCTGGCTATTTGTAAATATATATATTTTTTTAATAGAAAATGGTGCAGTGTGGTCTGCTTAATATAAGGAATTTGAAATTATTCAATTATTCAACTTTTACTTTTGATACTTAAATATATTTAAAACCAAATATATATATATATATATATATATATATGTATTTGTTTTTTTACTCAAATATAATTTTACTGGGTGACTTTTACTTTTACTTTAGTCATTTTTTTATTAAGGTTTCTTTCCTTTTACTTAAATGACATTTGGGTACTTTTTCCCACCACTGGTCATTGTATCTATCATGTACATTTCTGCCGCATTTGGTCAAATTTAATGTACAGTGGACACCACCCATTTCCTCATCCTTATTACTCCACCCCCTTCACCTGAGCAGGGATATAAGGCCAGAGCTGCTTCATCACCGCACAACTGCCTCTTCAATCTACTGCTCCTAAATACTTGGAAGTTCATTTAAGAATTTGAGGTAACTCCTATTTTAACGTGTGTTTTTTTAATTTATGTAATTCATGTATAGCCAGTTAAATTAGGTCTTAATGAGATGCATTTCTATTACTTTTGTGTATTATTTAGTTGTTTTTTACATTTGTCATTTAGAACTGAAATGATACATTCTCATTATAAAAGGGCTAGTTTAGGCACATTTCCTCTCTCTTCCTTTTGTCTAAATGTGTTTCGCTCCTTCCTGTTTGTGTGGGTGTTTACTATAATTAATAAACAGCAGCAAATAAACAATATAAATTCTCTCTTTCAGAATCATGAGTATGAACTACATGAGCACTGAGAGGATTCTGCTGAAAGAGGACTACCTCCTCTCCAACAATGGACAATTTAAAGCTATCTTTCAGGTACAATAGTTAGTGAAACACTTACATTTCAATTATATTAACATTAGATATCTGGTCTGCAACTTATTTTGACCTTAGAAATGGTTTTTGTAGGGATGTAACGATTCATGCTGTGATCAGACAGACCGTGTCATTAAATCAATGCTGTGTAATAGATTATGTAGTCAAACTTTCATTATATTTAAAAAATGTTTAATGGGAATGTGTACAACAAAAGTTCAACATTCACCTTCTGCTTCCATTAACGTCAAGCCATCTAGCATACAGTTTGATGCATTCGATAAATCCAACACACCACACAGAACTCACTGCAACTGACTCTGCAACGCAATGCTGCAAGGCGAACACAGGGTTCAATTGGAAATTATGTTGCATATGTTGGATTTATCAAACGTATGCATCAAACTGTATGTGTAGACGGATTGACATTAATGGTAGCAGAAAAAGTTACTGGTAAAGTGAGAGGATTTAACTCTGGTGCCTTCAGCTGAACCTTAATCTTGAAACATTATTTTTTATTCTCTTAGAAATGTCATTGTTTTTGAAAGATAAGCACATTTCTTGTCCATTAAAATAACATCAAATTGATCAGAAATAGGTTCGATTACAGGCTCAAAATGACCAGCAACAAAGAACTTCTGAAACTCGTCAGTCTATTATTATTCTGAGAAATGAAGGCTATTCCATGTGAGAAATTGCCAAGAAACTAAAGATCGAGGCATCTGTTTTTTCTCTAAGTAAGAAAAGCTATTCAAGAATTGACTACATTTCTTTCTCTCCAAAAATGCATTCAACAACTTACTGGATAAAAAAAATGATAATGATCATTCTGATTAATTACACCAACAGAAAAATACACTTATTTTATTTTTTTCCCCTACACAGCAACTGTAGTAGGATAATCATCAGCGAGCATCTTCTGGATCCGAAAAGTATTAAATACGTAAATTAAAATATTTACCATTACAAATGTAGACAGAGGACAGAGAAAAGCTGATATAATTTGGTATGCATTTAAGGTGTACATTGGGGCGGCAAGTAGCCCAGTGGTTAAAGCGTTGGGCCAGTAACCGAAAGGTTGCTAGATTGAATCCCTGAACTGACAAGGAAAAAAATCTGTCCTTCTGCCCCCAAACGAGGCAGTTAACCAACTGTTCCTAGGCCGTCATTGTAAATAAGAATGTGTTCTGACTTGCCTAGTTAAATTACAATTTTTAAAAACATTAGGGGAATGATAATCTCATACTCTGCAAAAAGTTACATCTGATTTAGAAATTAAAATGCAAGATAAATAAATCACAATCTTAGAAAGCCCATAACAAATCTTTACAAGATAAAGAAGAAAATAACATTTTCTAAATTTACGCAGGAATACGATCTTTTACTTTTGAAGAGAGCCAACAACTACAGGTTAAACTCAAATAAAGCATATTACTTAATGGAAGATAACCCTGGTAAATATCTCACAAAACGAATACACGCTAAACCAGTTATAATTGTAAAATATACAAATTCATGTTACGTAGAAACAACGCAATTAATGACAATTTTAAAAGCTTTATGGAAATTGATATAAATCCGAATTAAACAGTTGGACGAATCCTATAGCCTTAGACTCAACAACCCTGAAGCAATTATCAGCAGACGAAAAATAAATCACTCAACAGGCACCACTAAAAAAGAAATATTAGATGCTTTTAAAACATTCGCGTGGAGAAAAAGCACCAGGAATGGATAGCTTTATCATCGAATTACCTGCTGAATGGACTTAAAATAGATTTCATTTTTATTGTCCAGGTTCACGATCAGAAATAGTTTTGGTAGTTTTTCTTTAAACAATCGGTGTATACTAGATACATGGGCTCCGATATGAGACACAAATGATGTTTTAGTAGGAAACGATATGGTTTGATTAGAGAACGAATTGAGATTCAGTTCGATGCGATATGATTCTATGCACTGTTGCATGAACACATTAATTTCCCATTCTAAATGAATATCTCCTGCTGATGTAGATCATGAGATAGATGTTTTTATTTCACCTTTATTTAACCAGGTAGGCTAGTTTAGAACTAGTTTAGAACCGGCTCAAAGCCCGTAACAAAAGGGAGACAACGTGGAGATAAGGAGTAACAATATATATATATTTATTAACTAAAGCAACTAAGGAAAATATACAATGGTGTGTGTAATCAGTAGTGTAAGTGAGTGTTTTGCATGCATGAATGTGATAATGCAGGGTTTTGAAAGGTGCTATAGCAAACAACCAAAAACCACCAAGAAACACAACAAAAAAACCTATCAAAGTGTCTGCATGGAGAGAGACTCCTCCATGAATGGGGAAGTGGTGTATTTATCCTGGGAAACACCTGGGCCCAGGTGTTTCCCATGTAGCTGAGGACCCTCCCAACTCCGCCCACCAGCATCCTAATAAGGGAACAACAGAGAGAATACGGCAGACAGAGTGGGAGGGTCGTCACAGAACTCTCTCATTTACAACTGCGACCTGGCCAAGATAAAGAGTTACACATGGAATAAACAAGCATAGACTCAATAACACAGTAGAAAAAAAAGTCTATATACAGTGTATGCAAATGGCGTGAGGAGTTAACGCAATAAATAGGCCATAGTAGCGAAGTAATTACAATTTAACAGATTAACACGAGTGATAGATGAGCAGATGATGATGTGCAAGTAGTGATACCGGTGTGCAATAGAGCACAAAAGTAAATAAAAACAATATGGGGATGAGGTAGGTAGATTGGGTGGGCTATTTACAGATGGACTATGTTCAGCTGCAGCGATAGGTTAGCTGATGTTTAAAGTTAGTGAGGGAAATAAGTCTCCAGCTTCAGCGAATTTTACATTATTTATTTATTTTGCAATTCATTCCAGTCACTGGCAGCAGAGAACTGGAAGGAAAAGTGTCCAAAGTAGGTGTTGGCTTTGGGGATGACCAGTGAGATATACCTGCTGGAGCGCGTGCTACGGATGGGTGTTATCGTGACCAGTGAGCTGAGATAAGGCGGAGCTTTACCTAGCATAGACTTATAGATGACCTGGAGCCAGTGGGTCAGGCGACGAATATGTAGCGAGGGCCAGCCGACTAGAGCATACAGGTTGCAGTGGTGGGTGGTATATGGGGCCTTGGTAACAAAACGGATGGCACTGTGATAGACTGCATCCAGTTTGCTGACAGGAGTATTGGATAGTCAGTTTTACAAGGGTAAGTTTGGCGGTGTGAGTGAAGGCGGCTTTGTTGCGAAATATAAAGCTGATTCTAGATTTCATTTTAGATTGGAGATGTTTGATATACGTCTGGAAGGAGAGTTTACAGTCTAGCCACACACCTAGAATGTGGACAACTACAAATTCCTAAGTCAGAACCGTCCAGAGTAGTGATGCTAGTCGTGCGGGTGGGTGCGGGCAGCGAACGTTTGAAAAGCATGCATTTTGTTTTACTAGCGTTTAAGAGCAGTTGGAGGCCACGGAAGGAGTGTTGTATGGCATTGAAGCTCGTTTGGAGGTTAGTTAAGTGTCCAAAGAAGGGCCAGATGTATACAGAATGGTGTCGTCTGCGTAGAGGTGGATCAGGGAATCACCCGCAGCAAGAGCGACATCGTTGATATATATACAGAGAAAAGAGTCGGCCCGAGAATTGAACCCTGTGGCACCCCCATAGAGACTGCCAGAGTTCCGGACAACAGGCAGGGCAGGATGGATATAGGTCTATAACAGTTTTGGTCTAGAGTGTCACCTCCTTTGAAGAGGGGGAGGACCACGGCAGCTTTCCAATATTTAGGGATCTCGGACGATACGAAAGAGCGGTTGAACAGACTGGTAATAGGGGTTGCAACAATGGTGGCAGATCATTTTAGAAAGAGGGTCCAGATTGTCTAGCCCAGCTGATTTGTACGGGTCCAGGTTTAGCAGCTCTTTCAGAACATCTGTTATCTGGATTTGGGTGAAGGAGAAGCTGGGGAGGCTCAGGCAAGTAGCTGCGGGGGGTGCGGAGCTGGTAGTCAGGAGGAAAGCATGGCCAGCTGTAGAGATGCTTATTGAAATTTCCGATTATCATGGATTTATCAGTGGTGACCGTGTTACCTAGCCTCATTGCAGTAGGCAGCTGGGAGGAGGTGCTCTCGTTTTCCATGGACTTTACAGTGTCCCAAAACATTTTGGAGTTTCTGTTTGAAAAAGCTAGCCTTTGCTTTCTTGACTGACTGCATGTATTGGTTCCTGACTTCCCTGAACAGTTGCATATTGCGGGGACTATTCGATGCTAGTGCAGTCCGCCACAGGATGTTTTTGTGCTGGTCGAGGGCAGTCAGGTCTGGAGTTCTACATTTTTTTGAAAGGGGCATGCTTATTTAAGATGGTGAGGAAATTACTTTTAAAGAACGACCAGGCATCCTCGACTGACGAGATGAGGTCGATATCCTTCCAGGATACCTTGGCCAGGTCAATTAGAAAGGCCTGCTCGTAGAAGTGTTTTAGGGAGCGTTTGACAGTGATGAGGGGTGGTCATTTGACTGTGGACCCATAGCGGATACAGGCAATGAGGCAGTGATAGCTGAGATCCTGATTGAAAACAGCAGAGGTGTATTTGGAGGGCAAGTTGGTCAGGATAATGTCTATGAGGGTGCCTATGTTTTTGGATTTAGGGTTGTACCTAGTGGGTTCCTTGACAATTTGTGAGATTGAGGGCATCTAGCTTAGATTGTAGGACTGCTGGGATGTTAAGCATTTCCCAGTTTAGGTCACCTAACAGAACGAACTCTGAAGAGGAGGGGCAATCAATTCACATATGGTGTCCAGAGCACAGCTGGGAGCTGAGGGGGGTCTATAACAGGAGGCAACAGTGAGAGACTTAATTCTGGAGGGATTCATTTTTAGAATTAGAAGTTCAAACTGTTTGGGCGTAGACCTGGAAAGTATGACAGAACTTTGCAAGCTATCTCTGCAGTAGATTGCAACTCCTCCCCCTTTGGCAGTTCTATCTTGATGGAAAATGTTGTAGTTTGGTATGGAAATCTCAGAATTCAGACACGGCAAGGACATCAGGGTTGGTGGAGTGTGCTAAAGCAGTGAGTAAAACAAATGTAGTGAGGCGGCTTCTGATAACATGCATGAAACCAAGGCTTTTTCGAAGTCAACAAATGAGTGCCTGAGGACACGCAGGACCTGGGTTCTGTGTGTGTGCGTGTGTGTAAATGATGTATGTCTATATAGGCACCTGAGCTGAGCAATAGAGACTAGGCATCTACCACCCCACTCAATGTGGTCTCCGAGCATTTCGTATTATTCTGTAAGTAAATCCAAGACACTGCATTTAGTATGGATATGCAGTGGCGATTTTAGCATGTAAATCTTGGTGGGTGAACAAAAAAAGATGTTTTAGATGCATGACAGCAACGCCAATACAACACTAAGCAATACACGAATTGCACTACAATGGTGCCCACAAACTGTTAGGGCCTACAGAAAGCTGTCCCAACAGCAGAGCTTTCTTTTCAGCCCAATTGCGTGAATCATTATCACTGCTACACCTGGCTATCAGTGGAGTCTTGTCTGGCAGCGACACGGTTAATTCATCATTTACTGTAAAAACATAGCTGATATGGCTGACTTGCTTAAACAAATGTGGTTTCTACTGATAATTGAGTTGTACAAACTATGGCATAAGGGGACAACGAGCAGATAAGAGGCAATCTGTAATTTCGAGTACAACATTAATGAGCGGACGCAGTCAATATAGCTTTAAGCACTTTTGAAATGTACAGCGACAGAATTCAGAACATGGGCCGTTCTTACAGCATTCTCCCTGTACACCAAGTCAGTACCATAGGATAAAGGGGGCATATAAGCAGACAATGAAAGCTCTTACAATATTCAATGATTACATTACTCTAAAATAGGCTACATGGGCACCACCAAGTCAGAACAGTAGGGGGGGAAGGGACCAAATTATTAGGGTGAGGCACATAGGCTACTAACAGCTTACTACACAAAATACACATAGTAGTACTTTCTTAGCTACAGTATACATATCTCCCTGTCATATTACATCATTTATGCAGCTGCAAACAAGACATTTTTGGACTCCCCTTGTTGTGTCGTGCTCACTTGAACAGGAAGGTGGCGCGGCGGTCGTTGTGGGCAGATTTTTCCTCTGTCTGGCATTTCCTGGATTTATGGTGCTTTCAAGACAATTGGGAACTCGGGGGGGGGGGGGGGGGGGGGAGGGGAAACAAGGTTGAATCATGACGTCAGTGATCTTCAGGTCGGAGCTCTAGAAAGAGGCCCGAGTTCACAACTTTGAATTCCGAGTTGAATGACCGTTCAAAAATGTATTTTCCCAGTCTGAGCTTGTTTTTTTCCCAGAGTTCCCTGTTGTCTTGAACTCATTAAAGTCTGAGATTTCCAAGTTTCCAGTTGTTTTGAATGCGGCAGAAGGCATGCTGGATTGACAGCATGGCCAATGTATTCAAACTTTTCTGGTTCATGGTGTTGAATGTTTATCCTTTTAAGCTTGGAATAGAGACCCTTAAACCCAGACTTGGACCAAACACCCTCTCTACTGAATAGCAGGCTAGTGATTGCTTTGCAATGCTTGCACTTAGCCACTGATTCTTTCCAAACCAATCATTGTTGAATTAGCATTTTCCAACTTGTGTAATGTTTATGGTCGATGAGCAGCAATACATTTTATCTATAATTTCTCTTCATATGACAAGGATTGAAAAGGATTTGCCAGCAGACTGTCACCGTGATTCATGAAGATGACTGCTTGTCATGCTTGTTGACATGATCAGTCCAATCAAATCTACGGTAGATATAACGTGATTTAACAATTTCTGTGGCCAACGACCTTGAACCTTCTTGGATGGGCACTTCTAATCTAACTATGGCAGCACCCATGGGACTTGAATTTGAGGTCTCAATGTATATTTTGCGTTTATGTGGTGTCCCAATGAGTGACAGAACATTGAGCCAATCACTGCACAACTAGAATACATTACCAATCCCTAAGCTCTGTATTTTCCAATGGTTGTCCCACCACCACAGAAAGCAATGAGCTATGCTGAAACACCTGCATTTTGAAGCTGCCTTACTCAAGAAAGCAAAAAATAGACCATGTTTGTATGCGGATTTATTCACTTTTTTTAATTTTAATGTTTTTACATTGTTTGCAAACTGATATGTGACACGTATTAATGCCAAAATAACATGCAAAACAGGCTCTGCCCTCTGACGGGTCACCATTGATATGTTACGTTTCCTAATGTGTGTATTCATTTGTGGATGTCCATTATACATTCTGATATGTTACGAATTGCAGATTTTAATTTAGAATGGGAAATTAAAATCTTAGTGCATCGATTTACATCGCATCAAACCAAATCGCATTGATTCATTCTCTAATCAAAACCGCATCGCATTGTTTCAAATGAAAACGTATCATTCCTGTATCATATCGCAGACCAAGTATCTAGATACGTATCGAATGGAATAAATGCACACCCCTAATATTTTGATTTAGCTGACGAACACTTGCTGCGAATATTGAAAAATAATTTGGGAAATATTTTTCACCCTAAACTTTAAGTAATCATTTAAGTGGATGAAAGGAATGCACAGCAGTACAGTGGTCATCTGTCTAACATGTTTATATGCAAATTAATTTTCTCTTTGCAGACCGATGGCAACTTTGTGCTCTACGGTTGGGGTCGGGTTGTCTGGGCATCAAACACTGTGAACAAAGATGCTCAGAGGCTCATCCTCCAAAAGGATGGCAACCTGGTCATCTACACCAAACAGGACCATCCCATTTGGTCAAGTAACACCGCCCGTTGCAACAATACACAAAGAGGCCACCTCACCCTCACTGACAAAGGTACCCTGGAGCTCTACAGAGACCGAGAGGTGATCTGGACATCGTAACATCGACCGGCCCAACAATGCACAGAGGTCACCTCACCCTCACTGACGAAGGTGCCCTGATGCTCTACAGTCCCAGAAATGTGGTCTGGTGCTCTCGTGAGGACACTAGTAATGAGGCAGAGTAACAGCTTCACTTGACCATACCTGTCTACATCTACCACTAAACTGTATTCAAAAGCCTTGAGGCTTTAACCCTTTGATTTGGTCAAATAAAACTGTATTGACTTAAAGTAGTCATTTGTGTTGTAATTATGTGCATTGTGTCAGGTACTCTCTATATTCAAAAGACAAATATCACTAACTTTTCATGAAGAAAATGGCTGTATTGGCTCATATAAAAGAGAACATGAGATCTGACTGTTTTTCATGTATATTTTTATTATGAAAGACACTATCATGCATCACAACAGAATCATTTATGGGGGGACACATGCACAACTGCAACGTTATAATCCATGTATGAGTCTGTTGGCGTTTGTCCCATAGAGAATTCTAGTGGCCTTGATGTCGCATGGGCAGCACCATCGAGGGCTTCCGCCATTTTAAAGTGGTCAAAGTAGTCAACTGAGTGGGGATTCCTATGGGTTGTAGCCTCAAGGCCACTGCCCATGCTGTCACAGATATAAAGCTGAGTCCTATCTCTATGGGTGAGTGGGAGGGTGTGGGCCCATGTGTGATGTTACAGGAAGGCACACAGTCTCTCCAGTACAGAAGGGTTTCTGTTGCTGAGGAAGATCAGTTCTTTCTTCCCTTCCTCTGTCTGACCTTAGAGAGAAATCTCTCAATCAGTTCAACATGTCATAATCTAAACCATCACAAACAGTGGTGAAAGTGAAAATCTCTTACTGTGTGGGTGTTGTAGCCAGTGGCGGTCCAGGTAGTAGAGGTAACAGCTCTCAAACTCCTTCTCACTGTAGAGGGAGACTGGTACTGGGATAAATGGGTCCATGCTGTCAAAGCCCTCCTGTAGGAGGAACACAGAGGATAGATGTTTTTAATAGGTGAACTTCACAATTGTCTAATGTCTATTACACAGAGGATAACCACCATGCAGTTCTCACCCAGTCATTGTTGATCATCTTCCTCAAGTTATGAACCAATGTCAACTCGTCTGGAGCCACCTGGCAGAGAGGAGAGACACAGAAAAAGTAGAGAGAGAAGGGAAAAGTGACTGGGGAGAGAAAGGTCAGTCAAGTAAGCAATCTTTACACAGAAATTACAAAGGCAAAAATGGAAGCAATAGAAAAACTTTTTTTTATAGATCCACAGTGAGGTGAATGAATGTATAGGTGTATTAGTACAGGGCTCTTGTCCTCCTTCTTGAGCGTGGTCCTTCCCCAGAGACCGTTGACTCCATCAACAGCCACAGCCAGCCTGAAGCCCCCCTCTGTCCCCCCAGCCTGTAGCCTCAACTCCTTTAGAACTGCCCCCACCACATCACTGCTGCTCTTCACACGAGACACTCCCTGGGGTGAAAAAAGCACAGCTTAACAATGATACGTGGTATGAGATTCTTAAGAGAAGTGCACTGAACCAATTATGTTTCAGAACTGGAGCCCAGACGCAAGGCTTCCACATGAAAACAGTAGGGATTCTGCAATAAAGTCTTTGTTGTCATTCAACAAGAGATTACTTGTTTTCATGCACAATACTTGGCAAAAACGTCATAACAGATTAAGTTATTTTAGATTAATTCTGACTACGGCATCTCAAAAATGGACAAACAGCACTATTAACACTCATTTTTCAAGTGAAGGTCTTAAGGGAGCATGCGAGCACACTCGTTCGGCCAAACTGAAGGATGCTGACGCCTTAATAAAGGGCACGTTGACACTGGACTCACCATGTCCACCAGCTCCCCTAGTGGCCGTCCCTCCTCAGTGCTCTCTCTTTTAGTCCACACCTACCGCTGCCTCAACTTGATCTAAAACAACAAGGGGAGACACAGTCACAAATACAGGATGCCTCAAGGAGTAAAAATATGCTTAACAACTGTGTGCAATAGTATTTAAAATGACATCTCTGTACCCCACACACACAATTATCAGTAAGGTTCCTAAGTCAAACAATGAATTTCAAGCACAGATTCAACCAAAGGCCATGGTGCTTTTCCTGTGGTTCACAAAGGGCACCTATTGGTAGTTGGGTAAATATACAAATAAAACAGACATTGAATATCCCTTTGAGTATGGTGGAGCTATTATTGATGCACCATCCAAA
Organism: Oncorhynchus mykiss; assembly: GCF_013265735.2. Lineage (NCBI taxonomy): Eukaryota > Metazoa > Chordata > Actinopteri > Salmoniformes > Salmonidae > Oncorhynchus > Oncorhynchus mykiss. Next base: position 8,877,017 of record NC_048567.1, on the reverse strand, counting down.
GTGTAAAATTAAACCCACAACGATACAGGCGGCAATCCTAACGTAGTTTCCGGAGAGGCAGGAACCACTCAGGGATTTCACCATGAGGCGAATCGTGATTTAAATAAAGTTTGAGTTTAAAGGCTGTGATAGGAGATAACGGAGGATGGATCAACATAGTAGTTATTTCACAATACTAACATAATTGATAGAGTGAAAAGAAGGAAGCCATCCTGTTTGCAATAAGGCACTAAAGTAATACTGAAAAAATGTGGTATGAAATTAACTTTTTGTCCTGAATGCAAAGTGTTGTTTGGGGTAAATCCAACACAACAAACACATCACTGAGTATCATGTCATATTTTCAAGAGTGGTGGTGGCTGCATCATGTTATGGGTATACTTGTCATCGGCAAGGCCTCTGGAGTTTTTTTAGGATAAAAAGAAACCGACACTGTGAAACAAACAAAGTTTCATATACACTGGAATTGCTTACAAAGATGACGTTGAATGTTCCTTTTTTAAATATTAGGCAAATATGGTACAATCCAGGTATGCAAAGCTCTGAGACTTACCCAGAAAGACTCACAGCTGTAATTGCTGCCAAATGTGATTGACATGTATTAACTCAAATCAAAATATTACTTTTTTTATTTTCCATTAATTAAAAAAATAAAATGTTTCTTCCACTTTGAGAACTTGTGTAGATCGTTGACAAAAAACAACAATTAAATCAATTTTAATCCGGCTTTGTAACAACAAAATGTGGAAAAAGTCTAGGTGTGTGAATAGTTTCTGAAGGCACTGTATCTTACTTCTAATGTTAGGATTAGGGGATGGTAAACTGATCCTAGATGTGTTCCTACAGGCAACACATACAGTGCCAGTCAAAGGTTTGGACACACCTACTCATTCCAGGGTTTCTTTCTTTCTTTCTTTTACTATTTTCCACATTGTAGAATAATAGTGAAGACATCAAAACTATGTAATAACATATGGAATCATGTAGTAACCCAAAAAGTGATTACAGCTTTTTGGGTTTGTACGGTGTGCAAAGCCTTGACAGTTTTGCACACCGTGTGTCCAAACTTTTGACAGGCACTGTACCTGGCGCCCACTATCTATCTGAGGAGGAGGGGCTACCTTGGAGAGGAAGTGTTCATTGGTGGTTCTGAAGTTGCGTAGCCAGTTGGAGGCCTGTATTGGCTGGTCAAAGCGGGAGGCGTGGTAGGAGGAGGGCAACAGCTCCTTACAGTTCTTCACCCACAGGTGGGCTATAGAGGGGAGATTATTATCATCATCATCATCATCATTATTTTGTGTGTCTGTGTGTATGCCACGTCGGGGTGTGTGTGTGTTACTCACCATCTGGTATGTGTAGTACTAGCCATCCTTGTGTGGAGCAGTAGTGGACAGTTTGACAGAGAGACATGGTCTTCCCTCTGCCCTTCACCCCATCTACACAACCAGTCAAGGTCAACACCAACATAATTCAACACAATACAGGTAGACAACACAGGTCATAGAGAGGTACAGGGATGACTGTGTACAGTCGTGGCCAAAAGTTTTGAGAATGACACATTCATTTCCACAAAGTTTGCTGCCTCAGTTTGTATGATGGCATGGCAATTTGCATATACTCCAGAATGTTATCAAGAGTGATCAGATGAACTGCAATTAATTGCAAAGTCCCTCTTTGCAATGCAAATTAAATGAATCCCCAAAAAAACATTTCCACTGCATTTCAGCCCTGCCACAAAAGGACCAGCTGACATAATGTTAGTGATTCTCTCGTTAACACAGGTGTGAGTGTTGACGAGGACAAGGCTGAAGATCACTCTGTTATGTTGATTGAGTTCAAATAACAGATGCTTACCTGCAAGGAAACACGTGCCGTCATCATTGCTTTGCACAAAAAGGGCTTCACAGGCAAGGATATTGCTGCCAGTAATATTGCACCTAAATCAACCATTTATCGGATCATCAAGAACTTCAAGGAGAGCGGTTCAATTGTTGTGAAGAAGGCTTCTGGGCACCCAAGAAAGTCCAGCAAGCGCCCGGACCATCTCCTAAAGTTGATTCAGCTGCGGGATCGGGGCACCACCAGTACAGAGCTTGCTCAGGAATGGCAGCAGGCGTGTGTGCATCTGCACGCACAGTGAGGCGAAGACTTTTGGAGGATGGCCTGGTGTCAAGAAGGGCAGCAAAGAAGCCACTTCTCTTCAGGAAAAACATAATGGACAGACTAATATTCTGCAAAAGGTCATTTTCTCTGATGAATCCCCTTTCCGATTGTTTGGGACATCCGGAAAAAAAGCTTGTCCGGAGAAGACAAGGTGAGCGCTACCATCAGTCCTGTGTCATGCCAACCGTAGAGCATCCTGAGACCATTCATGTGTGGGGTTGCTTCTCAGCCAAGGGAGTGGGCTCACTCACAATTTTGCCTAAGAACACAGCTATGAATGAAGAATGGTACCAACACATCCTCCGAGAGCAACTTCTCCCAACCATCCAGGAACAGTTTGGTGATGCCTTTTCCAACATGATGGAGCACCTTGCCATAAGGCAAAAGTGATAACTAAGTGGCTCAGGGAACAAAACATTGATATTTTGGGTCCATTGCCAGGAAACTCCCCAGACCTTAATCCCATTGAGAACTTGTGGTCAATCCTCAAGAGGCAGGTGGACAAACAAAACCCCACAAATTCAGACAAACTCCAAGCATTGATTATGCAAGAATGGGCTGCCATCAGTCAGGATGTGGCCCAGAAGTTAATTGACAGCAAGCCAGGGCAGATTTCAGAGGTCTTGAAAAAGAAGGGTCAACACTGCAAATATTGACTCTTTGCATCAACTTCTGGTAATTGTCAATAAAAGCGTTTGACACTTATGAAATGCTTGTAATTATACTTCAGTATTCCATAGCAACATATGACAAAAATATCTGAAGACACTGAAGCAGCAAACTTTGTGGAAATTTATATCTGTGTCATTCTCAAATGTTTTGGCCACGACTGTATATTAAATGTGTAAAGGTACACTGAGGTGTGATCAGGTATATTAGGTAGGGTAGGATACAGAGTAGGTAGCGCAGGGTGGGCTTGCTGTAGTCAGCTCTCTTCAGGTGAGATATCAGCTCCAGAGCAGGCTGCCTCACCATCACACAGCCCTCGTTAAACGTCTTCACCTGGACACGGGTACAGACAGTCAGTCATACTGTAACACACACACACACACACACACACACACACACACTACCTGTTGTTGGTATCGTGGAGGCAGGCCATGGGGGAAGACAGTGTGGAAGTGGGAGGGGGGCACAGTGTAGTACTGCCCTAGGTGCTGTTCTGATTGACAGGCCTGGGGACAGAGGGAGAGGAAACATCAGTACCCTCCACACTTATTACCACATGCTACAGAATAAAGTGTGGTTGATTATTCCACCTACCGGGTCGTTCTCCTGTGTTCTGAAGATGGAGAATGTCTCCGGTCTCATCTCCATGCCAACCGCCTCCTGCTGCTGGCCACACCCACTGCCATGGAGCGGCCGCACCTGCGCTACCTGTCCGTGACATCATCACATTCCACAGGTAAGAGGCAGGTGTAGAGCGTCTATCATAGTCCAAAACGTGTACGCCTAAGCACAGCAGTGTTCTAGAATTTAGGACCGTTAGAATGAACTACAGTACAGTGGTGAAGCACAAAACACATTTTTACTAGTACCAGAAAGACATCTCCAGAAAGACGTGTACTGTATATGTAGCGCTGACTTTTCAAAATGCATTGATCACATGGAAACTGACATCCCAATGCATCTTAAATGTTAATAAATATTCATAGCTAGCACTAGCTCAAGATGTCCTCTTAAGGAGCCTAACCTCCCCGTTACTCCTTAAGGTCCAAGGACCTTCTGTTATTTTCAGAGGTAGACTGGCTCTGGCAGTCAAAACCTCTAAGCGCCAATCGATTCTCAAATGCGATACTAGAAAAATAAAGCCCTTTACTTTTATATCACATCAAAATAATTTAACAAATGCAAAATATACACATACTGTACACCACAGGAGGATGGTGGCACCTTAATTGGGGAGGACAGGCTCGTGGTAATGGCTGGAATGGAATAAGTGGAATGGTATCAAATAAATAAAACATGGTTTCCATGTGTTTAATGCCATTCCATTAGCTCCTTTCCAGTCATTATTATGAACCGGCCTCCCCTCAGCGGCCTCCACTGCTGTATATTTTTATTTAACCAGTTAGGCTAGTTGAGAAGAAGTTCTCATTTTCAACTGCGACCTGGCCAAGATAAAGCCAAGCAGTGCGACACAAACAACAGAGTTACACATGGAATAAACAAACATGCAGTCAATTATACAATAGAAAAAAGTATATATACAGTGTGTGCAAACGAGGTAGGATAAGGGAGGTAAGGCAATAAATTGGCTATAGTGGAGAAATAATTACAATATAGCAATTAAACACTGGAGTGATACATGTGCAGAAAATGAGTGTGCAAGTAGAGATACTGGGGTACAAAGGAGCAAAATAAATAACAGTATGGGGGATGAGGTAGCTGGATGGGCTATTTACAGATGGGCTATATACAGGTGCAGTGATCTGCTCTGATAGCTGGTGCTTAAAGTTAGTGAGGGAGATATGGGTCTCCAGCTTCAGTGATTTTTGCAGTTCATTCCAGTCATTGGCAGCAGAAAACTGTAAGGAAAGGTGGCCAAAGGAGGAATTAGCTTTGGGGATGACCAGTGAGATATACCTGCTGGAGCGCGTGCTATGGGTGGGTGCTGCTATGGTGACCAGTGAGCTGAGATAAGGCGGTGCTTTACCGGTGCCGACAGAGATGGCCGCCTTGTTTCGCGTTCCTAGGAAACTATGCAGTATTTGGTACCCCAGGTAATCTTAGGTTTTATTACATACAGTCGGGAGGAACTACTAAATATAAGAGCAACTCACCATCATTACAACCAGGAATATGACTTTCCCGAAGCGTATCCTGTGTTCTGCCTTCCACCCAGGACAATGGATTGGATGCCAGCCGGCGACCCAAAACAACGACGTCGTAAAAGAGGCAAACGAGGCGGTCTTCTGGTCAGGCTCCGGAAACGGGCAAATCACTCACCACTCCCTAGCATACTACTCGCCAATGTCCAGTCTCTTGACAACAAGGTTGATGAAATCCGAGCAAGGGTAGCATTCCAGAGAGACATCAGAGACTAACGTTCTTTGCTTCACAGAAACATGGCTCACTCGAGAGACGCTAACGGAGTCGGTGAACCTAGCTGGTTTCTTCAGACATCGCGCCGATAGAAATAAGCATCTTTCTGGTAAGAAGAGGGGCATGCCTTATGCCTTATGATTAACGAGTGTGATCATAACAACATACAGGAACTCAAGTCCTTCTGTTCACCTGACTTAGAATTCCTCACAATCAAATGTCGACCGCATTACCTACCAAGGGAATTCTCTTCGATTATAATCACAGCCGTATTCCCCCCCAAGCAGACACATCGATGGCCCTGAACAAACTTTATTTGACTCTATGCAAACTGGAAACCACATATCCTGAGGCTGCATTCATTGTAGCTGGGGATTTTAACAAGGCTAATCTGAAAAGACTCCCTAAATTGTATCAGCATATCGATTGCGCAACCAAGGCTGGTAAAACCCTGGATCATTGTTATTCTAACTTCCGCAACGCATATAAGGCCCTCCCCCCACCCTCCTTTCGGAAAAGCTGACCACTACTCCATTTTGTTGCTCCCTGCCTACAGACAGAAACTAAAACAAGAAGCTCCCGCGCTCAGGTCTGTTCAACGCTGGTCCGACCAATCTGATTCCACGCTTCAAGACTGCTTCGATCACGTGGATTGGGATATGTTCCGTATTGCGTCCAACAACAACATTGACGAATACGCCGGTTCGGTGAGCGAGTTCATTAGAAAGTGCATTGACGATGTCGTACCCATAGCAACGATTAAAACATTCCCAAAAAAGAAACCGTGGATTGATGGCAGTATTCGCGTGAAACTGAAAGCGCGAACCACTGCTTTTAACCAGGGCAAGGTGACCGGAAACATGACCGAATACAAACAGTGTAGCTATTCCCTCCACAAGGCAATCAAACAAGCTAAGCGCCAGTATAGAGTCAAAGTCGCAATTCAACGGCTCAGACACAAGAGGTATGTGGCAGGGTCTACAGTCAATCACGGATTACAAAAAGAAAACCAGCCCCGTCGCAGACCAGGATGTCTTGCTCCCAGACAGACTAAATCACTTTTTTGCCCGCTTTGAGGACAATACAGTGCTACTGACACGGCCCGCAACCAAAACCTGCGGAATCTCCTTCACTGCAGCCGATGTGAGTTAAACATTAAACGTGTTAACCCTCGCAAGGCTGCAGGACCAGACGGCATCCCCAGCCACGTCCTCAGAACATGCGCAGACCAGTTGGCTGGTGTGTTTACGGACATATTTAATCCAGCCTTATCCCAGTCTGCTGTTCCCACATGCTTCAAGAGGGCCACCATTGTCCCTGTTCTCAAGAAAACTAAGGTAACTGAGCTAAATGACTCAGTTCCGTCATCATGAAGTGCTTTGAGAGACTAGTCAAGGACCATATCACCTCCACCCTACCTGACACCCTAGACCCACTCCAATTTGCTTACCGCCCAAATAGGTCCACAGACGATGCAATCGCAACCACACTGCCCTAACCTATCTGGACAAGAGGAATACCTATGTGAGAATGCTGTTCATCGACTACAGCTCAGCATTTAACACCATAGTACCCTCCAAACTCGTCATCAAGCTCAAGACCCTGCGCAACTGGGTACTCGACTTCCTGACGGGCCACCAACAGGTGGTGAGGGTAGGTAACATCTCCACCCCGCTGATCCTCAACACTGGGGCCCCACAAGGGTGCGCTCTGAGACCTCTCCTGTACTCCCTGTTCACCCACGACTGTGTGGCCATGCACGCCTCCAACTCAATCATCAAGTTTGCGGACGACACTACAGTGGTATGCTTGATTACCAACAACGACGAGACGGCCTACAGGGAGGAGGTGAGGGCCCTCGGAGTGTGGTGTCAGGAAAATAACCTCACACTCAACGTCAACAAAACAAAGGAGATGATTGTGGACTTCAGGAAATAGTAGAGGGAGCACCCCCCTATCCACATCGACGGGACAGTAGTGGAGAGGTTAGTAAGTTAAGTTCCTCGGCGTACACATCACGGACAAACTGATTTGGTCCACCCACAGAGACAGCGTCGTGAAGAAGGCGCCTCTTCAACCTCAGGAGGCTGAAGAAATTCGGCTTGTCAACAAAAGCACTCACAAACTTCTACAGATGCACAATCGAGAGCATCCTGTCGGGCTGTATCACCGCCTGGTACGGCAACTGCTCCGCCCACAACCATAAGGCTCTCCAGTGGGTAGTGAGGTCTGCACAACGCATCACCGGGGGCAAACCACCTGCCCTCCAGGACACCTAAACCACCCGATGTCACAGGAAGGCCATAAAGATCATCAAGGACAACAACCACCCGAGCCACTGCCCGTTCACCCCGTTATCATCCAGAAGGCGAGGTCAGTACAGGTGCATCAAAGCAGGGACCGAGAGACTGAAAAACAGCTTCTATTTCAAGGCCATCAGACTGTTAAACAGCCACCACTAACATTGAGTGGCTGCTGCCAACACACTGACTCAACTACAGCCACTTTAATAATGGAAATTGATGTAAAATATATCACTAACCACTTTAAACAATGCTACTTAATATCATGTTTACATACCCTACATTACTCATCTCATACAGTGGGGCTAAAAAAGTATTTAGTCAGCCACCAATTGTGCAAGTTCTCCCACTTAAAAAGATGAGAGGCCTGTAATTTTCATCATAGGTACACTTCAACTATGACAGACAAAATTAGGGGAAAAAAATCCAGAAAATCACATTGAAGAATTTTTAATGAAATTATTTGCAAATTATGGTGGAAAATAAGTATTTGGTCACCTACAAACAAGCACGATTTCTGGCTCTCACAGACCTGTAACAACTTCTTTAAGAGGCTCCTCTGTTCTCCACTCGTTACCTGTATTAATGGCACCTGTTTGAACTTGTTATCAGTATAAAAAGACACCTGTCCACAACCTCAAACACTCACACTCCAAACTCCACTATGGCAAAGACCAAAGAGCTGTCAAAGGACACCAGAAACAAAATTGCAGACCTGCACCAGGCTGGGAAGACTGAATCTGCAATAGGTAAGCAGCTTGGTTTGAAGAAATCAACTGTGGGAGCAGTTATTAGGAAATGGAAGACATACAAGACCACTGATAATCTCCCCCGATCTGGGGCTCCACGCAAGATCTCACCCCGTGGGGTCAAAATGATCACAAGAACGGTGAGCAAAAATCCCAGAACCCCACGGGGGGACCTAGTGAATGACCTGCAGAGAGCTGGGACCAAAGTAACAAAGCCTACAATCAGTAACACACTACGCCGACAGGGACTCAAATCCTGCAGTGCCAGACGTGTCCCCCTGCTTAAGCCAGTACATGTCCAGGCCCGTCTGAAGTTTGCTAGAGTGCATTTGGATGATCCAGAAGAAGATTGGGAGAATATCCTATGGTCAGATGAAACCAAAAAAGAACTTTTTGGTAAAAACTCAACTCGTCGTGTTTGGAGGACAAAGAATGCTGAGTTGCTTCCAAAGAACACCATACCTACTGTGATGCATGGGGGTGGAAACATCATGCTTTGGGGCTGTTTTTCCGCAAAGGGACCAGGACAACTGATCCGTGTAAAGGAAAGAATGAATGGGGCCATGTATCGTGAGATATTGAGGGAAAACCTCCTTCCATCAGCAAGGGCATTGAAGATGAAACGTGGCTGGGTCTTTCAGCATGACAATGATCCCAAACACACCACCGGGTAACGAAGGAGTGGCTTCGTAAGAAGCATTTCAAGGTCCTGGAGTGGCCTAGTCAGTCTCCAGATCTCAACCCCATAGAAAATCTTTGGAGGGAGTTGAAAGTCCGTGTTGCCCAGCAACAATCCCAAAACATCACTGCTCTAGAGGACATCTGCCACACTGATCCTCAACACGAGCCCCTCAGGGGTGCGTGCTCAGTCCCCTCCTGTACTCCCTGTTCACCCACGACTGCGTGGCCAGGCACGACTCCAACACCATTATCAAGTTTGCAGACATCACAACAGTGGTAGGCCTGATCCCCGACAACAACGAGACAGCCTATAGGGAGGAGGTCAGAGACCTGGCCGGGTGGTGCCAGAATAACAACCTATCTCTCAACGTAACCAAGACTAAAGAGATGATTGTGGACTTCAGGAAAAGGAGGACCAAACATAAGTATTTGGTCAAAAACAAAAGTTTATCTCAATACTTTGTTATAAACCCTTTGTTGGCAATGACAGAGGTCAAACGTTTTCTGTTCCCGAGAAAGCAGTATATCGTTTGCATTGTGCTCGTCAGACTCATTAAAGGAAAAAAAGGATTCTGCCAGTCTGTGGTGAGTAATCACAGTCCTGATGTCCAGAAGTTATTTTCGATCATAAGAGACGGTAGCGGCAACATTATGTACATTATAAGTAAAAAAACAAGTTAAAAACGCAAATAAAAAAAACACAATTGGTTGGGGACACGTAAAACGACGGCCTTCTTCTCCGGTGCTATTTTACAACTGTCCTACCCAATCATCCGAACACAAAATAAAAGCTTGTTTTTACTCCAATGTTTGTAAACATAGTAAAAGTACACAAACACTATAACTTACCACTTTGATATCCTGGACGGCCAGTCCTTGCATCCATAGCTCTGTCTGTAAATTTAAGAGTGGTTACATTTATCCAGCCCTATCCCTCAGCTTTTTACCAAAACAGGGCCAGGGAAGACGTTTGGTTATTGTTTCAACTGCGGATTGTCACTTTAAGATGGGTGGGGAATAACACATAAATTCTTCAGAAACACCGTTCTGTTAATAATTCCCTAAGGTTTATTGCAACATACTGGCCGCCTACTCGTCTTCAGTTATTCCATAGTACTGACTACTTCCTGATGTTATGGAATGATAAAGAAATGTGGGCGATTACTGAGAAACATCCTCCTTTAACTTGTCACAGAATTCTAATGACTTCCATAGAGGGGTGTTGAGTAAAAACCTTCCAGAGAACCATTGTGAGTGGGAGTCATGCCTATTCTTCAAACATTGACACATTGAATAAACAATCTGAAGCATTCTATCAATTAACACACGCTAGTTTTAAGCGTCTGTTACAGAAAGGGTAGGTTTAAGGCCCTTTCTTACCAAGTCCTTTCCTCACTCCTGAGTCCTAAAGTAATGCCTTGGCACGTTGAGGAGAAAGTGACACTTTGAGAATGAGGAACCATTGCAGGAAAACGTTCAATAACAGATTTATTTTCATCACAGAAAAACTGATAGACTACTACAGGATTCTCTAGACATGGGATTTCACCAACTATCTTTCTTTCCTCAAACCGTGGCAGAACTTAACTGCTTTATAATGGTGAATGTGGTATTTTCTGGTTTATTTGAATAGGGACAGGTACAAACACATTAACACATTTAATAAACAATAATCTGATGCATTGCACCATAGTGTATAGCTCATACTAGTTTTCAACACCTGACTAGAGGTGTTGATTGTGCTTCTGGAATATGGTGAGTCATTGTCAGTGGTGTAAAGTACTTAAGTAAAAAATACTTGAAATACTTGTCTTTGTCCAGCAACCGGCTCAGAGGCTCACAGACTGTTGATAGGTGTGGCATGAACTTTGCAAGATAGTTTGCAAAGCCGATGAGAAGCTGTACTCCTTTTGCATCAGACGGGTTTGGCTTGTCGAGGATCACTCTGTCTTTGTCTAGGTCCGGCTTCGGGCCTTTGGCCGAGAGAATGCGACCATGGAAGTGGACATCTTTCTCCTTGAACTGCAGCTTCTTCTGGCCAAGGCCAAGCTTAACTGATCGGCAGCGCTCCATCAGTGCCAGGAGCTTCACATCATGAATACGTTCTGCTTCTTCGTCTGTGTTACCACAGCCTACGATCAGGACATCATCAGCGATGGGTTCAATGCCCTTGAGCCCAGCCAGTAACTCGTGCTGCTTGCGTTGGTATACCTCAGGCGCCACTGAGACACCAAACGGGAGCTTGAGCCAGCGTTTCCCACCCCAGGGGTCCAGAAGGTAGTCATGAAGCTGCTTTCTTCGTCCAGCTTGCATTGAAGGAATGCATCTCGGGCATCCACCAAGGTGGAAATCCTGGCCTTGGGAAGCTTATAGAGGACATCCTCTAGTGTCGGCATGATGTAGTGGGATTGTTTCAGTGCTTCTTGGTTCAGATGCTTTGGGTTGATGCAGACCCTCAGCTTCTCTGTTTTTTTCACTATGACCATATTGCTGATCCAGTCAGTTGGTTCAGTCACAGATGTCATGTGGCCATCTGGGCCTTGTCCAGCTGGTCCTTCACATTGCAATGGGCACATTGCGAGGAGCACACTGGACTGATGCTCTCATCCAATTCAAAGTTTACCTCCCCAGGCACTGATTCAACGGGCCTGTTGAATACATTGTCATATCTGCTGAGTAGTTGTTCTTTGGACAGGGGTCCATGCTGGACATGATCCACGATGTGCAGATCATTTGGTATCATACTTTACACATACCTAAACCTGAACTAAATACTATGTCAGGTATCATACAGTATACACACCATAACCTGGGCTAAATACTATGTCAGGTATCATACAGTATACACACCTTAACCTGGGCTAAATACTATGTCAGGTATCATACAGTATACACACCTTGACCTGAACTAAATACTATGTCAGGTATCATACAGTATACACACCTTAACCTGGGCTAAATACTATGTTAGGTATCATACAGTATACACACCTTAACCTGGGCTAAATGCTATGTCAGGTATCATACAGTATACACAAGATAACCTGGGCTAAATACTATGTCAGGTATCATACAGTATACATACCTAAACCTGAACTAAATACTATGTCAGGTATCATTCAGTATACACACCTTAACCTGGGCTAAATACTATGTCAGGTATCATACAGTATACACACCTTAACCTGGGCTAAATACTATGTCAGGTATCAGGCGTTTGCATGTAGAGCCTGAGAGGAGAGAATGTTGACTGGTTTTCACAATCTCAAACTCCAGCTTGTTTTTGCGTCCACGAATTACACATTCAGTCACAAAGATGCCCATAGAGCTCATTAGCTCTCCTGAGTACAGCTTTAGTCTAGTATCACTGGGCAAGAGGTGTGTATCAGGTGCCAGGTTGATTTTGTCTTTGTAGCTCATTATGTTGCTTGTTGTGTAATCGTAGTGTCACAAACCATTTCTTCCCTCTTGAGTGTACAGCCCCAATTGATTCATGCATGTAAATGTCCCTTTCACTGTTCTGAAACTGAGTGACATCATCAACACAGTAAATCTTGCCCTCACTCACCCGTCTTTTTCTTTTGAGACACACTTTTACAAAGTGATTATTAGTTCCACAAGCTCTGCTTGGTTTTCCGTAGGCAGGGCAGTGCTCTTTGCCTTGTGCCTGTGTATTTTCACAGTATTTACATCAATGCAGGTGTAGCAGCACGGTGGCTAGGAAAAACTCCCTAAAAAGGCCAAAACCTAGGAAGAAACCTAGAGAGGAACCAGGCTATGAGGGGTGGCCAGTCCTCTTCTGGCTGTGCCGGGTGGAGATTATAACAGAACATGGCCAAGATGTTCAAATGCTCATAAATGACCAGCATGGTCGAATAATAATAATCACAGTAGTTGTTGAGGGTGCAGCAAGTCAGCACCTCAGGAGTAAATGTCAGTTGGCTTTTCATAGCCGATCATTGAGAGTATCTCTACCGCTCCTGCTGTCTCTAGAGAGTTGAAAACAGCAGGTCTGGGGCAGGTAGCACATCCGGTGAACAGGTCAGGGTTCCATAGCCGCAGGCAGAACAGTTGAAACTGGAGCAGCAGCACGGCCAGGTGGACTGGGGACAGCAAGGAGTCATCATGCCAGGTAGTCCTGAGGCATGGTCCTAGGGCTCAGGTCCTCCGAGAGAGAGAGAGAGAGAGAAAGAAAGAAAGAATTAGAGAGAGTATACTTACATTCACACAGGACACCAGATAAGACAGGAGAAATACTCCAGATATAACAGAATGACACTAGCCCCCCAACACATAAACTACTGCAGCATAAATACTGGAGGCTGAGACAGGAGGGGTCAGGAGACACTGTGGCCCCATCCGATGATACCTCCGGACAGGGCCAAACAGGCAGGATATAACCCCACCCACTTTGCCAAAGCACAGCCCCCACACCACTAGAGGGATATCTTCAACCACCAACTTACCATCCTGAGACAAGGCCGAGTTTAGCCCACAAAGATCTCCACCACGGCACAACCCAAGGGGAGGCGCCAACCCAGATACATGCTATGGGGTTCTCTGTCTTCACCGTTCATGGTGAATTACTCTGTTTTGATTTGTTTTGTCAGAATGTCTGCCTGGCAACAGCATGAACAGTATCAACATCGGTGTTATATAAATAATCTAATATCAAGCATTACTAGCAGGCCAATGCTCTGGTTAAACCGGATGCCCTCAGATAACTCTGGGCCCAGTGTCCTCAGTCAAGTTTAGAGCCTACGTGCAATAACATGATTATCCGAAGGACACACAGCTGCCATCACGCAAATATACTCCCCTGTAAACTACAAAGAACATCCTGCAACACTAACGAGCTTAGAGTGCCAAACTATCTCACTGACATTGACCCTTGCATGCACTCCTGCAAAGACAGGAAACACCTGAGCCTAAAGCAGACATTACCAGTCCCTAAATCCACACTTCCTTGACACACATACATTTCATGAGCACTGTACACTCACACTCTACCCCCCCCCCCCCCCTACTGGTCGGGTGCCAAGAGCAAAGGACTTTGCTGTGCACCAATGGGGCTCCTGCTCTGGCTAAAGCAGGCCTGCCTCCAACACTTCAGGACCAGTCAGAAGACCAACACGACAAGACTCCACCTACATTATTCTGTGTATACATTCTGCTGTAAACTCTGGCTGGGCAGCCTAATTATTCTGACTCCTCACAGAGTCATATTGCTTAGGTCCGTGCACGATAAACGGCAGGACAAGATATCTTTGACTCAATAAACTGCCTTTTTGATACACTTGATTCCACTCTGTCCAGCGTTGTTGTTTTGCATTCCCTCTCCAGTATGTAAACACCAACATCGGTGCATGGGGTCTCGATTTCCATTGCTCTCATTCTCATGTCACTGACTTCGGCAGTGCAGCACATTTCAAAGGCAGTTACTAATGTAGGCAGGGCAGGGCAGTGCTCTTTGCCTCGTGCGTGTGTATTTTCACAGTATTTACACCAAATCAAATGTATTCATATAGCCCTTCTTACATCAGCTGATATATCAAAGTGCTGTACAGAAACCCAGCCTAAAACCCTAAAGAGCAAGCAATGCGTCTCTCTCTTAGTAGACGCCGGCGCGTATCCTCATTTGCAATTCCCAGCACTATTTTGTCACGAATCAATTCATCTTTCAATCCCCAGTATTCACAAGTAGCGGATCTTTCTCTCAAACGTGTTACAAAGATGTGTACTGACTCACCCTGTTTGCAGCTTCCGAAAACGAACCAATCGTAAATGACGTTCCTGGTGGGTTTGAAGTAATTCTCCAATGCAATCCAATATAGCCTTTGCATCACACTGTTGTCGTGCTGTGAGGGTGAGTTTGTGCCGGTAGAAATGCCTGCATTCGCTGCCCATTAAACTCCTCAGTTGCCGCTTGGACCTCGTTGGGTTTCTTATGTAAACCGGTTGCCAGCGCATAGTCCTCGAATTCATCCCTGAAGTTGTACCAATTAGTATTCGAGACCCCTGTGAGAACCATGGGATTTGGTGGCGGAATGTTCGCTGCCATAGCGATGGAATATGAGATATCTTTGCCTTCAGCCATCGGGGTAACATTAGGTAGTGATGCTAGCTTGCCAGCTAACAACAAGTTGATCAGTGTTGTGACTAGCAGTAGGAAACGGCGTGTGTTCGCATATGGGACGTAACCGCGCCAATACTGTACTTAGCTACAGAAATAACAAACGTGTGGTTTTCAAGACACTTCTGATACCATGTTTCAGTACGAAATGTTGGATAAAGGAATGAAGACAGACACCAATGTCAAGTTCAATAGCCTTGTTCAAGCATTGTACAAATCCCTACACACGGAGTCCAGGAAACAGTCCGTGTAGTCGATTACCTATCAATTACACTCCGTAACAATCATCCTGGTCATTTCTACTGCCTCTGATCTAGCGGACTCACTAAACCCTAGCTTTGTTTGTAAATTATGTCTTCGTGTTTGAGCGTGCCCCTGGCTATTTGTAAATATATATATTTCTTTAATAGAAAATGGTGCAGTGTGGTCTGCTTAATATAAGGAATTTGAAATTATTCAATTATTCAACTTTTACTTTTGATACTTAAGTATATTTTAGCATTTACTTTTGATACTTAAGTATATTTAAAACGAAATATATATATATATGTATTTGTTTTTTTACTCAAATAGAATTTTACTGGGTGACTTTTACTTTAGTCATTTTTTTATTAAGGTTTCTTTCCTTTTACTCAAATGACATTTGGGTACTTTTTCCACCACTGGTCATTGTATCTATCATGTACATTTCTGCCGCATTTGGTCAAATTGAATGTACATTGGACACCACCCATTTCCTCATCCTTATTACTCCACCCCCTTCACCTGAGCAGGGATATAAGGCCAGAGCTGCTTCATCACCGCACAACTGCAACCTGCAATTCACCTCTTCAATCTACTGCTCCTAAATACTTGTAAGTTCATTTAAGAATTTGAGGTAACTCCTATTTTAACGTGTGTTTTTTAAATTTATGTACATGGAATGGCCAGTTAAATTAGGTCTTAATGAGATGCATTTCTATTACTTTTGTGTATTATTTAGTTGTTTTTTTTACATTTGTCATTTAGAACTGGAATTATCCATTCTCATTATAAAAGGGCTAGTTTAGGCACATTTTCTCTTTCTTCCTTTTGTCTAAATGTGTTTCGCTCCTTCCTGTTTGTGTGGGTGTTTACTATAATAAACAGCAGCAAATAAACAATATAAATTCTCTCTTTCAGAATCATGAGTAAGAACTACATGAGCACCGAGAGGATTCTGCTGAAAGAGGACTACCTCCTCTCCAACAATGGACAATTTAAAGCTATCTTTCAGGTACAATAGTTAGTGAAACACTTACATTTCAATTATATTAACATTAGATATCTGGTCTGCAACTTATTTTGACCTTAGAAATGGTTTTTGTAGGGATGTAACGATTCATGCTGTGATCAGACAGACCGTGTCATTAAATCAATGCTGTGTAATAGATTATGTAGTCAAACTTTCATTATATTTAAAAAATGTTTAATGGGAATGTGTACAACAAAAGTTCAACATTCACCTTCTGCTTCCATTAACGTCAAGCCATCTAGCATACAGTTTGATGCATTCGATAAATCCAACACACCACACAGAACTCACTGCAACTGACTCTGCAACGCAATGCTGCAAGGCGAACACAGGGTTCAATTGGAAATTATGTTGCATATGTTGGATTTATCAAACGTATGCATCAAACTGTATGTGTAGACGGATTGACATTAATGGTAGCAGAAAAAGTTACTGGTAAAGTGAGAGGATTTAACTCTGGTGCCTTCAGCTGAACCTTAATCTTGAAACATTATTTTTTATTCTCTTAGAAATGTCATTGTTTTTGAAAGATAAGCACATTTCTTGTCCATTAAAATAACATCAAATTGATCAGAAATAGGTTCGATTACAGGCTCAAAATGACCAGCAACAAAGAACTTCTGAAACTCGTCAGTCTATTATTATTCTGAGAAATGAAGGCTATTCCATGTGAGAAATTGCCAAGAAACTAAAGATCGAGGCATCTGTTTTTTCTCTAAGTAAGAAAAGCTATTCAAGAATTTACTGGATAAAAAAAAAATGATAATGATCATTCTGATTAATTACACCAACAGAGAAATACTTTTTTTATTTTTTTCTCCTACACAGCAACTGTAGTAGGATAATCATCAGCGAGCATCTTCTGGATCCGAAAAGTATTAAATACGTAAATGTAAATCTTTACCATTACAAATGTAGACAGAGGACAGAGAAAAGCCAACCGCTGATATAATTTGGTATGCCTTTAAGGTGTACATTGGTGCGGCAAGTAGCCCAGTGGTTAAAGCGTTGGGCCAGTAACCGAAAGGTTGCTAGATTGAATCCCTGAGCTGACAAGGAAAAAAATCTGTCGTTCTGCCCCCAAACGAGGCAGTTAACCAACTGTTCCTAGGCCGTCATTGTAAATAAATGTGTTCTGACTTGCCTAGTTAAATACCATTTTTTTTTAACATTAGGGGAATGATAATCTCATAATCTGCAAAAAGTTACATCTGATTTAGAAATTAAAATGCAAGATAAATAAATCACAATCTTAGAAAGCCCATAAATCTTTACAAGATAAAGAAGAAAATAACATTTTCTAAATTTACGCAGGAATACGATCTTTTACTTTTGAAGAGAGCCAACAACTACAGGTTAAACTCAAATAAAGCATATTACTTAATGGAAGATAACCCTGGTAAATATCTCACAAAACGAATACACGCTAAACCAGTTATAATTGTAAAATATACAAATTCATGTTAATTAGAAACAACGCAATTAATGACAATTTTAAAAGATTTATGGAAATTGATATAAATCCGAATTAAACAGTTGGACGAATCCTATAGCCTTAGACTCAACAACCCTGAAGCAATTATCAGCAGACGAAAAATAAATCACTCAACAGGCACCACTAAAAAATAAATATTAGATGCTTTTAAAACATTCGCGTGGAGAAAAAGCACCAGGAATGGCTAGCTTTATCATCGAATTAACTGCTGAATGGACTTAAAATAGATTTCATTTTTATTGTCCAGGTTCACGATCAGAAATAGTTTTGGTAGTTTTTCTTTAAACAATCAGGGTATACTAGATACATGGGCTCCGATATGAGACACAAATGATGTTTTAGTAGGAAACGATATGGTTTGATTAGAGAACGAATTGAGATTCAGTTCGATGCGATATGATTCTATGCACTGTTGCATGAACACATTAATTTCCCATTCTAAATGAATATCTGCTGCTGATGTAGATCATGAGATAGATGTTTTTATTTCACCTTTATTTAACCAGGTAGGCTAGTTTAGAACTGTCACGAACCGGCTCAAAGCCCGTAACAAAAGGGAGACAACGTGGAGATAAGGAGTAACAAAATATATATTTATTAACTAAAGCAACTAAAGTTAGTGAGGGAAATAAGTCTCCAGCTTCAGCGACTTTTAAATTATTATTTTAAATGATTTATTTATTTTGCAATTCATTCCAGTCACTGGCAACAGAGAACTGGAAGGAAAAGTGGCCAAAGTAGGTGTTGGCTTTGGGGATGACCAGTGAGATATACCTGCTGGAGCGCGTGCTACGGATGGGTGTTATCGTGACCAGTAAGCTGAGATAAGGCAGAGCTTTACCTAGCATAGACTTATAGATGACCTGGAGCCAGTGGGTCTGGCGACGAATATGTAGCGAGGGCCAGCCGACTAGAGCATACAGGTTGCAGTGGTGGGTGGTATATGGGGCCTTGGTAACAAAACGGATGGCACTGTGATAGACTGCATCCAGTTTGCTGAGTAGAGTATTGGATAGTCAGTTTTACGAGGGTAAGTTTGGCGGTGTGAGTGAAGGCGGCTTTGTTGCGAAATATAAAGCTGATTCTAGATTTCATTATAGATTGGAGATGTTTGATATAAGTCTGGAAGGAGAGTTTACAGTCTAGCCACACACCTAGAATGTGGACAACTACAAATTCCTAAGTCAGAACCGTCCAGAGTAGTGATGCTAGTTGTGCGGGTGGGTGCGGGCAGCGAACGTTTGAAAAGCATGCATTTTGTTTTACTAGCGTTTAAGAGCAGTTGGAGGCCACGGAAGGAGTGTTGTATGGCATTGAAGCTCGTTTGGAGGTTAGTTAAGTGTCCAAAGAAGGGCCAGATGTATACAGAATGGTGTCATCTGCGTAGAGGTGGATCAGGGAATCACCCGCAGCAAGAGCGACATCGTTGATATATACAGAGAAAAGAGTCGGCCCGAGAATTGAACCCTGTGGCACCCCCATAGAGACTGCCAGAGTTCCGGACAACAGGCAGGGCAGGATGGATATAGGTCTATAACAGTTTTGGTCTAGAGTGTCACCTCCTTTGAAGAGGGGGAGGACCACGGCAGCTTTCCAATATTTAGGGATCTCAGGCGATACGAAAGAGTGGTTGAACAGACTGGTAATAGGGGTTGCAACAATGGCGGCAGACCATTTTAGAAAGAGGGTCCAGATTGTCTAGCCCAGCTGATTTGTACAGGTCCAGGTTTAGCAGCTCTTTCAGAACATCTGTTATCTGGATTTGGGTGAAGGACAAGCTGGGGAGGCTCGGGCAAGTAGCTGCGGGGGTTGCGGAGCTGGTAGCCAGGAGGAAAGCGTGGCCAGCTGTAGAGAAATGCTTATTGAAATGTTCGATTATCATGGATTTATCGGTGGTGACCGTGTTACCTAGCCTCAGTGCAGTGGGCAGCTGGGAGGAGGTGCTCTCGTTTTCCATGGACTTTACAGTGTCCCAAAACATTTTGGAGTTTCTGTTTGAAAAAGTTAGCCTTTGCTTTCCTGACTGACTGTGTGTATTGGTTCCTGACTTCCCTGAACAGTTGCATATTGCGGGGACTATTCGATGCTAGTGCAGTCCGCCACAGGATGTTTTTGTGCTGGTCGAGGGCAGTCAGGTCTGGAGTTCTACATTTTTTTGAAAGGGGCATGCTTATTTAAGATGGTGAGGAAATTACTTTTAAAGAACGACCAGGCATCCTCGACTGATGGGATGAGGTCAATATCCTTCCAGGATACCTTGGCCAGGTCGATTAGAAAGGCCTGCTCGTAGAAGTGTTTTAGGGAGCGTTTGACAGTGATGAGGGGTGGTCATTTGACTGTGGACCCATAGCGGATACAGGCAATGAGGCAGTGATAGCTGAGATCCTGATTGAAAACAGCAGAGGTGTATTTGGAGGGCAAGTTGGTCAGGATAATGTCTATGAGGGTGCCCATGTTTTTGGATTTAGGGTTGTACCTAGTGGGTTCCTTGATAATTTGTGAGATTGAGGGCATCTAGCTTAGATTGTAGGACTGCTGGGATGTTAAGCATTTCCCAGTTTAGGTCACCTAACAGAACAAACTTTGAAGATGAGGGGCAATCAATTCACATATGGTGTCCAGGGCACAGCTGGGAGTTGAGGGGGGTCTATAACAGGCGGCAACAGTGAGAGACTTAATTCTGGAGGGATTCATTTGTAGAATTAGAAGTTCAAACTGTTTGGGCGTAGACCTGGAAAGTATCATAAATCATTATCACTGCTACACCTGGCTATCAGTGGAGTCTTGTCTGGCAGCGACACGGTTAATTCATCATTTACTGCCCTTTGTAAAAACATAGCTGATATGGCTGACTTGCTTAAACAAATGTGGTTTCTACTGATGATTGAGTTGTACAAACTATGGCATAAGGGGACAACGAGCAGATAAGAGGCAATCTGTAATTTCGAGTACAACATTAATGAGCTTTTGAGATGTACAGCGACAGAATTCAGAACATGGGCCGTTCTTACAGCATTCTCCCTGTACACCAAGTCAGTACCATTGGATAAAGAGGGCATATAAGCAGACAATGAAAGCTCTTACAATATTCAATGATTACATTACTCTAAAATAGGCTACATGGGCACCACCAAGTCAGAACAGTAGGGGGGGAAGGGACCAAATTATTAGGGTGAGGCACATGGGCTACTAACATCTTACTACACAAAATACACGTAGTAGTACTTTCTTAGCTACAGTATACATATCTCCCTGTCATATTACATCATTTATTCAGCTACAAACAAGCCATTTTTGGACTCCCCTTGTTGTGCCGTGCTCACTTGAACAGGAAGGGTGGCGCGGCGGTCCTTGTGGGCAAATTTTTCATCAGTCTGGCATTTCCTGGATTTATGGTGCTTTCAAGACAATTGGGAACTCGGGGGGGGGGGGGGGAACAAGGTTGAATCATGACGTCAGTGATCTTCAGGTCGGAGCTCTAGAAAGAGGCCCGAGTTCACAACTTTGAATTCCGAGTTGAATGACCGTTCAAAAATGTATTTTCCCAGTCTGAGCTTGTTTCCCCCCCCCCCCCAGAGTTCCCTGTTGTCTTGATTTCATTAAAGTCTGAGATTTCCAAGTTTCCAGTTGTTTTGAATGCAGCAGAAGGCATGCTGGATTGACAGCATGGCCAATGTATTCAAACTTTTCTGGCCCATGGTGTTGAATGTTTATCCTTTTAAGCTTGGAATAGAGACCCTTAAACCCAGACTTGGACCAAACACCCTCTACTGAATAGCAGGCTAATGATTGCTTTGCAACCACTCATTGTTGAATTTGCATTTTCCAACTTGTGTAATGTTTATGGTTGATGAGCAGCAATACATTTTATCTATAATTTCTCTTCATATGACAAGGATTGAAAAGGATTTGCCAGCAGACTGTCACCGTGATTCATGAAGATGACTGCTTGCTAGCTAAAATTTTGAAAGTATGATGTTGACATGATCAGTCCAATCAAATCTACGGTAGATATAACGTGATTTAACAATTTATCTGTGGCCAACGACCTTGAGCCTTCTTGGATGGGCACTTCTAATGTAACTATGGCAGCACCCATGGGACTTGAATTTGAGGTCTCAATGTATATTTTGCGTTTATGTGGTGTCCCAACGAGTGACAGAACATTGAGCCAATCACTGCACAACTAGAATACATTACCAATCCCTAAGCTCTGTATTTTCCAATGGCTGTCCCACCACCACAGAAAGCAATGAGCTATGCTGAAGCACCTGCATTTTGAAGCTGCCTTACTCAAGAAAGCAAAAAAAGAGACCATGTTTGTATGCGGATTTATTAACTTAATTTAATTTTTATTTTTTACATTGTTTGCAAACTGATATGTGACACGTATTAATGCCAAAATAACATGCAAAACAGGCTCTGCCCTCAATGACGGGTCACCATTGATATGTTACGTTTCCTAATGTGTGTATTCATTTGTGGATGTCCATTATACATTCTGATATGTTACGAATTGCAGATTTTAATTTAGAATGGGAAATTAAAATCTTAGTGCATCGATTTACATCGCATCAAACCAAATCGCATTGATTCATTCTCTAATCAAAACCGCATCGCATTGTTTCAAATGAAAACGTATCATTCCTGTATCATATCGCAGACCAAGTATCTAGATACGTATTGAATGGAATAAATGCACACCCCTAATATTTTGATTTAGCTGACGAACACTTGCCGCGAATATTGAAAAATAATTTGGGAAATATTTTTCACCCTAAACTTTAAGTAATCATTTAAGTGGATGAAAGGAATGCACAGCAGTACAGTGGTCATCTGTCTAACATGTTTATATGCAAATACATTTTCTCTTTGCAGACCGATGGCAACTTTGTGCTCTATGGTTGGGGTCGGGTTGTCTGGGCATCAAACACTGTGAACAAAGATGCTCAGAGGCTCATCCTCCAAAAGGATGGAAACCTGGTCATCTACACCAAACAGGACCATCCCATTTGGTCAAGTAACACCGCCCGTTGCAACAATACACAGAGAGGCCACCTCACCCTCACTGACAAAGGTACCCTGGAGCTCTATAGAGACCGAGAGGTGATCTGGACATCGTAACATCGACCAGCCCAACAATGCACAAAGAGGTCACCTCACCCTCCTTGACGAAGGTGCCCTGATGCTCTACAGTCACAGAAATGTGGTCTGGTGCTCTCGTGAGGACACTAGTAATGAGGCAGAGTAACAGCTTCACTTGACCATACCTGTCTACATCTACCACTAAACTGTATTCAAAAGCCTAAAGGCTTTTTAACTCTTTGATTTGGTCAAATAAAACTGTATTGACTTAAAGTAGTCATTTGTGTTGTAATTATGTGCATTGTGTCAGGTACTCTCTATATTCAAAAGACAAATATCACTAACTTTTCATGAAGAAAATGGCTGTATTGGCTCATATAAAAGAGAACATGAGATCTGACTGTTTTTCATGTATATTTTTATTATGAAAGACACTATCATGCATCACAACAGAATCATTTATGGAGGGACACATACACAACTGCAACGTTATAATCCATGTAAAAAATCCATTTTAAAGTGGTCAAAGTAGTCAACTGAGTGGGGATTCCTATGGAATCTGTTGGCGTTTGTCCCATAGAGAATTCTAGTGGCCTTGATGTCGCATGGGCAGCACCATCGAGGGCTTCCGCCATTTTAAAGTGGTCAAAGTAGTCAACTGAGTGGGGATTCCTATGGGTTATAGCCTCAATGGCACTGCCCATGCTGTCACAGATATAAAGATGAGTCCTATCTCTATGGGTGAGTGGGAGGGTGTGGGCCCATGTGTGATGTTACAGGAAGGCACACAGTCTCTCCAGTACAGAAGGGTTTCTGTTGCTGAGGAAGATCAGTTCTTTCTTCCCTTCCTCTGTCTGACCTTATAGAGAGAAATCTCTCAATCAGTTCAACATGTCATAATCTAAACCATCACAAACAGTGGTGAAAGTGAATATCTCTTACTGTGTGGGTGTTGTAGCCAGTGGCGGTCCAGGTAGTAGAGGTAACAGCTCTCAAACTCCTTCTCACTGTAGAGGGAGACTGGTACTGGGATAAATGGGTCCATGCTGTCAAAGCCCTCCTGTAGGAGGAACAGAGGATAGATGTTTTTAATATGTGAACTTCTGTTTCTATATGCATCATCAGTCAAATGGGGCGGCAGGGTAGCCTAGTGGTTAGAGCGTTGGACTAGTAACCGGAAGGTTGCAAGTTCAAAACCCCCGAGCTGACAAGGTACAAATCTGTCGTTCTGCCCCCGAACAGGCAGTTAACCCACTGTTCCTAGGCCGTCATTGAAAATAAGAATTTGTTCTTAACTGACTTGCCTAGTTAAATAAAGGTTAAAAATAAATAAATAAACACATCAGAAGGGTCTTGTCCAAAAACATCTACATCATTCCCTTGTTAGCCCAGATCAATAGACACCAAAGGTTAGAGGTAGTTTTTGGACTGGACATACAACAACATTAACCAGGGTGTAATCATGACCACTGACCTCTCCCAGCAGCTCCTGGGGCAGGTAGGCAGAGCTTGGAGCGTAGAGAGATCCTGTCTGAGACAGCGTGGCGATGACCGCCCCTCCACACTGAGGAGAGAGAGAGGAACAGAGGTGTAAATCACAATTGTCTAATGTCTATTACACAGAGGATAACCACCATGCAGTTCTCACCCAGTCATTGTTGATCATCTTCCTCAAGTTATGAACCAACGTCAACTCCTCTGGAGCCACCTGGCAGAGAGGAGAGACACAGAAAAAGTAGAGAGAGAAGGGAAAAGTGACAGGGGAGAGAAAGGTCAGTCAAGTAAGCAATCTTTACACAGAAATTACAAAGGCAAAAATGGAAGCAATAGAAATCAACATTTTTTATAGATCCACAGTGAGGTGAATGAATGTATTAGTGTATTAGTACAGGGCTCTTGTCCTCCTTCTTGAGCGTGGTCCTTCCCCAGAGACCGTTGACTCCATCAACAGCCACAGCCAGCCTGAAGCCCCCCTCTGTCCCCCCAGCCTGTAGCCTCAGCTCCTTTAGAACTGCCCCCACCACATCACTGCTGCTCTTCACACGAGACACTCCCTGGGGTGAAAAAAACACAGCTTAACAATGATACGTGGTATGAGATTCTTAAGAGAAGTGCACTGAACCAATTATGTTTCAGAACTGGAGCCCAGAAGTAAGGCGTCCACATGAAAACAGTAGGGATTCTGCAATAAAGTCTTTGTTGTCATTCAACAAGAGATTACTTGTTTTCATGCACATTTTTTTATTGAAAAATACTGCACAATACATCTTAGTTAAATATAAAATTGCATGACTAAGATCGCCTTGGCAAAAACGTCATAACAGATTAAGTTATTTTAGATTAATTCTGACTACGGCATCTCAAAAATGGACAAACAGCACTATTAACACTCATTTTTCAAGTGAAGGTCTTAAGGGAGCATGCGAGCACACTCGTTCGGTTCGCCTAGCCAAGTTCGGCCAAACTGAAGGATGCTGACGCCTTAATAAAGGGCACGTTGACACTGGACTCACCATGTCCACCAGCTCCCCTAGTGGCTGTCCCTCCTCAGTGCTCTCTCTCTTAGTCCACACGTACCGCTGCCTCAACTTGATCTAAAACAACAAGGGGAGACACAGTCACAAATACAGGATGCCTCAAGGAGTAAAAATATGCTTAACAACTGTGTGCAATAGTATTTAAAATGACATCTCTGTACCCCACACACACAATTATCAGTAAGGTTCCTAAGTCAAACAATGAATTTCAAGCACAGATTCAACCAAAGGCCAGGGAGCTTTTCCTATGGTTCACAAAGGGCACCTATTGGTAGTTGGGTAAATATACAAATAAAACAGACATTGAATATCCCTTTGAGTATGGTGGAGCTATTATTGATGCACCATCCAAAGTGTAAAATTAAACCCACAACGATACAGGCGGCAATCCTAACGTAGTTTCCGGAGAGGCAGGAACCGCTCAGGGATTTCACCATGAGGCGAATCGTGATTTAAATAAAGTTTGAGTTTAAAGGCTGTGATAGGAGATAACGGAGGATGGATCAACATAGTAGTTATTTCACAATACTAACATAATTGATAGTGAAAAGAAGGAAGCCATCCTGTTTGCAATAAGGCACTAAAGTAGTACTGAAAAAATGTGGTATGAAATTAACTTTTTGTCCTGAATACAAAGCGTTATGTTTTGGGTAAATCCAACACAACAAACACATCACTGAGTATCATGTCATATTTTCAAGAGTGGTGGTGGCTGCATCATGTTATGGGTATGCTTGTCATCGGCAAGGCCTCAAGTTTTTTTTAGGATAAAAAGAAACAGACATTGGGAAACAAACAAAGCCAAATAAACACTGGAATTGCTTACCAAGATGACATTGAATGTTTGAGTGGCCGAGTTAATTTTTTTTTTAAAGAATAGGCAAATATTGTACAATCCAGGTATGCAAAGCTCTGAGACTTACCCAGAAAGACTCACAGCTGTAATTGCTGCCAAATGTGATTGACATGTATTAACTCAAATCAAAATATTAATTTTTTTATTTTCCATGAATTAAAAAAATAACATGTTTCTTCCACTTTGAGAACTTGTGTAGATCGTTGACAGAAAACAACAATTAAATAAATTTTAATCCGGCTTTGTAACAACAAAATGTGGAAAAGGTCTAGGTGTGTGAATAGTTTCACTGTATCTTACTTCTAATGTTAGGATTAGGGGATGGTAAACTGATCCTAGATGTGTTCCTACAGGCAACACATACAGTGCCAGTCAAAGGTTTGGACACACCTACTCATTCCAGGGTTTCTTTCTTTCTTTCTTTTACTATTTTCCACATTGTAGAATAATAGTGAAGACATCAAAACTATGTAATAACATATGGAATCATGTAGTAACCCAAAAAGTGATTACAGCTTTTTGGGTTTGTACGGTGTGCAAAGCCTTGACAGTTTTGCACACCGTGTGTCCAAACTTTTGACAGGCACAGGTACCTGGCGCCCACTATCTATCTGAGGAGGAGGGGCTACCTTGGAGAGGAAGTTTTCATTGGTGGTTCTGAAGTTGCGTAGCCAGTTGGAGGCCTGTATTGGCTGGTCAAAGCGGGAGGCGTGGTAGGAGGAGGGCAACAGCTCCTTACAGTTCTTCACCCACAGGTGGGCTATAGAGAGGAGATTATTATCATAATCATTATTATCATCATCATTATTTTGGGTGTCTGTGTGTATGCCACGTCGGGGTGTGTGTGTGTTACTCACCATCTGGTATGTGTAGTACTAGCCATCCCTGTGTGGAGCAGTAGTGGACAGTATGACAGAGAGACATGGTCTTCCCACTGCCCTTCACCCCATCTACACAACCAGTCAAGGTCAACACCAACATAATTCAACACAATACAGGTAGACAACACAGGTCATAGAGAGGTACAGGGATGACTGTGTACAGTCGTGGCCAAAAGTTTTGAGAATGACACATTCATTTCCACAAAGTTTGCTGCCTCAGTTTGTATGATGGCAATTTGCATATACTCCAGAATGTTATGAAGAGTGATCAGATGAACTGCAATTAATTGCAAAGTCCCTCTTTGCCATGCAAATTAACTGAATCCCCCCCAAAAAAATTCCACTGCATTTCAGCCCTGCCACAAAAGGACCAGCTGACATCATGTTAGTGATTCTCTCGTTAACACAGGTGTGAGTGTTGACGAGGACAAGGCTGGAGATCACTCTGTCATGTTGATTGAGTTCAAATAACAGATGCTTACCTGCAAGGAAACACGTTCCGTCATCATTGCTTTGCACAAAAAGGGCTTCACAGGCAAGGATATTGCTGCCAGTAATATTGCACCTAAATCAACCATTTATCGGATCATCAAGAACTTCAAGGAGAGCGGTTCAATTGTTGTGAAGAAGGCTTCTGGGCACCCAAGAAAGTCCAGCAAGCGCCCGGACCATCTCCTAAAGTTGATTCAGCTGCGGGATCGGGGCACCACCAGTACAGAGCTTGCTCAGGAATAGCAGCAGGCGTGTGTGCATCTGCACGCACAGTGAGGCGAAGACTTTTGGAGGATGGCCTGGTGTCAAGAAGGGCAGCAAAGAAGCCACTTCTTTTCAGGAAAAACATCATGGACAGACTGATATTCTGCAAAAGGTACAGGGCTTGGACTGCTGAGGACTGGGGTAAAGTCATTTTCTCTGATGAATCCCCTTTCCGATTGTTTGGGACATCCGGAAAAAAAGCTTGTCCGGAGAAGACAAGGTGAGCGCTACCATCAGTCCTGTGTCATGCCAACAGTAAAGCATCCTGAGACCATTCATGTGTGGGGTTGCTTCTCAGCCAAGGAAGTAGGCTCACTCACAATGTTGCCTAAGAACACAGCTATGAATAAAGAATGGTACCAACACATCCTCAGAGAGCAATTTATCCCAACCATCCAGGAACAGTTTGGTGAAGAACAATGCCTTTTCCAGCATGATGGAGCACCTTTCCACAAGGCAAAAGTGATAACTAAGTGGCTCAGGGAACAAAACATTGATATTTTAGGTCCATTGCCAGGAAACTCCCCAGACCTTAATCCCATTGAGAACTTGTGGTCAATCCTCAAGAGGCAGGTGGACAAACAAAACCCCACAAATTCTGACAAACTCCAAGCATTGATTATGCAAGAATGGGCTGTCAGGATGGATGTGGCCCAGAAGTTAATTGACAGCAAGCCAGGGCAGATTGCAGAGGTCTTGAAAAAGAAGGGTCAACACTGCAAATATTGACTCTCTGCATCAACTTCTGGTAATTGTCAATAAAAGCGTTTGACACTTATGAAATGCTTGTAATTATACTTCAGTATTCCATAGTAACATCTGACAAAAATATCTGAAGACACTGAAGCAGCAAACTTTGTGGAAATTAATATCTGTGTCATTCTCAAATGTTTTGGCCACGACTGTATATTAAATGTGTAAAGGTACACTGAGGTGTGATCAGGTATATTAGGTAGGGTAGGATACAGAGTAGGTAGCGCAGGGTGGGCTTGCTGTAGTCAGCTCTCTTCAGGTGAGATATCAGCTCCAGAGCAGGCTGCCTCACCATCACACAGCCCTCGTTAAACGTCTTCACCTGGACACGGGTACAGACAGTCAGTCATACTGTAACACACACACACACACACACACACACACACACACACACTACCTGTTGTTGGTATCGTGGAGGCAGGCCATGGGGGAAGACAGTGTGGAAGTGGGAGGGGGGCACAGTGTAGTACTGCCCCTGGTGCTGTTCTGACTGACAGTCCTGGGGACAGAGGGAGATTAAACATCAGTACCCTCCACACTTATTACCACATGCTACAGAATAAAGTGTGGTTGATTATTCCACCTACCGGGTCGTTCTCCTGTGTTCTGAAGATGGAGAATGTCTCCGGTCTCATCTCCATGCCAACCGCCTCCTGCTGCTGGCCACACCCACTGCCATGGAGCGGTCGCACCTGCGCTACCTGTCCGTGACATCATCACATTCCACAGGTAAGAGGCAGGTGTAGAGCGTCTATCATAGTCCAAAACGTGTACGCCTAAGCACAGCAGTGTTCTAGAATTTAGGACCGTTAGAATGAACTACAGTACAGTGGTGAAGCACAAAACACATTTTTACTAGTACCAGAAAGACATCTCCAGAAAGACGTGTACTGTATATGTAGCGCTGACCTTTCAAAATGCATTGATCACATGGAAACTGACATCCCAATGCATCTTAAATGTTAATAAATATTCATAGCTAGCACTAGCTCAAGATGTCCTCTTAAGGAGCCTAACCTCCCTGTTACTCCTTAAGGTCCAAGGACCTTCTGTTATTTTCAGAGGTAGACTGGCTCTGGCAGCCAAAACCATCTAAACGCCAATCGATTCTCAAATGAACCGGCCTCCCCTCAGCGGCCTCCACTGCTGTATATTGTTTTTAACATTTTTATTTCACCTTTATTTAAACAGGTAGGCAAGTTGAGAAGAAGTTCTCATTTTCAACTGTGACCTGGCCAAGATAAAGCCAAGCAGTGCGACACAAACAACAGAGTTACACATGGAATAAACAAACATGCAGTCAATTATACAATAGAAAAAAGTATATATACAGTGTGTGCAAACGAGGTAGGATAAGGGAGGTAAGGCAATAGATAGGCTATAGTGGAGAAATAATTACAATATAGCAATTAAACACTGGAGTGATAAATGTGCAGAAAATGAGTGTGCAAGTAGAGATACTGGGGTACAAAGGAGCAAAATAAATAACAGTATGGGGGATGAGGTAGTTGGATGGGCTATTTACAGATGGGCTATATATAGGTGCAGTGATCTGCTCTGATAGCTGGTGCTTAAAGTTAGTGAGGGAGATATGGGTCTCCAGCTTCAGTGATTTTTGCAGTTCATTCCAGTCATTGGCAGCAGAGAACTGTAAGGAAAGGCAGCCAAAGGAGGAATTAGCTTTGGGGATGACCAGTGAGATATACCTGCTGGAGCGCGTGCTATGGGTGGGTGCTGCTATGGTGACCAGTGAGCTGAGATAAGGCGGTGCTTTACCGGCGCCGACAGAGATGGTCACCTTGCTTCGCGTTCCCTGGAAACTATGCAGTATTTAGTTTTTTTACGTGTTATTTCTTACATTGGTACCCCAGGTCATCTTAGGTTTCATTACATACAGTTGAGAAGAACTACTGAACATAAGAGCAGCGTCAACTCACCATCAGTACGACCAAGAATATGACTTTCCCGAAGCGTATCCTGTGTTCTGCCTTCCACCCAGGACAATGGATTGGATGCCAGCCGGCGACCCAAAACAACGACGTCGTAAAAGAGGCAAACGAGGCGGTCTTCTGGTCAGGCTCCGGAAATGGGCACATCACGCACCACTCCCTAGCATACTACTCGCCAATGTCCAGTCTCTTGACAACAAGGTTGATGAAATCCGAGCAAGGGTAGCATTCCAGAGAGACATCAGAGACTAACGTTCTTTGCTTCACGGAAACATGGCTCACTCGAGAGACGCTAACGGAGTCGGTGCACCTAGCTGGTTTCTTCACACATCGCGCCGATAGAAACAAGCATCTTTCTGGTAAGAAGAGGGGCAGGGGGGTATGCCTTATGATTAAAGAGAAGTGGTGTGATCATAACAACATACAGGAACTCAAGTCCTTCTGTTCACCTGACTACCAAGGGAATTATCTTCAATTATAAATCACAGCCGTATATATTCCCCCCCAAGCAGACACATTGATGGCCCTGAACGAACTTTATTTGACTCTATGCAAACTGGAAACCACATATCCTGAGGCTGCATTCATTGTAGCTGGGGATTTTAACAAGGCTAATCTGAAAAGACTCCCTAAATTGTATCAGCATATCGATTGCGCAACCAAGGCTGGTAAAACCCTGGATCATTGTTATTCTAACTTCCGCAACGCATATAAGGCCCTCCCCCCACCCTCCTTTCGGAAAAGCTGACCACGACTCCATTTTGTTGCTCCCTGCCTACAGACAGAAACTAAAACAAGAAGCTCCCGCGCTCAGGTCTGTTCAACGCTGGTCCGACCAATCTGATTCCACACTTCAAGACTGCTTCGATCACGTGGATTGGGATACGTTCCGTATTGCGTCCAACAACAACATTGATGAATACACTGATTCAGTGAGCGAGTTCATTAGAAAGTGCACTGACGATGTCGTACCCATAGCAACGATTAAAACATTCCCAAAAAAGAAACCGTGGATTGATGGCAGCATTTGCGTGAAACTGAAAGCGCGAACCACTGCTTTTAACCAGGGCAAGGTGACCGGAAACATGACCGAATACAAACAGTGTAGCTATTCCCTCCACAAGGCAATCAAACAAGCTAAGCGCCAGTATAGAGTCAAAGTAGAGTCGTAATTCAACGGCTCAGACACAAGAGGTATGTGGCAGGGTCTACAGTCAATCACGGATTACAAAAAGAAAACCAGCCCCGTCACGGACCAGGATGTCTTGCTCCCAGACAGACTAAATCATTTTTTTGCCCGCTTTGAGGACAATACAGTACTACTGACACGGCCCGCAACCAAAACCTGCGGAATTTCCTTCACTGCAGCCGATGTGAGTTAAACATTAAACGGGTTAACCCTCGCAAGGCTGCAGGACCAGACAGCATCCCCAGCCACGTCCTCAGAGCATGCGCAGACCAGTTGGCTGGTGTGTTTACGAACATATTCAATCAATCCTTATCCCAGTCTGCTGTTCCCACATGCTTCAAGAGGGCCACCATTGTCCCTGTTCCCAAGAAAGCTAAGGTAACTGAGCTAAACGACTACCGCCCCGTAGCACTCAGTTCCGTCATCATGAAGTGCTTTGAGAGACTAGTCAAGGACCATATCACCTCCACCCTACCTGACACCCTAGACCCACTCCAATTTGCTTACCTCCCAAATAGGTCCACAGACGACGCAATCACAATGCCCTAACCCATCTGGACAAGAGGAATACCT
The DNA here is from genome assembly GCF_013265735.2 of Oncorhynchus mykiss. Lineage (NCBI taxonomy): Eukaryota > Metazoa > Chordata > Actinopteri > Salmoniformes > Salmonidae > Oncorhynchus > Oncorhynchus mykiss. The sequence goes on along the minus strand of NC_048567.1, from coordinate 8,844,596 downwards.
ATGTGAGAATGCTGTTCATCGATTACAGCTCAGCATTTAACACCATAGTACCCTCCAAACTCATCATCAAGCTCGAGACCCTGCGCAACTGGGTACTGGACTTCCTGACGGGCCGCCCCCAGGTGGTGAGGGTAGGTAACATCTCCACCCCGCTGATCCTCAACACTGGGACCCCACAAGGGTGCGCTCTGAGACCTCTCCTGTACTCCCTGTTCAACCACGACTGTGTGGCCATGCACGCCTCCAACTCAATCATCAAGTTTGCGGACGACACTACAGTGGTATGCTTGATTACCAACAACGACGAGACGGCCTACAGGGAGGAGGTGAGGGCCCTCAGAGTGTGGTGTCAGGAAAATAACCTCACACTCAACGTCAACAAAACAAAGGAGATGATTGTGGACTTCAGGAAACAGCAAAGGGAGCACCCCCCTATCCACATCGACGGGACAGTAGTTGAGAGGTTAGTAAGTTAAGTTCCTCGGCGTACACATCACGGATAAACTGAATTAGTCCACCCACACAGACAGCGTCGTGAAGAAGGCGCAGCAGCGCCTCTTCAACCTCAGGAGGCTGAAGAAATTCAGCTTGTCACCAAAAGCACTCACAAACTTCTACAGATGCACAATCGAGAGAGCATCCTGTCGGGCTGTATCACCGCCTGGTACGGCAACTGCTCCGCCCACAACCATAAGGCTCTCCAGTGGGTAGTGAGGTCTGCACAACGCATCACCGGGGGCAAACTACCTTCCCTCCAGGACACCTAAACCACCCGATGTCACAGGAAGGCCATAAAGATCATCAAGGACAACAACCATCCGAGCCACTGCCTGTTCACCCCGCTATCATCCATGCACTTTTTATGAATTTATTTGCAAATTATGGTGGAAAATAAGTATTTGGTCACCTACAAACAAGCAAGATTTCTGGCTCTCACAGACCTGTAACCTCTTCTTTAAGAGGCTCCTCTGTCCTCCACTCGTTACCTGTATTAATGGCACCTGTTTGAACTTGTTATCAGTATAAAAGACACCTGTCCACAACCTCAAACAGTCACACTCCACTATGGCCAAGACCAAAGAGCTGTCAAAGGACACCAGAAACAAAATTGTAGACCTGCACCAGGCTGGGAAGACTGAATCTGCAATAGGTAAGCAGCTTGGTTTGAAGAAATCAACTGTGGGAGCAGTTATTAGGAAATGGTAGACATACAAGACCACTGATAATCTCCCCCGATCTGAGGCTCCACGCAAGAACTCACCCCATGAGGTCAAAATGATCACAAGAACGGTGAGCAAAAATCCCAGAACCACACGGGGGGACCTAGTGAATGACCTGCAGAGAGCTGGGACCAAAGTAACAAAGCATACCATCAGTAACACACTACGCCACCAGGGACTCAAATCCTGCAGTGCCAGACGTGTCCCCCCGCTTAAGCCAGTACATGTCCAGGCCCGTCTGAAGTTTGCTAGAGAGCATTTGGATGATCCAGAAGAAGATTGGGAGAATGTCATATGGTCAGATGAAACCAAAATACAACTTTTTGGTAAAAACTCAACTCGTCGTGTTTGGAGGACAAAGAATGCTGAGTTACATCCAAAGAACACCATACCTACTGTGAAGCATGGGGGAGGAAACATCATGCTTTGGGGCTGTTTTTCTGCAAAGGAACCAGGATGACTGATCCGTGTAAAGGAAAGAATGAATGGGGCCATGTATCGTGAGATTGAGTGAAAACCTCCTTCCATCAGCAAGGGCAATGAAGATGAAACGTGGCTGGGTCTTTCAGCATGACAATGATCCCAAACACACCGCCCGGCAACGAGAGAATGGCTTCGTAAGAAGCATTTCAAGGTCCTGGAGTGGCCTAACCAGTCTCCAGATCTCAACTCCATAGAAAATCTTTGGAGGGAGTTAAAAGTCCATGTTGCCCAGAAACAGCCCCAAAACATCACTGCTCTAGAGGAGATCTGCATGGAGGAATGGGCCAAAATACAGTGTGTGAAAACCTTGTGAAGATTTACAGAAAACCTTTGACCTCTGTTATATACCCTTTGTTGGCAATGAAAAACTTTTGTTATTGACCAAATACTTATTTTCCACCATAATTTGTAAATAAATTCATAAAAAATCCTACAATGTGATTTTCTGGATTTTTTTTCTTCTAATTTTGTCTGTCATAGTTGAAGTGTACCTATGATGAAAATTAGGCCTCTCATCTTTTTAAGTGGGAGAACTTGCACAATTGGTGGCCGACTAAATACTTTTTTGCCCCACTGTATATAGTACAAGTGAAGAGTTGAGCCACGATTACTCATTTAAGGCTCTTTATTTTCACTATTTTCTACATTGTAGAATGATAGTGAAGACATCAAAACTATGAAATAACACATGGAATCATGTAGCAACCAAAAAAGGTGTTACATTTTATATTTGAGATTCTTCAAAGTAGCAATCCTTTGCCTTGATGACAGCTTTGCACACTCTAGGCATTCTCTCAAACAGCTTCACCTGGAATGCTTTTCCAACAGTCTTGAAGGAGTTCCCACATATTCTGAGCACTTGTTGGCTGATTTTCCTTCACTCTGTGGTCCAACTCATCCCAAACTATCTTAATTGGGTTGAGGCCGGGTGATTGTGTTTTGGCCAGGTCATCTGATGCAGCACTCCATCACTCTCCTTCTTGGTCAAATTGCCCTTACACAACCTGAAGGGGTTTTGGGTCATTGTCCTGTTAAAAAACAGATGATAGTCCCACTAAGCCCAAGCCAGATGAGATGGCGTATCGCTGCAGAATGCTGTGGTAGGCATGCTGGTTAAGTGTGCCTTGAATTTGAAATCAATCACTGACAGTGTCACCAGCAAAGCACTCCCACACCATCACACCTCCATGCTTCACGGTGGGAACCACACATGCTGAGATCATCCGTTCACCTACTGTGCATCTCACAAAGACATGGCGGATGCAACCAAACATCTCAAATTTGGACTCATCAGACAAAAAGGACAGATTTCTACCAGTCTAATGTCCATTGCTCGTGTTTCTTGGCAAAAGCAAGTCTCTTCTTATTGGTGTCCTTTAGCAGTTGTTTCTTTGCAGCAATTCAACTTGGTCTTTTACCAAATAGGGTTATCTTCAGTATACCACCCCTGCCTTGTCACAACACAACTGATTGGCTCAAATGCAGTAAGGAAATAAATTCCACAAATAAACTTACCAAGGTATACCTCTCGATTGAAATGCATTCCAGGTGACGATGTCATGAAGCTGGTTGAGAGAATGGCAAGTGTGCAGAGCTTTGAGCTTTTCATTGTTTTGATGTCGTCACCATTATTCTACAATTTAGAAAATAGTAAAAATAAAAACCCTGGAATGAGTAGGTGTCCAAACTTTTGACTGGTACTGTATTTTTTTTTTTATTGTTTCTCGCTGATATGCAAGATAAGGAAGTGATGCAGGTTAATGTTCAGACTGAGTGTTGGGGCTCTTAACTAAACATCCCCATACAGAAGATGCCTTATGTGTAATGGAAATGAGAGTTGAGTCAGCACATAACAATTAGGTATAAGGGACTATAGTATTTGTGCAAGCCTCAAGCTCTCTTCATTCTATTAATCAATCAGACACTTACCGACAGTTGTAGCTGCTTTGTGTGATGTATTGTTCTCTACCTTCTTGCCAATTTGTGCTGTCTGTGCCCAAAAATGTTTGTACCATGTTTTGTGCTGCTACCATGTTGATTTGTCATGTGTTGCTGCCTTGCTATGTTGTTTTCTTAAGTCTCTCTTTGGGAAGCTTTTTTGCCTTTTTGGTAGGCCGTCATTGTAAATAAGAATTTGTTCTTAACCGACTTGCCTTGTTAAATAGAATAAATAAAGCTATGAATGTCATGGGATCTTGCACCATGGACTCACCGTTTGTCGTAATCTCAAGGATAGTCTGTGAAGGGCCATGGTCTGGAACATGAATAAGTACATAAACCCAGGTCAGTTTACACAGTTACACTGGTGCCATCTGTACTATTGCAGGGGCGACCTTCACTGTAAAATAATGACTATGTTATTAGGACTAGCAATGTAATCTAAACTCAATAGCTAGCTAACCTTGCATTAGCTAGCTAGATATCTGCTAGCAAGACACTGCAACATGCATCCTTGTTTTACAGTAACGTTACACTGCAGCAAGACTACAACAACTGTAGGTACACAACAACAATTTACCAACCAATTAATTCATTAAATTCCAAATGAAAATCCAAACAGGCAAGGTCATGTAGTTTTAGACGGTTCAGGTCTATTTTGAAAACACAGAAGAGTTGCACAATTTCGGTCGAACTGTCACGGTGCTAAATCCGTGGTAGTCGCCATTTTGGTTTGTAGACGAAGGATGTTACGTAGAGAGCTCAAATATGCGCATCGTTTGCGCAAATCCAGATGTCATCCACAGTTTTTTTTAGAGCTAGGTGGTCTTATTTAGAACCAGTCCGATTTAAAAATAATAATAATAATCTATATATACAAAATAAATAAGAGTCTACAGTTGGATAACCGAATGGTGGGTGATGAGAATAGTTGGCCTAAAATAGATTTAAGTCAATAGACCTAGGATTTAGGCCTATAGGTTTGCAAGGGTTATGACAGGAGGGGGGAAAAACCTCTATAAACATTCTCAGGATGATTCTATGCAAGATGGTCCCATAAATTTCAAATTGGAGTATGCGGGAATGAAACAAAAAAAAAAAAAATGTTTTCGTTAGTAAACATAATTATAGCCTTAGGCCTAATATTTGACATTCAACCACAATAATGCTCGATAGAGATCATTTTTCAAATGAAATACAATTTCTAAACAATAAAAAAAAAACAGTAGGCTTTGGCTGTATAGGCTTACAGTCTACTGGATCTCCCATAGCGCACATCAATCACCCTTCTCTCCCTCCCTTCTCTCCCGCCTCTTGGAGCTCCTGAAAGAGTGTGCGGTGTGTTGCTTTCAGCTTGTTTGAGACTGCTGTAACCTTCTACTCAGTGCTTCTACTACGGGCGCTTTCCGCTCAGAAGCCCCCGTTTTGTGAATGGGCTTCAGTCCGCTCTAACTTCAACCGTGCCCGGGTAGCGCAAGGAACGAATTCAGATATGCAAACAGGTAACTGCTTGGGAAAGAAGGGCCAAGAGAAAGCCAGGCTTGATATGTCGTCGCCATTTTGTTAGTTTTTTTTTATATCATTATGTATTTCTAAATCATTTAGGCTATTTTGTGAACATAAGTTTTTAGCTACTTTTAAAAATAATTTAGATGCACATTGAACTGTTCAGGTATTTTATTATTTCGGCCAACTGCACATCCAGCTTCTGAATAGATTGTCTAATGAAAGTTGCCTTTGCTAAGAGATTGCTGGCGTATGTGTTCATCATTTATTACGAGTGTAGCTCGCAACGATGCAATCTAATAGAAAGCCTAGCTGTCAGCAATGTTTTGGCACAGAATGACGCAGTCTCGCGGGGGGCGTTCACCGTTCTCGAGCACAGTGCACGATCTGATCAGTCTGAAGGAAACAATGTAGCATAACTTTCCCTTTTCCTGGCTGGCTGAGAAACAGTTACAAAATAAACTAAACAAAACTGTCCCGCGAGTGATAACCCACATCCCCCATTTTTATTACAAAATAAAACATAGGATTTTGTTTATGTAAAAAAAAAAAAAAAAAATCTAAAATGACAAGGAATTCAGCTGCACATTTGTTTAATTTAGGAAACATGTTCCCAAGTATACCACAAATTAAAAACGAGACGTATTTTGCATGTGATCATGTCTCAATGTAATCAAGGTATGAAATGATTGTTATTTTCAATATACAATCTATTATTGGTATTAGTTGTGGTGAATTTGCAGCATTATTATAATGATGTCCCGGCCCATAACCATCGACTCCGCGGCTGAATCTAGTTGCCTTCGCCTGCAGTACTGTAACTAGCTCTCCACCTAGCTGTCGAGACAAGTTACTACGGAGAATGCTGCTGTAGTGTCTTCAACCGAGCGCTATGAAAACCGCCGCGCAAATGTTGTTCTCTTCTGTATCCAGCCAGCCTATGCGTAGGGTTTCCTAGGAGGAGTAGGCCTAGCGACTTTAGTTATGTAACCAAACCAATATCTAAATACAGTGCATGATTGTTGACGGTTGTCGAGAGGATAGGACAGTATCACCAATCTCTCTCTTATCTTGTCTAATGTAGGCTAAACGCAGTTCTGGGACGCGCACGCTCGGTAAGTAGCACGAATCTGTCTAATTTTGTAACATATCAAACCATCATGTTATGTTAGTTAGTAAGTATATGCTAGCGTGCTGTATCACAGCGTTGCAACAATATGGCATCTATCATATCATTTATTATGGGGGTGTGGGACCAGGGTTGAATTTTCCCAGCACAGACTGTGATAATATTTATTAAGCCAATGTTGCTGACACAAGTATTATACGGCAGGCAGAGGACAGATGAGGGCGAGGAAAGGGGAATGGACTCGTCACACAAAAAATACTCTATCACCATAGAGAATTATGATAACTGACAGACATGTAATAGTTTAATGGTTCAAGCCGTTGTGCAATTATATGTTTTATTGGCAGATGTTCTATGAAATATGCTAAATGAATGACAACAACAACAATGGCACGTGTCATGTCATCACCTACGTTATGGGTCTGCGTAATGCCTACAAGCTACCATAGTTCCCACGATGCATCGCCATTCGCAAAATTAACTAGTGCGTAATGTTGACATGACAGTGACACCGTGAACGCGGGTAGAGCACACAAGTGAGTCCGGTACTGGACATCCCTCCGCTCTAGTTCAGCCAGCCAGTGTAGCGACCAGGGTACACAATGTACGACCCACCGACCAAGAGCCTGATGCAGCCAGTAATAACTGTGAAGAGAAGGGCAGAGAGTGTGCGTGTGTCACAACATTAGCTCTCTGAGATACATTGGTAACGAACATCAAATCAAATCAAATCAAATTGTATTTGTCACATACACATGGTTAGCAGATGTTAATGCGAGTGTAGCGAAATGCTTGTGCTTCTAGTTCCGACAATGCAGTAATAACCAACAAGTAATCTAACTAACAATTCCAAAACTACTGTCTTGTACACAGTGTAAGGGGATAAAGAATATGTACATAAGGATATATGAATGAGTGATGGTACAGAGCAGCATAGGCAAGATACAGTAGATGGTATCGAGTACAGTATGTACAAATGAAATGAGTATGTAAACAAAGTGGCATAGTTTAAAGTGGCTAGTGATACATGTATTACATAAGGATACAGTCGATGATATACGTATGCATATGAGATGAATAATGTAGGGTAAGTAACATTATATAAGGTAGCATTGTTAAGACTCCTGGGGGGAACTGATAATCTATTATTGAGAATGTAATTGTATTGGATTCATCGTTTGTGTGTGTCTCCAAAAGGTTTGATCCAATAGTTTGATATCAGACATTTCTTACATGAATATATCACTTTTGATTTATCTTGCCTTCCAGGTCTCCTACTTGGTCATTTTGTAAATATATATTATTTTCTGTAACTACTACATGTTCCCATCTCATTGATATCAAATTTTTAGAGATGCACAAATTGTTTTTGCACCCATCATGTGTCATGTGCGTAATGGTCATGTGAGGTGAAATGTGCATATTTTGGGATGTGAACACTCAGTTTGTTTGTTTGACCTGACGAAGATCCGTTTCAGATGGAAACGTTGTCAATAAAGCTGTGAATTGGGAGCTTTAACAGTGTGAGGGCCTTCTTGTTCTTTACTAGTGTTCTTTATTAGCCCATCACCTATGTTTTTAAGGATGTGTGTATGACCACAAACTTTTCTCTGTGTGTGTCTCATCAGCTTGTATGGAGTAGCGGTACCACTTAGTATACTGCAATACTATCTCAACCGATCACTATCATGTACACTACATGACCAAAAGTATATGGACACCTGCTCGTCGAACATCTCATTCCAAAATCATAGGCATTAATATGGAGCTGGTCACCCCCTTCCCCCACCACCCCTTTGCTGCTATAACAGCCTTCTGGAAGGCTTTTCACTAGATCATCAAAAAGAAAGGAGGACCAAGGCACTCTTTACATAATGAATTAAAATGCCTTTATTAGTATGGCATGTTCAATAGAAACAAAGTTTTTAAAAACCGATGTGTTTCGGCTGCATGGCCTTCATCAGGGAGTACAAAGATATAATACAATGTCCTCTTTTGAACAGCTTTTCCAATTAGCCCTAATTTGAAGAGGGAGTGGTTAAAAAATTGATTGGACACACCTAGTAAACAATACTATACACATTACAAAGTGAAATACTGTAGCTATGTTATCATAAAAATACATCTCCAAGCTAGAAGTATCAGAACATTAAAAGGTAGTTCTAACCTTAAATATGACTGGGAGAAGTGTCAAAAATAAGAAAGCAATATATTCCATAGTACACTAGAACACAGCAAAACATGAACAACAACAGTCTAAACAAAATGTCCACTAGATGACAGCAAATGGACCTATCACGACCCTACAGGAAGGGTGAGAAATCCATATATTCATTTAAACCAGGGTATTTAGTGGCCTGTAGTTTGTAAATCCAAAAACTTTCCCTTTGGTTTAACTGTTTAAGACGGTCCCCTTTTCTAATAGAGGCCGGAATATGATCAATACCCACAGCTTGTAGGGAGGCAGGGTTGCCATGGTGTAGGGACTTGTAGTGCCTTGCCATGGTGTAGGGACTTGTAGTGCCTTGCCATGGTGTAGGGACTTGTAGTGCCTTGCCATGGTGTAGGGACTTGTAGTGCCTTGTCATGGTGTAGGGACTTGTAGTGCCTTGCCATGGTGTAGGGACTTGTAGTGCCTTGCCATGGTGTAGGGACTTGTTGTGCCTTGCCATGGTGTAGGGACTTGTAGTGCCTTGCCATGGTGTAGGGACTTGTAGTGCCTTGTCATGGTGTAGGGACTTGTAGTGCCTTGCCATGGTGTAGGGACTTGTAGTGCCTTGCCATGGTGTAGGGACTTGTAGTGCCTTGTCATGGTGTAGGGACTTGTAGTGCCTTGCCATGGTGTAGGGACTTGTAGTGTCTTGCCATGGTGTTAGGACTTGTAGTGTCTTGCCATGGTGTTAGGACTTGTAGTGCCTTGCCATGGTGTAGGGACTTGTAGTGCCTTGCCATGGTGTATGGACTTGTAGTGTCTTGCCATGGTGTAGGGACTTGTAGTGTCTTGCCATGGTGTAGGGACTTGTAGTGTCTTGCCATGGTGTAGGGACTTGTAGTGCCTTGTCATGGTGTAGGGACTTGTAGTGCCTTGTCATGGTGTAGGGACTTGTAGTGTCTTGCCATGGTGTAGGGACTTGTAGTGTCTTGTCATGGTGTAGGGACTTGTAGTGCCTTGTCATGGTGTAGGGACTTGTAGTGCCTTGTCATGGTGTAGGGACTTGTAGTGTCTTGCCATGGTGTAGGGACTTGTAGTGCCTTGTCATGGTGTAGGGACTTGTAGTGTCTTGCCATGGTGTAGGGACTTGTAGTGCCTTGTCATGGTGTAGGGACTTGTAGTGCCTTGTCATGGTGTAGGGACTTGTAGTGTCTTGCCATGGTGTAGGGACTTGTTGTGCCTTGCCATGGTGTAGGGACTTGTAGTGCCTTGCCATGGTGTAGGGACTTGTAGTGCCTTGTCATGGTGTAGGGACTTGTAGTGCCTTGTCATGGTGTAGGGACTTGTAGTGCCTTGTCATGGTGTAGGGACTTGTAGTGCCTTGTCATGGTGTAGGGACTTGTAGTGCCTTGTCATGGTGTAGGGACTTGTAGTGCCTTGTCATGGTGTAGGGACTTGTAGTGTCTTGCCATGGTGTAGGGACTTGTAGTGCCTTGTCATGGTGTAGGGACTTGTAGTGCCTTGTCATGGTGTAGGGACTTGTAGTGTCTTGCCATGGTGTAGGGACTTGTAGTGCCTTGTCATGGTGTAGGGACTTGTAGTGCCTTGCCATGGTGTAGGGACTTGTAGTGCCTTGTCATGGTGTAGGGACTTGTAGTGCCTTGTCATGGTGTAGGGACTTGTAGTGTCTTGCCATGGTGTAGGGACTTGTAGTGCCTTGTCATGGTGTAGGGACTTGTAGTGCCTTGTCATGGTGTAGGGACTTGTAGTGTCTTGCCATGGTGTAGGGACTTGTAGTGCCTTGTCATGGTGTAGGGACTTGTAGTGCCTTGTCATGGTGTAGGGACTTGTAGTGTCTTGCCATGGTGTAGGGACTTGTAGTTACAAGTTACAGTTAATGAAATGCTTGACGTAATACTCCATTTTGGAAGCTGTGTCAACAAAATATTTATTCTGTGCAATATTTTAATATTTTTCTTCTGTTGCAATGGTTACATTTAAAAGAACCCTTGGGTTTGTGGTTAAGCCACGTTTTTTGAGAGTCACCCGGAAGATAACTGTGAACTAATTTGTCATTTAGGGTAGGACATCTCTTAAAGCTTATGACTGGTGGCTCAGGAAAGACTTGGCGTAGTAGCGTATAACTTTGGATGATTCCCCAATTATTTTTAATGATTCTTTTAATGTTCTCTGCTTCAGTGCTGTATTTTGTAACATAATACACTCTCTGATGTATCACAAGGCTCTCCCCTTCACAACAAGTTCTCTCTGTCATGTAATCCAGCCCTTATACCTGCATCTTTCAGGACCTGAACGCTGTAGCCCCGATTCAAGAAGCGATTCTCCAATTCAGTAGATTTGACACTGTGGTCTGTTTCCTGATCGCAAATTCTGCGGACTCTTTGGAATTGGCCATATGGAATATTCTCTTTTAGCCTTCTGGGGTGAGAGCTGTCTGCCCTCAGAATGGTATGCCCATCTGTAGGCTTCCTAAAGATTGATGTGTGCAAACAACCGCTGTCATTTTTACTAATGTCGAGGTCCAAAAAATGAATGTTATCCTTGCTGTACTCCATAGTTAGTTTGATGTTAGGGTTAATGTTGTTAAGGTATTGGTGGAAGGAAATAAGTTCATCTTCTGAGCCGGACCAGAACAGGCAAACATCATCAATATAGCGTCCCCACCATATAATCCGGTCAAAGAAATGGTTATTAGAAGGATCCAAAATGAAGTCATTTACCCAAGTACAAACCAGCATAGGAAGGGCTAGATGTTGGAACATTGCTGCTGGGACTTGCTTCCATTCAGCCACAAGATCATTAATGAGGTCGAGCACTGATGTTGGGCGATTAGGACTGGCTCGCAGTCTGCGTTCCAATTCATCCCAAAGGTGTTCGATGGAGTTGAGGTCAGGGTTCTGTGCAGGCCAGTCAAGTTCTTCCACACCGATCTCGACAAACCATTTCTGTATGGACACCACTTGTGTTTGGTAGCTCAGCTTGTGTTTGGCTGCTCGGCCATGGAAACCCATTTAATGAAGCTCCTGACCAACAGTTATTGTGTTGACGTTGCTTTCAGAGGCAGTTTGGAACTCGGTAGTGAGCGTTGCAGCTGAGGACAGACGATGTGCTACACGCTTCAGCACTCGGGGTCCCATTCTGTCAACTTGTGTGGCCTACCACTTTGTGGTTGCCCCTAGATGTTTCCATTTTACAATAACAGCACTTACAGTTGACCAGGGCAGCTCGAGCAGGGCAGACATTTTATGAATTGACTTGATGGAAAAGTGGCATCCTATGACGGTGCCACGTTGAAAGTCGCTGAGCTCTTCAGTAAGGCCATTCTACTGACAATGTTTGTCTGTGGAGATTGCATGGCTGTGTGCACAATTTTATACACCTGTCAGCAACGGATGTGGCTGAAATAGCCGAATCCCCACATTTGAAGGGGTGTCCACATACCTTTGTATATATAGCGTATAATGGGATGCTCTGTCAGTAGTGTGTTGTCATAGAGATGCTAATGTACTAGTAGTTATGGCTGATAACAGTGACAGTCTGATGGAGATAGTTGGATATGAGAGGGCCATTACAATGGTTTAACCCACTGCTTGTTGAGTGCTGAGGATCACAATGATAATAGTGGCAAGTCTATCCATCACTCTGACATCTGCAATAGCTGTAGACCCGCTACTTAAAGGCAGACTGAGCTAAATGACTTTGCCAGAATCAGCACCGGAGATAATGAGAAGAGCAAGATGCAAGACTTCACTCACTCAGTCACACAAAGTATCTGCGCATGTGCAGGGGTTCGCTTCACGCTGTTCACAGAGTGGTAGCCAGGGCATCGAAACAGAAAAGTTGAGCCAATGCTCAATTACAGTAGTTGTTGCGAAAATTGACTCACTATGCTGTTTACTTTCTGCATCTACGTCGTATCGCTGAGTCTACTTTTAATGTTGAGATATCGTCGACTGCTGGTTAATTATCACGACAGACACTTCCTTGGAACAGACAGACAGGTTGTTTATAGGACTGAGGGTCATAACATTCATATTTAGTCATAGTGAATAATACGATGAGCTTTTTTTCTGTGCAGTATGTATTGGCCACACCTCTTTCCTCAGTCTATCTACATATAGGCTACGTGTGGGCCTGCTTGTTGACTCATGGCACTTGTACTTGTGTTATCTAAACACATGGGGCGGCAGGGTAGGCTAGTGGTTAGAGCGTTGGACTAGTAACCGGAAGGTTGTGAGTTCAAACCCCCGAGCTGACAAGGTACAAATCTGTCGTTCTGCCCCATGTGGGCAGTTAACCCACTGTTCCCAGGCCGTCATTGAAAATAAGAATTTGTTCTTAACTGACTTGCCTGGTTAAATAAAGGTAAAATAAAATAAAAAAAACATAATTTTGTCTATTCTATAATGCCATATTCTGAAAAGTAAAGGTATTTCAACCTGTCACTCAATCTAGCCAACTTGACATTGTATTGGCAAACAGGGCTAAACTATATTGTCACTGTGACTTCCACAATATGTATTCTCTCTCTCTCTCTCTCTCTCTCTCTCTCTCTCTCTCTGTGTCTCTCTCTCTCTCTCTCTGTGTCTCTCTCTCTCTCTCTCTCTCTCTGTGTCTCTCTGTGTCTCTCTGTCTGTCTGTGTCTGTCTATCTATCTAGGTCAGGCCACAGTTGTGGTCACTGTAGAGGTGACCAGTAGTCAGAGAGATACTGAGCTCTATATGATAATATGGTCTGACTGGAAGCCTCAAGGCACTGTTGAGAGACAGATGAGTTGTTTCATAAGAGGCACAGAGAGGGAGACAGAGAGTAAAGAATGTACAACAGGGTGTGTTTTATTAGTAAATTAAGAGTATCGAGAGAGAGAGGGAGGAATGAGACATATGGGAATGAGACAGAGAGAGGGAGACAGAGAGAGGGAGGAATGAGACATAGGGGAATGAGACAGAGAGAGGGAGGAATGAGACATAGGGGAATGAGAGAGAGACTGAGACAGAGAGAGGGAGGAATGAGACATATGGGAATGAGACAGAGGGGATGATAGGGAAAGAGTTATAGGAGATGGTGGTTGTTTTGCCGTGTATTGGTCAGCACAGACTACAGAGCAAGTGTGTATGTGTGAGACACAGAGAGGGAGACACAGAGAGGGAGACACAGAGACACAGAGAGAGGGAGAGGGAGACACAGAGAGAGGGAGATGGAGACAGAGAGAGGGAGACGGAGACAGAGAGAGGGAGACGGAGACAGAGAGAGGGAGACGGAGAGAGGGAGGCAGACGGAGAGAGGGAGGCAGGGAGACGGAGACACAGAGAGGGAGACACAGAGAGGGAGATGGAGACAGAGAGAGAGAGAGAGAGAGAGGGAGACACAGAGAGGGAGACAGAGAGACGGAGAGTGGGAGACAGAGAGACGGATAGAGGGAGACGGAGAGAGGGAGACAGACACAGAGAGGGAGATGGAGACAGAGAGACGGAAACAGAGAGAGGGAGACACAGAGAGGGAGACAGAGAGTGGGAGACAGAGAGAGAGAGAGGGAGACAGACAGAGAGAGAGACACAGAGAGGGAGACAGACACAGAGAGGGAGACGGAGACAGACGGAAACAGAGAGAGGGAGACACAGAGAGGGAGACAGAGAGACGGAGAGTGGGAGACAGACACAGAGAGGGAGACACAGAGAGAGAGACGGAGACAGAGAGAGGGAGACGGAGAGAGGGAGACGGAGAGAGGGAGACGGAGAGAGGGAGACGGAGAGAGAGAGAGAGAGAGGGAGACACAGAGAGGGAGACAGAGAGACGGAGAGTGGGAGACAGAGAGACGGATAGAGGGAGACTGAGAGAGGGAGACAGACACAGAGAGGGAGATGGAGACAGAGAGAGGGAGACGGAGACAGAGAGAGGGAGACGGAGACAGAGAGAGGGAGACGGAGAGAGGGAGGCAGACGGAGAGAGGGAGGCAGGGAGACGGAGACACAGAGAGGGAGACACAGAGAGGGAGATGGAGACAGAGAGAGAGAGAGAGAGAGGGAGACACAGAGAGGGAGACAGAGAGACGGAGAGTGGGAGACAGAGAGACGGATAGAGGGAGACGGAGAGAGGGAGACAGACACAGAGAGGGAGATGGAGACAGAGAGACGGAAACAGAGAGAGGGAGACACAGAGAGGGAGTCAGAGAGTGGGAGACAGAGAGAGAGAGAGGGAGACAGACAGAGAGAGAGACACAGAGAGGGAGACAGACACAGAGAGGGAGACGGAGACAGACGGAAACAGAGAGAGGGAGACAGAGAGACGGAGAGTGGGAGACAGACACAGAGAGGGAGACACAGAGAGAGAGACGGAGACAGAGAGAGGGAGACGGAGAGAGGGAGACGGAGAGAGGGAGACGGAGAGAGGGAGACAAAGAGGGAGACGGAGACAAAGAGGGAGACAGAGAGGGAGTCGGAGACAGAGAGACGGAGACAGAGGGAGACAGAGAGGGAGTCGGAGACAGAGAGAGAGAGAGAGAGAGAGGGAGACACAGAGAGGGAGACAGAGAGACGGAGAGTGGGAGACAGAGAGACGGATAGAGGGAGACTGAGAGAGGGAGACAGACACAGAGAGGGAGATGGAGACAGAGAGACGGAAACAGAGAGAGGGAGACACAGAGAGGGAGACAGAGAGTGGGAGACAGAGAGAGAGAGAGGGAGACAGACAGAGAGAGAGACACAGAGAGGGAGACAGACACAGAGAGGGAGACGGAGACAGACGGAAACAGAGAGAGGGAGACGGAGAGAGGGAGGCAGACGGAGAGAGGGAGGCAGGGAGACGGAGACACAGAGAGGGAGACACAGAGAGGGAGATGGAGACAGAGAGAGAGAGAGAGAGAGAGGGAGACACAGAGAGGGAGACAGAGAGACGGAGAGTGGGAGACAGAGAGACGGATAGAGGGAGAGGGAGACAGACACAGAGAGGGAGATGGAGACAGAGAGACGGAAACAGAGAGAGGGAGACACAGAGAGGGAGACAGAGAGTGGGAGACAGAGAGAGAGAGAGGGAGACAGACAGAGAGAGACACAGAGAGGGAGACAGACACAGAGAGGGAGACGGAGACAGACGGAAACAGAGAGAGGGAGACACAGAGAGGGAGACAGAGAGACGGAGAGTGGGAGACAGACACAGAGAGGGAGACACAGAGAGAGAGACGGAGACGGAGAGAGGGAGACGGAGAGAGGGAGACGGAGAGAGGGAGACAAAGAGGGAGACGGAGACAGAGGGAGACAGAGAGGGAGTCGGAGACAGAGAGACGGAGACAGAGGGAGACAGAGAGGGAGTCGGAGACAGTGAGGCAGAGACAGAGAGAGGGAGACAGAGAGATGGAAACAGAGAGAGGGAGACACAGAGAGGGAGACAGAGAGTGGGAGACAGAGAGAGAGAGAGGGAGACAGACAGAGAGAGACACAGAGAGGGAGACAGACACAGAGAGGGAGACGGAGACAGACGGAAACAGAGAGAGGGAGACACAGAGAGGGAGACACAGAGAGAGAGACGGAGACAGAGAGAGGGAGACGGAGAGAGGGAGACGGAGAGTGGGAGACAGACACAGAGAGGGAGACACAGAGAGAGAGACGGAGACAGAGAGAGGGAGACGGAGAGAGGGAGACGGAGAGAGGGAGACAAAGAGGGAGACGGAGACAGAGGGAGACAGAGAGGGAGTCGGAGACAGAGAGACGGAGACAGAGGGAGACAGAGAGGGAGTCGGAGACAGTGAGGCAGAGACAGAGAGAGGGAGACAGAGAGATGGAGACAGAGAGAGGGAGACAAAGGGATGGAGACGGAGACAGAGAGAGGGAGACAAAGAGGGAGACGGAGACAGAGAGAGGGAGACGGAGACAGAGACTGAGACAGGGAGGTGGAGACAGAGAGAGGGAGACAGAGAGAGAGGGAGACAAAGAGAGGGAGACAAAGAGAGGGAGACTGAGACAGAGAGAGGGAGACAAAGAGGGAGACGGAGACAGAGAGAGGGAGACGGAGACAGAGACTGAGACAGGGAGGTGGAGACAGAGAGAGGGAGACAGAGAGAGAGGGAGACAAAGAGAGGGAGACAAAGAGAGGGAGACTGAGACAGAGAGACGGAGACAAAGAGAGGGAGTCAGAGAGAGGGAGACAAAGAGGGAGACGGAGACAGAGAGAGAGAGACAGAGACGGAGACAGAGAGACGGAGACAGAGAGACGGAGACAGAGAGACGGAGACAGAGAGACGGAGACAGAGAGACGGAAAGACAGAGAGACGGAAAGACAGAGAGACGGAAAGACAGAGAGACAGAGGGAGACGGAGAGAGAGGGAGACGGAAAGAGGGAGACGGCGAGGGAGACGGAGACACAGAGGGAGACGGAGACAGAGGGAGACGGAGACAGATGGAGAGAGGGAGACAGAGAGACAGAGCGGGAGACAGAGACAGAGAGTGGGAGACAGAGAGAGGGAGAGAGAGTGGGAGACAGAGAGAGGGAGAGAGAGTGGGAGAGACAGAGGGAGGAGGAGAGAGGGAGACAGAGAGAGGGAGACAGAGATGGAGACAGGGAGACGGAGACAAAGAGGGAGACGGAGACAGCGAGACAGAGGGAGACGGAGAGAGAGGGAGACGGAAAGAGGGAGACGGCGAGGGAGACGGAGAGACAGAGGGAGACGGAGACAGAGGGAGACGGAGACAGATGGAGAGAGGGAGAGAGAGATGGAGACAGAGACAGAGCGGGAGACAGAGACAGAGATTGGGAGACAGAGAGAGGGAGAGAGAGTGGGAGACAGAGAGAGGGAGAGAGAGTGGGAGAGACAGAGGGAGGAGGAGAGAGGGAGACAGAGAGAGGGAGACAGAGGGTGGAGGAGAGAGGTAGACAGAGAGACGGAGACAGAGCGGGGGAGACAGAGAGAGGGAGACAGAGAGGGGGAGACAGAGAGGGGGAGACGGAGACAGAGAGATGAAGACAGAAAGAGAGAGAGGGGGAGACAGAGAGGGAGACCGAGGGAGACGGAGAGACAGAGGGAGACGGAGACAGAGGGAGACGGAGACAGATAGAGAGGGAGAGAGGGAGACAGAGAGGGGGAGGGGGAGACAGAGAGATGGAGACAGAGACAGAGAGGGGGAGACAGAGAGGGGGAGACAGAGAGGGGGAGACAGAGAGGGAGGTGGAGACAGAGAGAGGGAAGTGGAGACAGAGGGAGGTGGAGACAGAGAGAGGGAGACGGAGACAGATAGAGAGGGAGAGAGGGAGACAGAGAGAGAGGGGGAGACGGAGACAGAGAGAGAGGGGGAGACAGAGGGAGACGGAGAGATAGAGAGGGAGACAGAGGGAGATGGAGAGAGGGAGACAGAGAGGGTGAGACAGAGAGAGGGAGGTGGAGACAGAGGGAGGTGGAGACAGAGAGAGGGAGACAGAGAGAGGGAGACAGAGAGAGGGAGACAGAGGGAGGGAGACAGAGGGACAGAGAGAGAGAGAGGGAGACAGAGAGAGAGGGAGACAGAGAGAGAGGGAGACAGACAGAGGGGGAGACAGAGAGGGGGGAGACAGACAGAGAGAGGGAGACAGAGAGAGGGGGAGACAGAGAGAGGGGGAGACAGACAGAGACGGAGACAGAGACGGAGACAGAGAGAGAGGGAGACAAAGACAGAGAGAGGGAGAGGGAGGCAGACAGAGAGAGAGAGGCAGACAGAGAGAGAGAGGCAGACAGAGAGAGAGAGGCAGACAGAGAGAGAGAGACAGAGAGAAAGAGAGATGGACAGAGAGACGGAGACGGAGAGACAGACGGAGAGACAGACGGAGAGAGGGAGACTGAGAGAGGGAGACGGAGAGAGAGGCAGACAGAGAGAGGCAGACAGAGAGAGGCAGACAGAGAGAGGCAGACAGAGAGAGGCAGACAGAGAGAGGCAGACAGAGAGAGGGAGACAGAGAGAGGGAGACAGAGAGTAAACTATGGCTGTTCAGGGGAACGTTATTGTTGGGTGTGTTACTTGCCATAGCATCACATTAAAAGTCAATTTACAATGGGGTCAATGAAAAGCTTACTTGACTTAGAGGAAACCAGGGGAGGGGGAGGAATTCACACTCGTTTCCAAAAATACGTTTTGCCCGTTCCTTCGAATTTGTGTTACACCACTACTGAGAAGGGAGGAGGGGAAAGTTCTGGAGGATGTGAATGGAAGGATTGAGGTTGAAGAGGAGAAAAAGACTGAAGAGAAGAGGGGGAGAAAATATGGTTTTCATTAACATGGATACGGTGCCTGGTGCTGGGTTGACCGTTTTACTGTGTGGTCTGTTCAGAAAGAGAGAGAGAGAGAGTTGCAAAGGGTTGCTGACAGACATGAAACAGAAGGTTGGAGAGAAAAGAGAGAAAGGTGGAGTACAGTAGAGGGGAGGGAGGGAGGGTGGGTGGGAGGGAGGGAGGGAGGGAGGGTGGGAGGGAGGGAGGGAGGGAAAGGTAGCAGGATTATAGTGTGGAGGGAAGTAGAAGTTGGTATCGAGCATGAGCCCTTAGATCCGTGATCCCTTCACGAACGAAAGAAAGAAAGAAAGAGGAAGGAAGGAAGGAATGATACCTTTTTAAAGGATTTGAAAAGAGTTTTCCAGTAAGTGCAGGCATTCTTGGAAAGGGCTGCTCTGCTGAGTATGATTGGTCCCCTGGGGTTCCGTTCAGTGAGGTCATCAGTGAGGTCATCATCTGAATCATCTCCTGAGTGACTTTACTGCCATCTGCTTCATACGACCACACACACACACACACACACACACACACACACACACACACACACACACACACACACACACACACACACACACACACACACACACACACACACACACACACACACACACGTACGTACACCACACACACACACACCATACACACGCGGCTAGGGAAATTGTGTTGCAGCATTTTCTTCAGGACTTTGGACGGAGAGAGCGGAGGAAAGAGAGGGAGCTGACTCCAGTTGTAGGGTTTAGTAGAGTGTCGGGTTGCCAGGCTGGGTGATGCTGTGGTCAGCTGCAGTGGAGAACAGGACATAGCCTACTTGTAAGCTGACATTTAGCTGGTGTCTTTTGTCGTCTGTTATAAGCATTATAGTAAGAGCCATAGAGGCAGTATAGTTTCTGTGTTTTCACCTTCTTCTGTTATAAGCATGATAGTAAGAGCCATAGAGGCAGTATAGTTTCTGTGTTTTCACCTTCTTCTGTTATAAGCATGATAGTAAGAGCCATAGAGGCAGTATAGTTTCTGTGTTTTCACCTTCTTCTGTTATAAGCATGATAGTAAGAGCCATAGAGGCAGTATAGTTTCTGTTTTCACCTTCTTCTGTTATAAGCATGATAGTAAGAGCCATAGAGGCAGTATAGTTTCTGTGTTTTCACCTTCTTCTGTTATAAGCATTATAGTAAGAGCCATAGAGGCAGTATAGTTTCTGTGTTTTCACCTTCTTCTGTTATAAGCATGATAGTAAGAGCCATAGAGGCAGTATAGTTTCTGTTTTCACCTTGTTCTGTTATAAGCATGATAGTAAGAGCCATAGAGGCAGTATAGTTTCTGTGTTTTCACCTTCTTCTGTTATAAGCATGATAGTAAGAGCCATAGAGGCAGTATAGTTTCTGTGTTTTCACCTTCTTCTGTTATAAGCATGATAGTAAGAGCCATAGAGGCAGTATAGTTTCTGTTTTCACCTTCTTCTGTTATAAGCATGATAGTAAGAGCCATAGAGGCAGTATAGTTTCTGTGTTTTCACCTTCTTCTGTTATAAGCATTATAGTAAGAGCCATGGAGGCAGTATAGTTTCTGTGTTTTCACCTTCTTCTGTTATAAGCATGATAGTAAAAGCCATAGAGGCAGTATAGTTTCTGTGTTTTCACCTTCTTCTGTTATAAGCATGATAGTAAGAGCCATAGAGGCAGTATAGTTTCTGTGTTTTCACCTTCTTCTGTTATAAGCATGATAGTAAGAGCCATAGAGGCAGTATAGTTTCTGTGTTTTCACCTTCTTCTGTTATAAGCATGATAGTAAGAGCCATAGAGGCAGTATAGTTTCTGTGTTTTCACCTTCTTCTGTTATAAGCATTATAGTAAGAGCCATGGAGGCAGTATAGTTTCTGTGTTTTCACCTTCTTCTGTTATAAGCATGATAGTAAGAGCCATAGAGGCAGTATAGTTTCTGTGTTTTCACCTTCTTGTAAAGTACTTTACATTTGGATTGTCACTCTGTGGTTTTTCAGTAAAGCTGACAGAGACTCCTGTTGTTGTTGTATTACTGCTACTAATGTCTGATGTCCGTGAAATGACCTCTTTCTCTGTCTGTTTCTCTCTTTCACTCCATCCTTCTCAGTTCAAGTCTGACTGACTGACAGACAGAGCGACAAAGCGCTGGACAGAAAGCCTTTTGATATTTGATCTCTGGACAATACCTGTTCCCTTCCACCCTGGGTGCTGCCCCCCCCCACCCCTCCCCCCTCACCCCTCCCCCCTCACATCTCTGATGGACCAGAGAGCGAAGGGGGGCCCATCTCTACCTCCACCATCCTCACTGCCTCTCCTCCCCACAGCCCCACCACAGCAGTACCCAGAGAAAGAGGTAGGCGGTGGGACGAGGAAGAGGACAGAGAAGGAAGGAGGTGGTGCAGTACTGGAGGTGCTCATTGAGGGGTGCTGTGGTGCTGCAGGGCAGAGACAGCTCCCATTCCCAGGCAGAGAGAGGAGCTGCACTGAGGGCAATGTGAGGCTGAGGATCGGAGTCCAAACGGCCAAACGCACCAAGAAACTCCCCAGGACCCTGGAGGGCTACGAGTGTAAACCCACCATCAGGACGTACCAGAGGCCTGGGAGGGGGAGTCAGGAGGTAGGGGGGAGTGGGCAGGGGAACCGTCCTCAGGAGGAGGGGGACGGAGAGCAGAACCAGGGGTCAGACCCCAGCACCACCCAGACCAGGAAGATACACTCCTCCCTGCCTCCGTCTTCATCATCATCATCATCAGCCCCTACAACCACCCCTCCCAGCCCAGCCAACCCTCAGACTGCGCCAGCCAAACAGGTAGGAAGAGAACCACCTCCACCTCACGGAATACCTGACTTTTTAACCACTTACTACTCATTTATTACATTGACTAGTTCTTCAGTTCTGCTTTATATACCGGGTCCCCTACAAATCTCTCCAGTGGGAAGAACTATTCCCATTTGACACAATTCTATATTATTACACATTTATGTAGGCTTGTGCATGATATGCATTAGTGTTCAGTATGTGTGTTTCCTATTCATCCAGGCGTGTTATCCGGTCCAGAACACTCAGTGGTTCCTAATAATAATAAGGTCAAGTGAGTGATTGTCTGGATAGAGGAACTTAAACAGCAGTAGCAGTGGTGCATTAGAATATAGAGAACAGGACTATTAATAGTCACACAGCACAGCAACTATTAGCAGCTGATCCAGACATTGGTCCATCAGCTCTTATGACAATCACCCACCCCAGAGAGTAGATTATTGCTTTAGCTGCAAACACCAGTCAGGCTGCAACAGCGCAGCTCCCAAATTACAGGACAAGCATGAAATGTCAAGCCTCCTCATCTCTATTCGTGGCCATTTATAGCTACCAATAGCACAGCTGCCTTTCTCTCTAGTTCTCTCTCTACCCTGTCTCTTTCTCTCTGTCTATTTTTACCTCCCCTCTTTTCTCTACCTGCTCTCATTTCTCTTTCTCTCCACCTCTCTCTCTCTTTCTCGATCGCTCAATTTCTCCTCTTGCTGGGTCAACCTCATTTCAGTCTCCATCACCTCAGCTTCTCTCCTCCCCATGTGTCCTAATTTCTCTCTTTCTCTCGCTCTCTCTTCTTCTCTCACGCTCTCTCTCTTTTCCTCTCTCTCTCTTCCTCTCACACTCTCTCTCTCTTCCTCTCTTTCTGTCTCTTACTGTTTCTCTCTCTTTGTCATTGTGTCCTTTAGCTGTCTTCCAACAGGCTTGCACCAGCACCCCACCCTTACTGTTTCTCTCTCTTGTTTGCTCTCCTTTTCCCTCCCTCTTTCTCTTTCCTCTCCCTGTCCTCTCTCTGACCCACTAATGAACTATGCAGCTCTGAAACACAGTACATGTACATACCTCTACTTCCTTGTTAGCAAGGGCACAATGCTGTAAATGATTAGAAAATAGCCATTTTGTAATACATTAACAGAACTCTATCATAGGTCTAACTGGGATTCTTTTGAATAAATATTTCTTTAAAATATTTTGGATTATATTAAAATCCTTAACTGTAAATTACCTAGATCTTTTCTGATAGATGACATAATAAATTACCAATCTGATCTGATAACAATGTGTTTATAACCATGTTTTCATCCCAGCAGGTCCCTGTGAACCTGGGCTATAAGAAGTCAGACACCCTAACGGAGAAACCATGGCACCCTGACCCACCTGATGCCCACAGCAAACTACCTTCACCTGCCCAAATGAACCAGGCAATCGCCTCTGACCCCACAGCTTCATCCCCCCATTCCCCCCCTCCCTCATCACCCCATTCCCCCTTGGTAAAGGACCCTAGCAGTGAGGCAGGTGTTAAGGGTGATGGAGGTATGCTAAATGGGGGAGTACCTACAGTCACCTGCCATCCTACCAGACTCACAAAGGTCAAAGGTCGCAAACAGAACTGTTCTTCCTCAGCCGCCCCCACTAACGTGAACTCAACAACAAGACCTCCAGCCTCCAGCCCCCATCAGGCCGACCTTGCAGCCCAGGACAGGACTACAGGCTTCAGCTGCCCTCCTACACCACCTCCATTCACACCTCTACTTCTAGACCAGAGAGGAGCCCCAGTGGCTGATGGGAGACTGAGTCCTGCTGCCTCCCTCACCAGCCTGAGCAGGGGACCATTACGACCGTCCTCTGTGGGAAATGAGAGAGGGAAGGAGGAGAAAGCCAAGAAGAAGAAAGAGAAAGATGACAAAGTGAGGGGTGAGAAAGGGAAGGGTAAGAGAGGGGAGAAGGGGAGAGGGAAGGAGGACAGAGGGAGGAATGAGAGTCCAAAGATGGACAGAGATGAGAGAGGGAAGGAAGGAACTGGGATGGATGAGAGCGGGAGGGATATGATGGGGAAGGAGGAGAGAAATGGGGACGAGGACAAGGAAAGAGAGAAGCCCAGAGACTTGAGGATGAATAAATCGCCCTCTTCTACAAAGTGTCAGATGTCTGAGGTTCAGAGCAGGAAGACAGGTACACCCAGCCCAGACCTGACCAGCGGAACATGGGAATCAGATGATATTGGTGTCCCCTCAAGACCCACCGTCTCTCCCTCCAACCCATCCACTGCCTCCTCTCCCCTCACTTCCCTCCCTCCTCCCCCTCTCTCTGTCCACTCTTCCTCTCCTCCTACCTCCCCCCGAGAGCAGGACAGCCGTCCGCTGAAGAAGCGTAAAACCCGACGGCCAAGCTGGACCAGGCTGGTGAACCGGGCACAGAGACTGGCAGAGAACCCAGATGGCCGCCAAGATGGCCCCTTAGTTGCCCCACAGACCCCCACTACCCCCCAGACACCCGCAACTACTAACTCACCCAACTTTCGGTCAGCTGAGTCATGCCTATCCCCCTCCATTCCCCCACCCTCCAGTCCGTCCTCCCTCTCCCTTTCTACCTCCACCCCTGTGAGACCCAGACCAGCAGGGCGATCCCCATCCCCTACCCAGTCTCACCTGTTGACCTCTGACCCTAGCCCTTCACCTGGACCTGGCCGTCCTGTCTCTCAGGCCAGAAAAAGGGGTCGCCCCAAATCCCAAACCTCGAGCTTGGACGAACCCCAACCCAGACACTCCCCTAAACCTACCCAAGCTGAGATGCTCCCTCATGGGCATGATGAGACTCCGGACCCCCATGTGCTCAACCCAGTGCTGGATCACAGTCCCACCCTCACCAATCCCTCTAGCCCCAACCCCACGCCCAGGAAACGAGGTCGCCCCAAACGGCTGCCCCCCTCCCCCCTCCTCCCCAAACAGACTCCCCAGGACCAGAACAGGGGTACACTGACCCCCTCTGGAGGTGAGGAGGGGGGTAAAGACTTCCCCTCTGAAAAGGGGAACAGGAAGCTGAGGATGAGGAGCATCATAGGAGAGATGAAGAGGAGGAAGAAGAGGAGGCTACTCAGGGAAATGCTTTCTGGGTGTGGAGGGGGGAAGGAGGGGAGAGGAAGAGAGGGAGGTAGAGAGAACTCTCGTGGGTGTGCAGGAGGGGTTTGTGGATCGGCCACAGCACCCTCCCTGTCCTCCTCCTTTGGGGGTAAACTAGGTCCCCAGATCAACGTGAGTAAGAGGGGGACCATCTACATGGGGAAGAGGAGAGGACGCAAACCCAAAGCTCCAGCTAACTCTAACCCTGCCTCTCAGTCCACACTGTTCACCAGTCTCTCTAGTTCCTCTCTCTTCTCCTCTCCCCAGGCCCATCCTCCCCTCTCTCACCCATTCCCCTCCCCATCTCTCACCCACTCCAGTGGAGCCCAGAGCCCTTACAGTGATGGAGGCTGCACAGAACCTGCTCCCTCCCTCTTCCTCCCCCACACCTTCTCCCTCCCCTCACCCTCCTCCTCCTGTGCATCGCCACGTCCTCTCTCCTCCTCCTTCTCCTCCTGCTCATCCCTCTCTCCCTCCCTAAAGAGGAGTTCTCCAGGTCAGGGACGACATCCCCTCTTCCACCATCCCTCCAGCAGACTCTCTTCTCCTCCTCTTCCTCACCCTCTTTACCCCCATCTGCCTGTCTTCCCCACACACCTGAAAGAAGCCACACCCTCACCTATCAGTAAATCACACAGCAAGGAGATGTTGCCTAGTGATAGTGTGATTGGAATGGACCACAACACTATCTCAGAGAGGGGGGAAAGGAGGGGCCGAGGGAGAGGGGGGGTAACCATGGGAATGACCTCAGATGTCACCCGGTCAGTGTTCCGGACAGGTTTAGGGGTCAACCTGAAGGGTCAGAGACAACCCTCACCCTCCATGTTACTAGAACACCCCCCTCCTGTACCCTCACCCATCAGAGTGTCAGCCTCACCCCCCCCTCCCCCCTCTGCCTCCCACAGACACACTCCTCCTTCTGACTTAGTGGAACCCAGAGACAGACACAGGCACAGGCGGAGGGGGTACGAATGTCCCTATACCTGCCCCCCCTGCCCCTGCCTAGGGCACAACCAGCGCTCCCACCTGGACCACTGCCCCTGCCTAGGGCACAACACACACAAGAGACAGAAACACAAACACAAGAGGAAGTACCAGCACCTGCTCATGCATGCGCACGACCCAGACTTCCTCTCTGAACTGGACGATCTCATTGGGCAGTTCAGCGAGGTCCGCATTGGGCGCCACCGTGATTGGGCCAAAGCTGGATTGGGGCAGGATCTCGATGAGAGTGGGGAGAAAAGACGGCACTCTTCCTTATTGCCATCGCAAAATTTCCGCTCAAACGTTTACAGAATCGACTTGAGTGGATACTACTCGCCTCACCCCCTGTCTTACCCCCCCCACCCCTCCTTCTCCCCGCTCCACCCCCACCCCTGCCACGGCCTGCCTTATGGCAGCAGAAAGCCAGAGCTGAGGTTGAGGTGTGGCTGTCCCACCAAGCCCTGTGAGTCCTTAGACCAGGGTGACTGTGGCCAGGGGCGGAGGTGTGCCTTACAGGGTATCACAGGGCACCTCCACCCCTCCTCTCTCAGTACCCCCCTGGCCTCCGCCACCACCTCTTCCACACCCCCCATGCCTCTGGGTTTTGGCTACTACAGAGGCTATCCTCTGACCATGGCCCATTACCCAAATCCCCACCCCTCCTTTCCCCTGCCTCCCCCTCACCCCTACGCCCCCCACCTCCACCCCCCTCACCTCCTCCTCAACCCAGCCAGGTTCCACAGGAGGAGGAGCAGGCAGCTGAGGGAGGCTGGGTTGGGTGGAGGTGGAGGTGAGGACGTGGGGGTTATGGGTGAGGGAAAGAGGGCCGGGGTCCGTTCCTGTCCAGCAGGGTCCGTCCCTGGTCGGTCCTGTGTCTGTGGGGGGAGTGAACACAAGCTCAGACACAAACATCGTCACAGACAGCGTGATCGTGACGGAAAGGAAGAAGAGGATGAGAGAGTTGCAGGGTCACAGCTAAGGTCAGAGTTCACCACAGGGTCAGGAGGAAGTAGAAAGACTGGAGGACAAGGGAGTGCTGGGTTGATGGAGTCTCCACGGCAACATAGGCACGGCAAATACCCCTCTTCTTTCTTCTCTGCTTCTGCTAAACCAGCCTCTTCATCATCATCATCAGAGAGGCTCAAACACACACCCCTCACCTGTCTTGGCTCCTCTCACCTGTCCTCTTTCGGGGAGGGCTGGGGGGTTCGCCAGAACCCCTGGCTGAGGAGAGGGGGGCTGGGGGCAGGATTCAGACCCCTCGATCCCACCTGGGGCACTCTGACAGAAGAGCAGAGGACAGCCGCTGTGGGGGGGTCAGAGAGAGAGTCGGGGGAGAGACACACACCCTGTCACAGCACCTTCACCCCCCCGACACACACCAACCTCTTCACCTCCTCTGCCACCAGTGGGAGGGGCATGAGGAGCGGAAGAGACAATTGGAGACCAGGGAGTCAAGACGGGTCACTGAGGAGTGAGGAGCCATCACAGACAGAGAGGAGAGGCACAGGTGAGTGACTGAGTGACTGACTGAGTGAGTGACTGAGTGAGTGACTGAGTGAGTGACTGAGTGAGTGACTGAGTGACTGAGTGACTGAGTGACTGAGTGACTGAGTGACTGAGTGAGTGAGTGAGTGAGTGAGTGAGTGAGTGAGTGAGTGAGAGTGAGAGAGAGAGAGAGAGAGAATAGTATTGAAGCCAGGCACCCAGGCTAGACATACTACAGTGACAGCCGGTTTTCACATAGCAGAGACAGTAGTAAGGTTGGTAGACTGTCCTTCTCTCAGGTCTATGTAATCAGTACATCAAACATTATATTGGGGAGGAAATTAGTCTCTGTTATTTTTATTACCACAGCAAGTTAGAGACTTGAACAGAGAACCTGCATGACACATGAACTGTCACATATACACGCACGCAGGAGAGGGGGGCTGAGGGCAGTACACTCGCACATTATTTTCCCCTCATTTATTGGTTCATTCTCACAGTCTGTTAATAACCCTTCCAGTCAGATCTGCCAGAGATCTTAGAAATGTCTCTGGTTGTGAAGTTGGCTGCCTGCTGTGCTGTTTGAGCCCTGGGCTATGAAGCTATGAGCAGAACACAGTCATTAGTTAACCACCAGTCTCTATGTATAGTCCTGTTCATGTGTCACTGTCTCAGCTGCTGTTTGTCTGCCTGCCTGCATGGCCAATGTACTGTACACTGTCTACCTGGCTGGCTGGCCAACATACTGTACACTGTCTGTCTGGCTGGCTGGCCGGCCAACATACTGTACACTGTCTGCCTGGCTGGCTGGCCGGCCAACATACTGTACACTGTCTGTCTGGCTGGCTGGCCGGTCGGCCAACATACTGTACACTGTCTGTCTGGCTGGCTGGCCAACATACTGAACACTGTCTACCTGGCTGGCTGGCCAACATACTGTACACTGTCTGTCTGGCTGGCTGGCCAACATACTGTACACTGTCTACCTGGCTGGCTGGCCAACATACTGAACACTGTCTACCTGGCTGGCTGGCCAACATACTGTACACTGTCTGTCTGGCTGGCTGGCCAACATACTGAACACTGTCTACCTGGCTGGCTGGCCAACATACTGTACACTGTCTGCCTGGCTGGCTGGCCGGCCAACATACTGTACACTGTCTGCCTGGCTGGCTGGCCGGCCAACATACTGTACACTGTCTGTCTGGCTGGCTGGCCGGTCGGCCAACATACTGTACACTGTCTGTCTGGCTGGCCGGTCGGCCAACATACTGTACACTGTCTGCCTGGCTGGCTGGCCGGCCAACATACTGTACACTGTCTGCCTGGCTGGCTGGCCGGCCAACATACTGTACACTGTCTGCCTGGCTGGCTGGCCGGCCAACATACTGTACACTGTCTGTCTGGCTGGCTGGCCAACATACTGTACACTGTCTGCCTGGCTGGCTGGCCGGCCGGCCAACATACTGTACACTGTCTGCCTGGCTGGCTGGCCGGCCAACATACTGTACACTGTCTGCCTGGCTGGCTGGCCGGCCAACATACTGTACACTGTCTGCCTGGCTGGCTGGCTGGCCAACATACTGTACACTGTCTGCCTGGCTGGCTGGCTGGCCAACATACTGTACACTGTCTGCCTGGCTGGCTGGCCGGCCGGCCAACATACTGTACACTGTCTGCCTGGCTGGCTGGCTGGCCAACATACTGTACACTGTCTGCCTGGCTGGCTGGCTGGCTGGCTGGCAAACATACTGTACTGTACACTGCCTGGCTGGCTGGCCAACATGCTGTACTGTACACTGCCTGGCTGGCTGGCCAACATACTGTACTGTACACTGCACGGCTGGGCAACATACTGTACTGTACACTGCCTGCCTGGCTGGCTGGCCAACATACTGTACTGTACACTGCCTGGCTGGTCAACATACTGTACTGTACACTGCCTGGCTGGTCAACATATTGTACTGTACACTGCCTGCCTGGCTGGCTGGTCAACATACTGTACTGTACACTGCCTGGCTGGTCAACATACTGTACTGTACACTGTCTGCCTGGCTGGCTGGTCAACATACTGTACTGTACACTGCCTGGCTGGCTGGCCAACATACTGTACACTCTCTGTCTGGCTGGCTGGCCAACATACTGTACACTGTCTGCCTGGCTGGCTGGTCAACATACTGTACTGTACACTGCCTGGCTGGCTGGCCAACATACTGTATACTGTCTGTCTGGCTGGCTGGCCAACATACTGTACACTGTCTGCCTGGCTGGCTGGCCGGCCAACATACTGTACACTGTCTGCCTGGCTGGCTGGCCGGCCAACATACTGTACACTGTCTGTCTGACTGGCTGGCTGGCCAACATACTGTACACTGTCTGCCTGGCTGGCTGGCTGGCCAACATACTGTACACTGTCTGCCTGGCTGGCTGGCCGGTCGGCCAACATACTGTACACTGTCTGCCTGGCTGGCTGGCCGGCCAACATGCTGTACACTGTCTGCCTGGCTGGCTGGCTGGCCAACATACTGTACACTGTCTGCCTGGCTGGCTGGCCGGTCGGCCAACATACTGTACGTCTGCCTGGCTGGCTGGCTGGCCAGCATACTGTACACTGTCTGCCTGGCTGGCTGGCTGGCCAACATACTGTATACTGTCTGCCTGGCTGGCTGGCCAACATACTGTACACTGTCTGCCTGGCTGGCTGGCCGGTCGGCCAACATACTGTACACTGTCTGCCTGGCTGGCTGGCCAACATACTGTACACTGTCTGCCTGGCTGGCTGGCTGGTCAACATACTGTACTGTACACTGCCTGGCTGGCTGGTCAACATACTGTACTGTACACTGCCTGGCTGGCCAAATAACTGTACTGTACACTGCCTGGCTGGCTGGTCAACATACTGTACTATACACTGCCTGGCTGGCTGGCTGGCCAACATACTGTACTGTACACTGCCTGGCTGGTCAACATACTGTACTGTACACTGCCTGCCTGGCTGGCTGGTCAACATACTGTACTGTACACTGCCTGGCTGGTCAACATACTGTACTGTACACTGTCTGCCTGGCTGGCTGGCCAACATACTGTACTGTACACTGCCTGGCTGGCTGGCCAACATAATGTACTGTACACTGCCTGGCTGGCTGGCCAACATACTGTACTGTACACTGCCTGGCTGGCTGGCCAACATACTGTACTGT
This sequence comes from Oncorhynchus mykiss, assembly GCF_013265735.2. NCBI lineage: Eukaryota > Metazoa > Chordata > Actinopteri > Salmoniformes > Salmonidae > Oncorhynchus > Oncorhynchus mykiss. The sequence goes on along the minus strand of NC_048567.1, from coordinate 8,814,317 downwards.
ACACTGCCTGGCTGGCTGGCCAACATACTGTACTGTACACTGCCTGGCTGACTGGCTGGCTGGGCAACATACTATACTGTACACTGCCTGGCTGGCTGGTCAACATACTGTACTGTACACTACCTGGCTGGCTGGTCAACATACTATACTGTACACTGCCTGGCTGGCTGGTCAACATACTATACTGTACACTGCCTGGCTGGCTGGCTGGCCAACATACTGTACTGTACACTGCCTGGCTGGCTGGTCAACATACTATACTGTACACTGCCTGGCTGGCTGGCCAACATACTGTACTGTACACTGCCTGGCTGGTTGGCCAACATACTATACTGTACACTGCCTGGCTGGCTGGCCAACATACTGTACTGTACACTGCCTGACTGGCTGGTCAACATACTATACTGTACACTGCCTGGCTGGCTGGTCAACATACTGTATTGTACACTGCCTGGCTGGCCAAATAACTGTACTGTACACTGACTGGCTGGCTGGTCAACATACTGTACTGTACACTGCCTGCCTGGCTGGCTGGTCAGCATACTGTACTGTACACTGCCTGCCTGGCTGGCTGGTCAACATACTGTACTGTACACTGCCTGGCTGGCTGGCCAAATAACTGTACTGTACACTGCCTGGCTTACTGGCTGGCCTGCCAACATACTATACTGTACACTGCCTGCATGGCTGGCTGGCCTGCCAACATACTATACTATACACTGCCTGCATGGCTGGCTGGCCTGCCAACATACTATACTGTACACTGCCTGGCTGACTGGCTGGCCAACATACTGTACTCTACACTGCCTGGCTGGCTGGCCGACATACTGTCCTGTACACTGACTGGCTGGCTGGTCAACATACTATACTGTACACTGCCTGGCTGTCTGGCTGGCTGGTCAACATACTATACTGTACACTGCCTGGCTGGCTGGCCAACATACTGTCCTGTACACTGGCTGGGTGGAAAAACCCTAGAAGGAAAGGCTGCTCAGTCAGTGTTAATGTTGGGGAAATATGGGAAGAAAGGAGATACTTGAGGAGAAGTGATGGATAGTAGGATGGCGGGGGACTGATAGTGAGGGAGGAGAGGGAGGGCAGAGGGAGGGAGGTAGAGAGTCGCACATCATCTAACCAGACACATATGTGTCTGAGAACACACACACACAGCCCAGCACACACATTTCTAATGTATAATTTGTGTGTGGGTGTTTGCATGTGTGTGGGTGTTTGCGCGTGTGTGTGTATACCAGAGAGGGCTTGTGGGAGGAGATATAGGTGGACGGGCTCTTTGTAATGCCTGGAATGGAATCAGTAGAATGGTACCAAACACATCAAATACATGGAAAGATTGACTCTGTTCCAATGATTCTATTCCAGCCACTACAATGAGCCCGTCCTCCTAAAGCTCATTCCACCAGCCTCCTCTGGTGTGTGTGTGTGTGTGTGTGTGCGTGCGTGCGTGCGTGCTTGACTGCTTGTTGTTATTCCCAGAAGGGGAGTATATGATTTGAGGGGAATACCAGGCAGCAGTGCAAAGGAAGTGTAGAGTCACCCCATCAGTTACTGATACATATACATCTCTCCTCTCTCTCTCTTCCCCTCTCTTTATTTCCCAATCATTCCCTTTCTCCTCCCTCTGTCTCCCACCTCTCTCTCATCTCTCTCTCTCGCTCCCTGTCCTTGCTCCAATGACTTCTCTCTGGACTCAAGACCCACACTATGACCTGAGCAGGAGGCAACTGAAGTGGCTGAGAACTGGTCAACGTTTTGGGGCTAAGAGAGGGCCTGGACGACCCAGGAAGAACCCTCTAGCCTCCCCTTTGGTCGCCCCCTTCCTCTCTCCTACAAGCCAACCAAACCCTCCAACTGAGACAGACGTCAAGAACAGAGATAGAAACAGAGGAAGAGGAGGAGGAGATTCAGTACAAGAGGTGATTGAAGCTGTGATTCAGAGCCAGAGGAGAAGACGGAAGAGGAGGCACATTGAGAAAGAGGAGGTTGAGCATCCATCTTGTCTCCAAAGGTAAACCGTCAGAACTCACCTTTATCCCAACTGACCCAGTGAGTGCCCTCGCAGATGGTCGCAAAGTTTAACACAACAACATTTCACTCCCACAGCGATCAAAGCGTTACTGAGAAAGTCTAGAAAATGCATGCTATTTTACATACCCTGCAACTAGCTGCTAGATGTGCACTGAAGACGTAATACTTCACACAGACAACGTATATTAACACATGGTTGACAGCACTGTGTGCTAAGCCAGTGCCCTTTCTCTCTATCCTATCTCTCGCTCTCTCACTTTATTCCTTCCTCTTAGTTCTGGTGAAGGTGAGCCAGTCACCCACACCCCCTCCATATGCACAGGCCAATCAGAGCTAACCCAAACTCCATCCCTAACCCCGGGCAGCCAATCAGATAAGGGAGCTGACCAGCTGCCTAGGAAGAGGTTTCAGAGGGCGGGGCTCTACTCAGATGACTACAAAACTACAGAGTGAGTTATCATGCACCTGTTCATACAAACTAACTTCACATACTCTGAATTGATTTCACAAATGGTGTGTATTCTATTAATTTAATTGTGTAAATGTGTCTCTTCCACAGTCCCTCTCAGAACCAGCTGAACAGAGAGAGACTGGAATATACACCAGGAGAACAAGACTACAGCCTCCTGCCTGCTCCCATACATGTTGGTGAGTGAGTTTTTATTTATTTTTAAATTATTTCACCTTTATTTAAACAGGTAGGCCAGTTGAGAACAAGTTCTCATTTACAACTGTGACCTGGCCAAGATAAAGCAAAGCAGTGCAACACAGACAACAACACAGAGTTACACATGGAATAAACAAACGTACAGTCAATAACACAGTAGAAAAAAAGTCTATATACAGTGTGTGCAAATGGCGTGAGGAGGTAAGGCAATAAATAGGCCATAGTAGCGAAGTAATTACAATTTAGCATATTAACACTGGAGTGATAGATGTGCAGATGATGATGTGCAAGTAGAAATACTGGTGTGCAAAAGAGCAACAAAAGTAAATTAAAACAATATGGGGATGAGGTAGGTTGTCAGATGGGCTGTGTACAGCTGCAGCGATCGGTAAGTTGCTAAAATAGCTGATGTTTAAGTTAGTGAGGGAAATATAAGTCTCCAACTTCAGCGATTTTTGCAATTTGTTCCAGTCATTGGCAGCAGAGAACTGGAAGGAAAGGCGGCCAAAGGGGGTGTTGGCTTTGGGGATAACCAGTGAGATATACCTGCTGGAGCGCGTGCTGTGGGTGTGTGCTGCTATGGTGACCAGTGAGCTGAGATAAGGTGGTGATTTAACTAGCATAGACTTATAAATGACCTGGAGCCAATGGGTCTGGCGACGAATATGTAGCGAGGGCCAGCCGACGAGAGCATACAGGTCGCAGTGGTGGGTGGTATATGGGGCTTTGGTGACAAAACGGATGGCACTGTGATAGACTGCATCCAGTTTGCTGAGTAGAGTGTTGGAGGTTATTTTGTAAATGACATCCCCGAAGTTGAGGATCGGTAGGATAGTCAGTTTTACGAGGGTATGTTTGGCGGCGTGAGTGAAGGAGGCTTTGTTGCCAAATAGGAAGCCGATTCTGGATTTAATTTTGGATTGGAGATGTTTAATATGTGTCTGGAAAGAGAGTTTACAGTCTAGCCAGACACCTAAGTATTTGTAGTTGTCCACATATTCTAAGTCAGAACCATTCAGAGTAGTGATGCTAGTCAGGCGGGCAGGTGCCGGCAGCGATCGGTTGAAGAGCATGCATTAAGTTTTACTAGCGTTTAAGAGCAGTTGGAGGCCACGGAAGGAGTGTTGTATGGCATTGAAGCTCATTTGGAGGTTAGTTAACACAGTGTCCAAAGAAGGGCCAGATATATACAGAATGGTGTCGTCTGCGTAGAGGTTGATCAAGGAATCACCCGCAGCAAGAGCATCATCTTTGATATATACAGAGAAAAGAATCGGCCCGAGAATTGAACCCTGTGGTACCCCCATAGAGAGTGCCAGAGGTCTGGACAACAGGATTTGACACACTGAACTCTATCTGAGAAGTAGTTGGTGAAACAGGCGAGGCAGTCATTTGAGAAACCAAGGCTGTTGAATCTGCCGATAAGAATATGGTGATTGACAGAGTCGAAAGCCTTGGCCAGGTCGATAAATACAGCTGCACAGTACTGTTTTTTATTGATGGTGGTTATGATATCGTTTAGTACCTTGAGCGTGGCTGAGGTGCACCCATGACCAGCTCGGAAACCGGATTGCACAGCGGAGAAGGTATGGTGGGATTCGAAATGGTCCGTGATCTGTTTGTTAACTGGGCTTTCGAAAACTTTTGAAAGGCAGGGCAGGATGGAAATATGTCTGTAACAGTTTTGGTCTAGAGTGTCCTTTGAAGAGGGGGATGACCACGGCAGCTTTCCAATCTTTAGGAATCTCGGACGATACGAAAGAGCGGTTGAACAGACTGGTAATAGGGGTTGCAACAATGGCAGCAGATCATTTTATAAAGAGAAGGTCCAGATTGTCTATCCCAGCTGATTTATACGGGTCCAGGTTTTGCAGCTCTTTCAGAACATCTGCTATCTGGATTTGGGTGTAAAGAAGCTGGGGAGGCTTGGGCAAGTAGCTGCAGGGGGTGCGGAGCTGTTGGCCGGAGTTGGGGTAGCCAGGAGGAAAGCATGACCAGCTGTAGAGAAATGTTTATTGAATTTATCGATTATTGAGGATTTATCAGTGGTGACAGTGTTTCCTAGCCTCAGTGCAGTTGGCAGCTGGGAGGTGCTCTTATTCTCCATGGACTTTACAGTGTCCCAAAACTTTTTGTACTTAGAGCTACAGGATGCAAATTTCTGTTGGAAAAATCTAGCCTTTGCTTTCCTAACTGACTGCGTGTATTGGTTTGTGACTTCCCTGAAAAGTTGCATATCGCGGAGACTATTCGATGCTAGTGCAGTCCGCCACAGGATGTTTCTGTGCTGTTCAAGGGCAGTCAGGTCTAGAGTGAACCAAGGGCTATATCTGTTCTTAGTTCTACATTTTTTAAAAGGGGCATGCTTATTTAAGACGGTGAGGAAATTACTTTTAAAGAATGAACAGGAATCCTCGACTGATGGGAGGAGGTCAATATCCTTCCAGGATACCCGGGTCAGGTCGATTAGAAAGGCCTGCTTGCAGAAGTGTTTTAGGGAGCGTTTGACAGTGATGAGGCGTAGTCGTTTGACTGTGGACCCATAGCGGATGCAGGCAATGAGGCAGTGATTGCTGCGATCCTGATTGAAAACAGCAGGGGTGTATTTGGAGGGCAAGTTGAGGGTGCCCATGTTTTCGGATTTAGGGTTGTACCTGGTGGGTTCCTTGATAATTTGTGTGAGATTGAGGGCATCTAGCTTAGATTGTAGGACTGTCGGGGTGTTAAGCATATCCCAGTTTAGGTCACCTAACAGAACGAAGTGTGTGTGTGTGTGTGTGTGTGTGTGTGTGTGTGTGTGTGTGTGTGTGTGTGTGTGTGAGAGAGATTGTGTGTGTCAGGTTTTTAACACCCCCATTTCTCTCACAGGGAAGTACCTAAGAATGAGACGTATTGACTTTCAGTTGCCCTTTGACGTCATGTGGCTCTTCAGGCACAACCAGGTGTGTAACACACACACTATACACACACACACACATACACATACACATACACATACACATACACATACACATACACACACACACAGAATAAACTCACTCACTTGAATGACCATGTCTCTGTGTGTTCCAGCTCCACAAAGAGCCAGATGTTCCTCTGACCAGAGAGATCTCATCCTGTGAGTACCCTAAAGTCACAGAGTACCCTATAAAGTCCTGTATTTGCATGCGGTGCATACGTACACAACGTTTATACTGTAGTGTGTACATCAATACTTGACTTCAACATGACATACCACCCTACTTGGTTGGGGGGGGGGGCATCCCACTGTTGCAGTGACACGTTGAAAGTGTCTGTGTGGAGGGGTCCATACCTCATTATCTCTCTGTCTGTCTTTGTTTTCCTCCCAGACCAACCAAAAGAGAAGAGCCTGTCCAGTCCCCAGACAGGGGTGTCCCTCCCTCCCTCTCCCCAGGAGGAGTGTTCCAGTCCCAGTAAGAAGCTGTTTCCCTACCTGGACATGGAGCCTATGACCACCAGTGACAGGTAAAGACAGAAGACAACCCGCCATGTCAATACACATGGACGTGCAGACTAGTAGTTTGTGTGCATTTCTCAAAATAATGATCTTATTTATGTATTTGTTTGATTGTCAGGGTGTTCGTCCTGAGGCACCGCGTGTTCCTTTTGAGGAACTGGGAGAGGGTCAGAGACAGACAGATACGCCTGAGGAGGGGGAGAGAGGGGGAACGAGAGAAAGATGGAGGAGGAGTTTCCAGCTATGTAGCTACTGGGGACAACAACAGCCACATCATGTCAGGTCCATGAAGCAAGTGTGTGTGTTAGTTTAAGTTTTTGTAGGTGTGTGTGTGTGTGTGTGTGTGTGTGCGCTCGCACGCCTGTGTGTGTGCACCTGTGTGTCAGTGTGTTTTATTTTAAATGTGTTCATTCAGTAGTATTGTACTGAGTGTATGTTTATATGGACATAGATGTGTGTGTGCACCTGTGTGTCAGTGTGTTTTATTTTAAATGTGTTCATTCAGTAGTATTGTACTGAGTGTATGTTTATATGGACATAGATGTGTGTGTGTTCGTCTCAGTGCTCAGTTTAGCTCTCTGTTTTACAGTATTTATTGAGCCATATCATATTCAGCATTACACACACAGCAGTTTTCCAACCACAGAAATAAGTGCTTTCCCATTTCTGTCATCTCTTCACTACCGTCCAAGAACATCCAGCTAGGTTCAGCTTTCCCCATAAACTATCAACCAAAATGTATTTCCATCAAACAGTCTCCAGCAAAGAACAGACATTCATAAGGGAATTTTAAGGACATCTACTGTATATATAAATATATATATATATTTCCACACCACACACACACACACACACACAAAATACCATCCATGGGCACTAAGGTTCTTTCCCCTCCCTCTAGGTCGACAAATGGCGGTGAAGAAGAAGGTTGTGTGGATTAGTGAGCCCCTTCGTGATCCCCAGTGCCCCCATAACCCCCTCAGCACCACGCCCCATGTGAGTGCTCCCCTCTGAGTGCTCCCCTCTGAGTGCTCTCCTCTGAGTGCTCTCCTCTGAGTGCTCCCCTCTGAGTGCTCCCCTCTGAGTGGTCCCCTCTGAGTGCTCTCCTCTGAGTGCTCTCCTCTGAGTGCTCTCCTCTGAGTGCTCCCCTCTGAGTGCTCCCCTCTGTAATGTAACTGTAAAGATATTCACTCATTAGTGTCTCCCATGAGGGCTGTCTTGAAGTATTCATATGGAGTTCTTTGTCTGTGTCACTAATTCTTATAACTAACTCCTGATGTCGCATCTACCCCCACCACAGCTCACTGAGAACAGACAAGAGGAGAAAAAACAGGTGGAGGAGGAAGAGGAGGGCTGGAGGGAGGTCCGGAAGGAGCGACTGAACAACATACTGCTGAAGCTGCGGCAGACATGATTGGTGAGAGAGGACAAGGAAGGAAGGAGGGGGGAAATTTCAGCTCAGTATCTCTTCTTCTTCCAAGTAGCTCAGTTCAGCTAACTTTGCACTAGTGTTGGGGGGGGAAACGCTACCCTGAAATGATTTGTTATAAAGATGATTTTGGGCTTTGTTTCTGAGAGGAATGAGGGTGTTGTTTACTGTACCATTGAGAATGATTGACAGACAGTCAGCAGACCAGTGACAGTCTGATTTAATAGTCAGAGAGGGCGGAAGGGATGGATGGAGACCATAGAGTCTTAAGGCTAGATTAAATTCGTATTGTGGAAGATCCGCGTTGTAGCTCGATTTAAATGTAAAGGAAATGTTCCCGTGTTCTCGCAGATTACATTCAGACTACATTCAGACTACATTCAGACTACATTCAGACTACATTCAGACTACATTCAGACTACATTCACGGTAAACGCTGCATGTCGGCTCAATCTGAAATGACCATGACAATAAAAAATTTTACCCCCTTTTTTGTGATATCCAATTACGATCTTGTCTCATCGCTGTAACTACCCAATGGGCTCGTACAGGCGAAGGTCGAGTCATGCGTTCTCCAAAGCGTGATCCAAGCGACGCTTCTTAACACCTGCGTGCTTAACCCGGAATGTATTGGAGGAAACACCGGCCAACTGACGACTGTCAGCTTGCAGGTGCCTGGCCTGCCACAAGGAGTCGCTAGAGCGCGATGAGCCAAGTAAAGGCCCCCCCCCCGGGCCAAACCTTCCACCAACCCGGACAACCCTGGGCCAATTGTTTGCCGCCCTATGGGACTCCCGGTCACAGACGGTTGTGACACAGCCTGGGATCAACCCCAAGCTGTAGTGACACCGCAACACTGCGATGCAGTGCCATAGACCGCTGCCATAGACCGCTGCACCACTTGGGAGGCCTACCTCTACATTTATATGCAGATCTTCTGCGATACTTCCGCAATACACAGCCCCTATGATTTGATTCAATCCCTGTTGCTGAAGTACGGCGCTATAGTGTGATTCAACTGTAAAGGTAATTTCCAATTGAGCCGACATATGCAGTTTTTCAGTGAATTCAGTCTCCGCTAACGCGGGAACATTGCCTTGTTCTCTTCAGCTCTACGTATTGAATGTAAAAGTGCCATGTTGTAAATAAACTGACGCCTAAGTGAGTTCAATCTCCAAAAGCAATACGTCCTGTAAGGATTTCAGTACAATAACTTTAATATCACTACCAGTACCAGCTAGAGACCCTTCTATGTATCAAACCAAGTAGTTTTTATTGCCTTAGTGAATATGATCATTTCAAGATCGTTATATTGTACCAATGATAATGCAGTAACATTGACCTAAGTAATGTAATGAATCAGTTTCATAATTGATAGTTATTATCTAAGCGTTAAAGTTAATAGTCAAAGGCCTTCATTTTGCTACAAAGTGTTAAACATAACTGACCTATGTTGAATATGACTTCTCTTCATCTGTATACTTTTTCTGACTGATGGAATGTTCTTTTTTATTTGGTCAGACAATCAGGAAAATGAATTGAATCTGAGATTTGTAACCGTTCATTTGTACAGTTCTCTTTGGTGCAGTTTCTAGTTTGACTTTGAACACTAAGTTGAATGTTTTATAGTTGACCTGTGTATTTGCTTCACTCACTATTGCCAACGGGTGATGACGAATATTATAGCATTCATCAATATAGTGAAGGGTTATTTATGTAGTTTGCATGAAATGTAACTTTGGGCTGGATTCAATCCGTATCGCAGAAGATCACATTAAAGTGTAAAGGTCATTTATCGTGAATTCAGTCTCCACGAACGCGGGAACATTGCCTTTGAATTTAAACGGAGCTATAACGCAGATCTCCCATGATACTTCTGCGATGCGGTGAGAATCCAGCCCTTTGTTGTACAATTTAAATTGCTGCTTATAACCTGTCTTTGGAGAAAATACCACAGAGTTCATCTGACAGAATGTCATTTCAAACATTGACCTTATTATCATAAATAAAATATCAATAACAATAAAATTGTGTTTTTGTTTACAAAGCATTGTGGACTTGTTATATTCTCAACCACTTAACCCTATCACAGGCCCATGAATGCCGCTGCTCCTCCAGCCTTATGGAGACGCTGCATAACTGTTGGGATATTCATTACACGGAATGGAGAGACTGCTAAATAACCAACATGGAAATGTGTGATATACAGCACCATCTGGTGGTGTAAAGCTGAATGACTCCAATGGCCAGGTGATACAACGTTTTCCTCCATCACGACCCTCATCTGAGGACGTGACCTCAAGAGGACAGACAGGCAGAACTGAGCCTGAGGCCCTTCTCTCCTCCTTCAGCAAATCACTGATCTGTATGTGATTATATAGGCTATGTGTAGATGGAGGCTGGTGGGAGGACCTATAGGAGGATGGGCGTATTTTAATGGCTGGAATGGAATTAATGGAACGGTACTAAACAAACATATGGCAACCACTCCTTTCCATCAATTCCATTCCAGCCATTACAATGAACCTATCCGCCTATAGCTCCTCCCACCAGCCTCCACTGCACGTGTGAGCTAAAACTGCATAGCCAATCCCTCCCTCTCAGGTCTGTGGGTACTTTAATAAGGAAATAATTTAAAGTATTCAAACATGGACAGTTTCTCATTTCAGGGAGTAAGTCCTTCCCTCATGCACTCCCCTTCACTGCTCTGACAGAAGTGGCTAGGTCAGATGAAAACATACACTAAGCTCTTTGATTGGAATGGCTTTAATATCGAGGTACCACATACATTGTAGGCAAGCATTCGCTATAGCTCGATGGAATAGAGCAGGGTTATTCAACTCACCCTACGAGGTCCGGGACCTGCTACTTTTCTCTTCTACCTGATAATGAATTGTACCCACCTGGTATCCGAGGTCTAAATCTGTCCCTGATTAAAGGGGAACAACGACAAAACACAGTGGAAGTGGCTTTGAGGTCCAGAGATGAGTTTGAGGGGAATAGAGAAGGAATGAGACTTTGAGGTTTGGTTTATGTTGATTATTTATTGGGTATTTACAAACAAGCACATGCGGGAGTCAGACACTGACTGACGCTACAGGGACACAGTACACTATGGAACAGTGAGGTACAGGGCAGGCTACATCACACCAGAGATATACAGAACCCACTGCCACACACACACACACACACACACACACACACACACACACACACACACACACACACACACACACACACACACACACACACACACACACACACACACACACACACACACACACACACACACACACACACACACACACACACACACACACACACACACACACACACACACACACAGCTGAGGGGAGGACGGCTCATAATAATGGCTGGAACGGAGCTAAATGAATGGCATCAAACACCTGGCAACCAGGTGTTTAATGTATTTGATACCATTCCCCTATTCCGCTCCAGCCATTACCACAAGCCCGTCCTCCCCAATTAAGGTGCCACCAACCTCCTGTGATACACACAAAACCCCAGATAGATAGAGAGATAGATGTGAGGGGACAAATAAAACAGAGGTGTGTATATATATATATATATATATATATATATATATATATATATATATATATATATATATATATATATATATATATATATATATATATATATATATATATATATATATATATATATATATATATATACACACACCTTTCAGGGACTCCAGGGTCAATAAATACCACATCCAATAAATGTACAGCTTTTCATACAAATCAATGCATTTATCATGGATCCTCTCACACAATGGAAAATATACCCGAATCAAAGACAAAAAATAACTAGAAAATCCTTGTCAACATACTGAGATTGTTACCGTCACAGACCATGTGTATTTCCTGAAGTTAGGTTTACCCTTCACCTGCATCTAGGCATGGCACATTGAAAGGTGGGCCTTGCTGACACTAACTAGCTCCTCCCTCATACAGCCTAATTTACCACAATCTGTAATTAAAATACATTATAGACAGCTCTAAAACGACTCATGTCAATTTACTGGCCGAAGAAAGTATTTGTCCAGCGTGTTTTGCTGCCGTGACCCAGCTAAAGCCTTTAGAAGACCAGGGGTTTAGTGTGACTGGCCATGACACACAGTGGCTCCCCCGTTAGGTAAACAACTATCTATTGGAGCTACACATTGTCTTGAGACACGCAGCGATTTGGATTAGCTAGTTAGGTTGTTGACATACTAGCAGGTGCCATACCATTGCACTTGCTGGAAGATTTGGTAAAGTAGCCTGTATAATGCAAGTGCAAAGTTACAATGTTTCCAATCTAATGTTGTCATAGGGACACTAACCCTGTGCTACACCACAGAGGCTTGATGGCATGGTAACCTTTTATATTTTTTCTGGCCAATCAAAAGAGCGATATTCCCATTAAATTTGAATTCCTCAAGTAACCTGAACTCTTCAAGAAGTGTCATGTCACCCGCAAGTGACAAAACAACAAAAACAGCAAACAAACAGTTCCTTTAAACCAGAAATCTTTGAGAAGTACATCATATGCATCATCATTACCAAGCCTACAGAATAACTACCAAACAAATCAGAAGATAAACATAGTAATAAACAATATTACTTTAACGTTATTCTACTACCACTATCGTTACTACGGTATTAAAAATGATGACCTTACACGGGTTAGCATGACAAGTAGGGAAAGAAGGAAGGTACATACAGTGGGGAGAACAAGTATTTGATACATTGCCTATTTTGCAGGTTTTCCTACTTACAAAGTAATGTGTATCATAGGTACACTTCAACTGTGAAAGACGGAATCTAAAACAAAAATCCAGAAAATCACATTGTATGATTTTTAAGTAATTAATTTGCATTTTATTGCATGACATACTGTAAGTATTTGATCACCTACCAACCAGTAAGAATTCCGGCTCTCACAGACCTGTTAGTTTTTCTTTAAGAAGCCCTCCTGTTCTCCACTCATTACCTGTATTAACTGCACCTGTTTGAACTCGTGACCTGTATAAAAGACACCTGTCCACACACTCAATCAAACAGACTCCAACCTCTCCACAATGGCCAAGACCAGAGCTGTGTAAGGACATCAGGGATGAAATTGTAGACCTGCACAAGGCTGGGATGGGCTACAGGACAATAGGCAAGCAGCTTGGTGAGAAGGCAACAACTGTTGGCGCAATTATTAGAAAATGGAAGAAGTTCAAGATGACGGTCAATCACCCTCGGTCTGGGGCTCCATGCAAGATCTCACTTCGTGGGGCATCAATGATCATGAGGAAGGTGAGGGATCAGCCCAGAACTACACGGCAGGACCTGGTCAATGACCTGAAGAGAGCTGGGACCACAGTCTCAAAGAAAACCATTAGTAACACACTACTCCGTCATGGATTAAAATCCTGCAGCGCTCGCAAGGTCCCCCTGCTCAAGCCAGCGCATGTCCAGGCCCGTGTGAAGTTTGCCAATGACCATCTGGATGATCCAGAGGAGGAATGGGAGAAGGTCATGTGGTCTGATGAGACAAAAATAGAGTTTTTTGGTCTAAACTCCACTCGCCGTGTTTGGAGGAAGAAAAAGGATGAGTACAACCCCAAGAACACCATCCCAACCGTGAAGCATGGAGGTGGAAACATCATTCTTTGGGGATACTTTTCTGCAAAGGGGACAGGACGACTGCACCGTATTGAGGTGAGGATGGATGGGGCCATGTATCGCGAGATCTTGGCCAACTATCGTGAGATCTTGGCCAACAACTTCCTTCCCTCAGTAAGAGCATTGAAGATGGGTCGTGGCTAAGTCTTCCAGCATGACAACGACCCGAAACACACAGCCAGGGCAACTAAGGAGTGGCCCCGTAAGAAGCATCTCAAGGTCCTGGAGTGGCCTAGCCAGTCTCCAGACCTGAACCCAATAGAAAATCTTTGGATGGAGCTAAAAGTCCATATTGCCAAGAGACAGCCCCGAAACCTGAAGGATCTGGAGAAGGTCTGTATGGAGGAGTGGGCCAAAATCCCTGCTGCAGTGTGTGCAAACCTGGTCAAGAACTACAGGAAACGTATGATCTCTGTAATTGCAAACAAAGGTTTCTGTACCAAATATTAAATTCTGCTTTTCTGATGTATCAAATACTTATGTCGTGCAATAAAATGCAAATTAATTACTTAAAAATCATACAATGTGATTTTCTGGATTTTTGTTTCAGATTCTGTCTCTCACAGTTGATAAGAAATTACAGACCTCTACATGCTTTGTAAGTAGGAAAACCTGCAAAATCGGCAGTGTGTCAAATACTTGTTCTCCCCACTGTATGAGAGCTGAGGCACGGTTGGGGGAAGGGCAGCCTCTCCCTCAAACACATAGGCTTGACAGTCGTGGTGTCGTCCTACACATACAGTACATCAGGGAGTAGCTTACTGCTTCATCTGAAAGCTTGGATAGTCTCAGTCAGGAACATACAACTATGGCCCTGGAAACCCACATTGTCTACTGGTCTCAGTAGCCTTTTGTATTGTCTTGTAGTCAGACTTAGTAACGCCCAGGTAACCAGTCAAGTTAAATATCTGGGGAATCAAAGATACCAATTGATCTATGAGGTAAAGGAAAAGTAACCAGACTAGAGTTGATCATCCCTGGGCTGAGTAGAAAGAGACAGGTCTCAAGTCCCTCAGACTGTTTATCTGTCTGTTTATCTGTCTGTCTGTTTATCTGTCTGTTTATCTGTCTGTGTTTATCTGTCTGTCTACCTGTCTGTTTATCTGTCCGTCTCAAAGCATTGATATTTCCATAAGCACTGAGTAGTATGTGTTAGTGAGGTTTAAGAGGTGTGGACTGATTGAAGTTACAGCATTGCTATGCCAGTTATACTTTACTGTTGGATACTAGAATGTCCTTTAGATAGATATGTGTCATATAGATAGATACTCTTCTGCATTCAAGGGTTGGGCTCAATTCGAATTGAAGGCTGCCGATTCAGGAAGTGATTTGAATTTAAAATCAGCTATTTAAAAAACATAAATAGCTTCTCCTTTTCAATTCATTAAGAAGTTATTAAAAATAGGAGGCCCTTATTTCAATCATCGAATTGGAATTTCAGTTTATTTCCTGAATTGACTGCCATATTGAGCCCAACCCCACTGCATTCACTCAAAGCATTCCTTATACAATACAGTGTAAAGGTATGAGATCATCAGGTTATGATGAAGATATGAAGGATATGATGTCAAGACAATGCATACAACACACACTAAGATGAAGCCACTGGATTCCAATAATTGACAAAAAACACTGGAGCTGTCCGTGTGTATAATGACTATAGAGTAGTGACTGGTGAGTTGGGGATAAAAGGCCAGATCACTTATCAATTTGATTCATGATCAACCTTATCTATAGTAACGTTTGACTATCTGTTTTCTCTTGGTTATCTATCCATCTATCTATCTCGGTTAAATTAATCTATATTCATATACCTATATATTATGTATGTATATTTATACAGTCAAATAGTTATCCTTTTAAAACTGACTATTAATTGTAGTGGGAACATGTCAAACACACAGAGACCAAGCGAAAGAGGCGAGAGATCAATAGGGGTGAAAGGTCAAATAGAACACAGAAAACAGCTACATTTCACTATGGTACTACGTTACGTAACGTAACAGGGGCTACGCTCCAATACTCTACCATGGCTCCCTTCACCGGTTAGCCTGGCGGCAAGGTCTGGGTCTAGAGCAGAAACCGACCTGGCTACCAGGCTATAAATCTTCCCATAGTGACTGGTGATCTGAAAGTGTTTGGATAAGCTGAATGCATTGGTTGCATGTTTCGTCACAATATTGTTTTCAACGTTCGTTTGGACTGATGCCAGACTGAGCATTCTACTCAATGCATTATCAATAAGCGCTGATGAAGATTTCATCGAAAGTGTATTTCAGTGGCCAGGATGACATTCAAAAACAGGCAAATAATTATTAGGACATTCTTTCGTCATCATTTTGATGTCACCAGATAGACTTTAAATGCAGTATAACATTAGCTAACGAGCTTAAATTGAGGGGAGGCCATCTGATTGCAACTAGCTAACGTTAGCTTTGCTAGCTATTCTTGTCGAATTTTGCTAGATGATGACATTGCCATCCGTCTAAAGTAAATTTGACGACATGATCATGCTGGGAAAGTTGTTTCCTTCTACATATTTGACTACTTTAGCAACGTCACCGTATTTCCACAGGCACTATATTGTAATTTAGACTAAACAGTAGTTCAGAACGACGGGGCTTATCACACCACTTTAGGGCACCGCCGATGGCGCCTTGGTATGACGACGGAGGTGCAACCTATGAATAGAATTCTACAAAGATTTATCCAGTCCTTCTCAGATCAGTGGTCACCAAAGAGAGATGATGAATGGAGGACATTTAACGGGATAGTCCACACCAAGATAAGTGTTTGTCTGAAGTTTTCACACTTCAAAAGTGGTCTGAAGTCATGCTGGGTCCATATTCCACACCATCTGGTGAGCTAAATTAAATCTTCCTTAAATCCCCCTAATTAGATGGCATTAGATGGTACAGTTCTTTAGGGATTGAGTTTTGCAGATTCCTACAAGTGCATATAGTGGGATCTACACCACAGATGGTGTGGAGTAAGGACTGAACTAAATCACTTAGACCAGAGATCATCAACTAGATTCAGCCACCAGTGGAACATAATCACAAATCATTTGTAGACTGCAAATTGACCGCAAGAAGCCCAAACAGATAACATTTGACTAAAATATAATAATTTCAAACCTTGCTTAGATTTGTAAACAATCACATCTCTCTCTATGTGTGGGAATACCTTGGAACAGATTTCCAACATTTACTGATGTTAGTATTTTTTATGTCCAACAAGTAACCCAAACCCTTTGCTCAGAAAACTTGGGGGCCAAATAAAATCATGGGCCGCCAGTTGGGGAACCCTGACATACGACTTTGGACCACTTTAGAGATATAAACATGTGATTTGAACTTTCAGGGGTGAACTATTTCTCTGAGAGCATTGGGGACTTCACCACAGCCTCTCTATGGTTGCCTAAATACATTATAGCTTTATGACTTCATTTTCCCTCCCCCAGATATATTCAAACAATCAAAACTCTGATCAGGTGTCTGAAATCACAGGATCAGTGAGGCGTAGCCAATGGGTACGAGCCCCTCTCGGTCTCCCTGACGACAGCGAATCCAGTCCTGATCGACACACCCTAAAACCACTAACTCCTCCCCTTTCTGGAAGCTTAGCTCCGCCCCTGTGCCAGAGTGGTCGCATAGTGTTCTGACTGACCTGAGAAAGAGAGAAGAATCAGTGATTCTGGTGTAAAAAAAAAAGTATCATAAGAATGACGTAAAACCGTCATAGACAGTCATGACAACTGAACTGATGTCTGAACTGAACAAACTAAACATGTAATCTAGATATATTTCCAAATATTTCCAATACCTGAGGGGTCTTGGGTTGTCCCATGTCTCCATCTCTCTCTCTAACACCTCTTCTACCTGCTGGGGCTCCAGCGCCCTCCTCTGGTTAGCGCTGGAACTGCTGCTCACCATCCGGGTCAGAACAGACACCCCTGGAGACAACCACTGAGACGGACGTCTGGGGAGGGAGAGAGATGCATCAGGGATAAGAGTAAGATACTTCAACTGTCTAGTGACAGAAAACTATCACACAAACACACACACACCAGCGCACCTGGTTGGAAGTGTGGGTATCGTGGAGTTATTGGAGGCTCCAAACAGCCGTCCCAAACCCCAGGGGACCGCCAATGCTCCATCGACCTGAGGAGGGTCACTCCTGGCCTGGGTACTGGTCTGGGGCTCTGGGGGGTCTCTGGATGTCCCCTCCTGGTTCTGTACTGCAGACAGGCTGAGTTCAGCCAGGTTCTGGCCCAGCTTGCCCCCCCAGCGTACCACAGCCCCCCATCCCTGCTGGATCACCTAGGGAGAGAATAACAGCTCAGAAAAGTGCTGTGTGGTACAGACACTCACCCATGCATTCAAACAAAGACACACACACACACACACACGTTGAATTGTGCTCACCTGTCCTGCCTGTTGGGAGAGACTGGCCTCCTCAACATTAGGAGGTGCTAGCTCCCTAATTTCTTTCTCCTGAACCCACATCAGCTGAGGACTTGTCTCCGCAAGACCCCCAGAGACCTTTGCAGGCCCCACACTGAGACTCGCTGGCTTCAGTGACTCCACCAACCCTCCCACCCCTGAGTTGGCCAGGGACGACGAGCTCGCATTATGATTGGTCGCCTCGGGTTCTGCTCTCCCAAAGTCCAGCTCTGATAGGCTCTCGAGATAGCTGCTGCCACTGCCTTGGGAAGCGGACCCCCGGGGCGAGAGCCTGAACCTCAGGTCCTGATTGGGTGGGCTGGGGATCTCTGGGCTGTGATTGGCTGGATCCAGGTGGTGGTGCTGGAAGAGCAGGTCGAGGTTAAGGGTCAGGAGACTGAGGGGCTGCAGCAGGAGGAGGAGCTCCTCAAACAGAGGCTGGCAGGAAGTCAATGACAAACGCATGAAGGAAGAGGGCTGGTAGAACGTCACCAACACATCTGACAGAGAGAGAAGGAGGCGAAGGAGAGAGAGAGAGAAAGAGACGGAGGGGGAGAGGGAGGCGAAGGAGAGAGAGAGAGAAAGAGACGGAGGGGGAGAAAGGGGGTGGCGAAGGAGAGAGAGCGAGAAAGAGACAGAGGGGGGTGTGGTGAAGGGAGGAGTGAGAAATAATGTTGTAACATATTAATATTCAAACAGATAGATTGCGGACATTAACTTTAGTTTTCAGGGACTTACCACTGCATGACTGGAGATGGGACAGCCAGAAATCCATAAGCTTGATGCTGAACGAGAGAGACAAGAAGCAGGTGAGAATTGGAATTTAAAAAGTCAAACAGAAAAACCCTAGGAGAGAAGAGCCAGGTCTTACTTGAGGAGGCCGAGGAGGAAGGCGTTGAACCTGTGTTTGTTCTGCCGGAGCTGGGGCAGCTCTCCTATTCTAGCCTGGAGGCTGTACAGGGACTGAGTGCTGGGCCCTGGAGGGAGAAGGGGAGCAGAGACGAGAGAAAGAAAGGCTTTGGTTAAGCTTTGGCACAGATAAACAAATCAATATCTAATCAACATGTTATGTTACCTTTGACCTGAATTGACTGAAATTGAAATGAACAAGTACTGAGTCAATGGAATAACCCTGATCACCAGATTAGTGGGAAGGAGAGAATAAGAGGGAATAGAGGAGGGGAGAGTGATAATCAGAGAGAGAGATAGAGAGAAGGATGACTCAACACTGCAGAATAATGAGTGCCAGACTAGAGCGAGAGAGGAGTGAGAGACTGAAAGTACTATGAACCCACATGATGTCCGGGAGGGTGAGAGAGATACACATTGGAGAGAGGGAAAGAGGAAGAGAGATATTGAGAGATTGGCTATGTACTTCCATCATGTCTGAGAAAGAGAAATAGAGAGAGATGGATATATATATATATATATATATATATATATAGAGAGAGATATACATAGATGGAAAGGCACGGGGTATAACAACCACAGCCCTCCTATGCTGTCTATGCTCTCTTGTAACCCACCTCTGTACTGCGCTCCAGAGTTCCTACCTGGCCTGGTGGAGGCCTGGACCAGTCCCCAGGCTGAGTTTGGCCTCCTGCCCAAGATCAAATCACTCTGGTGGGGCTTGAGGCCATCGGAGAGCAGGCTCCGCAGGGCGGGGCACAAACACTGCAGCACCAGCCGGCCCAGAGACGGATTCACACTGCTGTCTCCTGATAGAGCCTGGAAAGGGGAGGAGGGGAGGAGAAAGGAGAGTGGCAAAATAGAGGAGAGAGAGGGAAGAGGGGAGGAGAGAGAGGGAAGAGAGGAGAGATAGTGGAGGAGAGAGGGAAGGGAGGAGAGGGGAGAAATAGGGGAGGGAGGGAGGGAGGGAGGGAGGGAGGGAGGGAGGGAGGGAGGGAGGGAGGGAGGGAGGGAGGGAGGGAGGGAGGGAGGGGAGAAAGTGGAGGAGAGAGAGGGAAGAGAGGAGAAATATGGGAGGAGAGAGAGGGAAGGGAGGAGAGAAAAAGGGGAGAGGGGAGAAATAGAAGACAAGAGAGAGAATAAAGGAGAGGGGATGGGAGAAATAGGAGAAAAAGTTGGAAGAGGTGAAATGGCGGAAGAGAGAGATTGAAGAGGGTATAAATAGGGGAGGAGAGAGAGGTAAGAGAGGAGGGAGGAGGGGAGAAATAGAAGAGGAGAGGGGGAGAAATAGAGGAGAGAGAAGAAAGGAGAGGGTGTTATGGATAGGAGGAGAAGATAAATAGAGAAGGATGAAAACAGATGGAGAAGAGAGAAATATGTGGGAAAGAAGGATGTGGAAGGATGGAGTTAGTACACAGAGGTCCTGACTACTGAGCCAAAGATAGAGATATCTGAAGACAACCCAGCACCTTGTTAATGGAGGCAGACTAGGGCAGAGGAAGAGGGAGAGACAGAAAGAGAGACAGATATGTCCTGTTATTCAATGGATGATTCATATATGGAGGATTCATATATAGATATAGAGCCACTAACTGGCTGTTTGAGCCATCAAGTGTCACTAGTTATTAAGTTCCAATGAGCTGAATCAACCACTGGTGCTACAGGCCTACGTCTAGTTTCAGAGACACGGATACAGAAATCCTAGAAGGCAATGAAGTCTTTTGGGAGTTTGAGCTGGTTGATCTTCTTATGTCTGTCTGTTTTTCACTTTGCCTGTCGGTATGGAAACCCTGTCATAGCAACAGTTGACAGTACGTCGTTAGGAGCGGTAGCTAGGGATTATAAACGCGGGGGTGGAGGTTTGTACTGATTGGATTACCTCCCCTGATCTAAAACCAAAATGTGAAATCGGAGGAAGATGATTGGCCCTATTGAAATGATTGATCCACAGAGGAGAAGCTGGGTTTGCTGCCAGCATCAGACAACAGCGAACAGTAGAAACAAACAGGCATGCTCTCAGAAATACATCATTAAAGTACAGACATAATGAATAAAAACTCAAGCCCATTTTCCATATCTCACATAATGTGGTGTGTACACCATGTTACTGAAGAGACCGTGTTAAACATGGTGTTAAACTGACCTTCTGCACCAGGGTCCGTGAGGAGCTGAACTGAGCCAAAATGGCCTCCACTGCCACACTGACTGCACTGACCAGAGCTGTGGATGGGAGCAGTTAGACATACACACATCATTTCTCTAACAGTGTAAATGTACCTGAATAAATGTACTGTATGTACTGTATATCACATAGACTGTATAGAAATATACATGAAGGCTATATATGATCCCGTGGGACTCAGTTGGTAGAGCATGGTGCTTGCAACGCCAGGGTTGTGGGTTTGATTCCCACGGGGGACCAGTATGAAAATGTATGCACTTAAGTCACTCTGGATAAGAGCGTCTGCTAAATGATTGAAATGTAAATATATACAGGTATATCGTACCTCTTTTTTCCAGCAGGCACAGAGAGGACAGCCCTAGGCCTCTCAGAGGGGCCTTCACGTCATCGCCCATCCAGGAAATCTCGCCTCTCTGTACAGAGCCGGCAAATGAGACGCTACGAACCGCTGAGATTGACAGAGATAGAGGAAGGATCACTTACAACCTACTCTACGCTAATCTAATCAGTGGTGGACTCAGACAGGAAGAGCAATGTTACTTGGTATTTCTGTGTTACAGTTTCAGTATTAGTGATATTAGTTAGTTTTAGCAGTTAGTTAAAGCAGTGGTGCTGTAGTAGTGATAGCATAGTGATAGCATAGTGATAGCATAGCTTAGTTTGTTGAAACATCCCAGTCAAATATTTTTCACAGATTCTAAAATGGTTGTCTTGTACACTTTGCTTTTCCAATATTCTACACAGGACATCGTCCCTTCTGAGGGTGATACATTATGTGAATGGGAAACGGATGCATTAACCTCGACAGACACAGGAAACATAAAACCTATTGGAGAAGACCGCCATGCAGAAGTCAGCTATCAGTCACAGGTTGGTGGCGCCTTAGTAGGGGAGGACGGGCTCCTGGTCATGTCTGGAGAGGAATGACTGGAATGGTGTCAGATACATTAAACACCGTAGTAGAGGAGGACGGGCTCGTGGTCATGTCTGGAGAGGAATGACTGGAATGGTGTCAGATACATTAAACACCTTAGTAGGGGAGGACGGGCTCGTGGTCATGTCTGGAGAGGAATGACTGGAATGGTGTCAGATACATTAAACACCTTAGTAGGGGAGGACGGGCTCGTGGTCATGTCTGGAGAGGAATGACTGGAATGGTGTCAGATACATTAAACACCTTAGTAGGGGAGGACGGGCTCGTGGTCATGTCTGGAGAGGAATGACTGGAATGGTGTCAGATACATTAAACACCGTAGTAGAGGAGGACGGGCTCGTGGTCATGTCTGGAGAGGAATGAATGGAATGGTGTCAGATACATTAAACACCTTAGTAGGGGAGGACGGGCTCGTGGTCATGTCTGGAGAGGAATGACTGGAATGGTGTCAGATACATTAGACTCCGTAGTAGAGGAGGACGGGCTTGGGGTCATGTCTGGAGAGGAATGACTGGAATGGTGTCAGATACATTAAACACCTTAGTAGGGGAGGACGGGCTCGTGGTCATGTCTGGAGAGGAATGACTGGAATGGTGTCAGATACATTAAACACCGTAGTAGAGGAGGACGGGCTCGTGGTCATGTCTGGAGAGGAATGACTGGAATGGTGTCAGATACATTAAACACCTTAGTAGGGGAGGACGGGCACGTGGTCATGTCTGGAGAGGAATGACTGGAATGGTGTCAGATACATTAAACACCGTAGTAGGGGAGGACGGGCTCGTGGTCATGTCTGGAGAGGAATGACTGGAATGGTGTCAGATACATTAGACACCGTAGTAGAGGAGGACGGGCTCGGGGTCATGTCTGGAGAGGAATGACTGGAATGGTGTCAGATACATTAGACACCGTAGTAGGGGAGGACGGGCTCGTGGTCATGTCTGGAGAGGAATGACTGGAATGGTGTCAGATACATTAGACACCGTAGTAGGGGAGGACGGGCTCATGGTCATGTCTGGAGAGGAATGACTGGAATGGTGTCAGATACATTAGACACCGTAGTAGGGGAGGACGGGCTCGTGGTCATGTCTGGAGAGGAATGACTGGAATGGTGTCAGATACATTAAACACCGTAGTAGAGGAGGACGGGCTCGTGGTCATGTCTGGAGAGGAATGACTGGAATGGTGTCAGATACATTAAACACCTTAGTAGGGGAGGACGGGCTCGTGGTCATGTCTGGAGAGGAATGACTGGAATGGTGTCAGATACATTAAACACCTTAGTAGGGGAGGACGGGCTCGTGGTCATGTCTGGAGAGGAATGACTGGAATGGTGTCAGATACATTAAACACCTTAGTAGGGGAGGACGGGCTCGTGGTCATGTCTGGAGAGGAATGACTGGAATGGTGTCAGATACATTAAACACCGTAGTAGAGGAGGACGGGCTCGTGGTCATGTCTGGAGAGGAATGACTGGAATGGTGTCAGATACATTAAACACCTTAGTAGGGGAGGACGGGCTCGTGGTCATGTCTGGAGAGGAATGACTGGAATGGTGTCAGATACATTAGACACCGTAGTAGAGGAGGACGGGCTCGGGGTCATGTCTGGAGAGGAATGACTGGAATGGTGTCAGATACATTAAACACCTTAGTAGGGGAGGACGGGCTCGTGGTCATGTCTGGAGAGGAATGACTGGAATGGTGTCAGATACATTAAACACCGTAGTAGAGGAGGACGGGCTCGTGGTCATGTCTGGAGAGGAATGACTGGAATGGTGTCAGATACATTAAACACCTTAGTAGGGGAGGACGGGCACGTGGTCATGTCTGGAGAGGAATGACTGGAATGGTGTCAGATACATTAAACACCGTAGTAGAGGAGGACGGGCTCGTGGTCATGTCTGGAGAGGAATGACTGGAATGGTGTCAGATACATTAAACACCTTAGTAGGGGAGGACGGGCTCGTGGTCATGTCTGGAGAGGAATGACTGGAATGGTGTCAGATACAGTGCCTTGCGAAAGTATTCGGCCCCCTTGAACTTTGTGACCTTTTGCCACATTTCAGGCTTCAAACATAAAGATATAAAACTGTATTTTTTTGTGAAGAATCAACAACAAGTGGGACACAATCATGAAGTGGAACGACATTTATTGGATATTTCAAACTTTTTTAACAAATCAAAAACTGAAAAATTGGGCGTGCAAAATTATTCAGCCCCTTTACTTTCAGTGCAGCAAACTCTCTCCAGAAGTTCAGTGAGGATCTCTGAATGATCCAATGTTGACCTAAATGACTAATGATGATAAATACAATCCACCTGTGTGTAATCAAGTCTCCGTATAAATGCACCTGCACTGTGATAGTCTCAGAGGTCCGTTAAAAGCGCAGAGAGCATCATGAAGAACAAGGAACACACCAGGCAGGTCCGAGATACTGTTGTGAAGAAGTTTAAAGCCGGATTTGGATACAAAAAGATTTCCCAAGCTTTAAACATCCCAAGGAGCACTGTGCAAGCGATAATATTGAAATGGAAGGAGTATCAGATCACTGCAAATCTACCAAGACCTGGCCGTCCCTCTAAACTTTCAGCTCATACAAGGAGAAGACTGATCAGAGATGCAGCCAAGAGGCCCATGATCACTCTGGATGAACTGCAGAGATCTACAGCTGAGGTGGGAGACTCTGTCCATAGGACAACAATCAGTCGTATATTGCACAAATCTGGCCTTTATGGAAGAGTGGCAAGAAGAAAGCAATTTCTTAAAGATATCCATAAAAAGTGTTGTTTAAAGTTTGCCACAAGCCACCTGGGAGACACACCAAACATGTGGAAGAAGGTGCTCTGGTCAGATGAAACCAAAATTGAACTTTTTGGCAACAATGCAAAACGTTATGTTTGGCGTAAAAGCAACACAGCTCATCACCCTGAACACACCATCCCCACTGTCAAACATGGTGGTGGCAGCATCATGGTTTGGGCCTGCTTGTCTTCAGCAGGGACAGGGAAGATGGTTAAAATTGATGGGAAGATGGATGGAGCCAAATACAGGACCATTCTGGAAGAAAACCTGATGGAGTCTGCAAAAGACCTGAGACTGGGACGGAGATTTGTCTTCCAACAAGACAATGATCCAAAACATAAAGCAAAATCTAAAATGGAATGGTTCAAAAATAAACATATCCAGGTGTTAGAATGGCCAACTCAAAGTCCAGACCTGAATCCAATCGAGAATCTGTGGAAAGAACTGAAAACTGCTGTTCACAAATGCTCTCCATCCAACCTCACTGAGCTCGAGCTGTTTTGCAAGGAGGAATGGGAAAAAATGTCAGTCTCTCGATGTGCAAAACTGATAGAGACATACCCCAAGCGACTTACAGCTGTAATCGCAGCAAAAGGTGGCGCTACAAAGTATTAACTTAAGGGGGCTGAATAATTTTGCACGCCCAATTTTTCAGTTTTTGATTTGTTAAAAAAGTTTGAAATATCCAATAAATGTCGTTCCACTTCATGATTGTGTCCCACTTGTTGATTCTTCACAAAAAAATTACAGTTTTATATCTTTATGTTTGAAGCCTGAAATGTGGCAAAAGGTCGCAAAGTTCAAGGGGGCCGAATACTTTCGCAAGGCACTGTATACTGTATGATACCTGACATAGTAGTTAGTTCAGGTTTAGGTATGTGTACAGTATGATACCAAATGATCATGTCCAGCATGGACCCCTGTCCAAAGAACAACTACTCAGCAGATATGACGATGTATTCAACATGCCCGTTGAATCAGTGCCTGGGGAGGTACACTTTGAATTGGATGAGAGCATCACTCCAGTCCAGTGTGCTCCTCGCAATGTGAAGGCCCAGCTGGACAAGGCCCAGATGGCCACATGACATCTGTGACTAAACCAACTGACTGGATCAGCAATATGGTCATAGTGAAAAAAACAGAGAAGCTGAGGGTCTGCATCGACCCGAAGCATCTGAACCAAGCACTGAAACGATCCCACTACATCATGCCGACACTAGAGGATGTCCTCTATAAGCTTCCAAAGGCCAGGATTTTCACCTTGGTGGATGCCCGAGATGCATTCCTTCAATGCAAGCTGGACGAAGAAAGCAGCTTCATGACTACCTTCTGGACCCCTGGGGTGGGAAACGCTGGCTCAAGCTCCCGTTTGGTGTCTCAGTGGCGCCTGAGGTATACCAACGCAAGCAGCACGAGTTACTGGCTGGGCTCAAGGGCATTGAACCCATAGCCGGTGATGTCCTGATCGTAGGCTGTGGTGACACAGACGAAGAAGCAGAACGTATTCATGATGTGAAGCTCCTGGCACTGATGGAGCGCTGCCGATCAGTTAAGCTTGGCCTTGGCCAGAAGAAGCTGCAGTTCAAGGTGAAAGATGTCCACTTCCATGGTCGCATTCTCTCGGCCAAAGGCCCGAAGCCGGACCTAGACAAAGACAGTGATCCTCGACAAGCCAAACCCGTCTGATGCAAAAGGAGTACAGCTTCTCATCGGCTTTGCAAACTATCTTGCAAAGTTCATGCCACACCTATCAACAGTCTGTGAGCCTCTGAGCCGGTTGCTGGACAAAGACAAGTATTTCAAGTATTTTACTCGATGTGCAAAACTGATAGAGACATACCTCAAGCGACTTACAGCTGTAATCGCAGCAAAAGGTTGTGCTACAAAGTATTAACTTAAGGGGGCTGAATAATTTTGCACGCCCAATTTTTCAGTTTTTGATTTGTTAAAAAAGTTTGAAATATCCAATAAATGTCGTTCCACTTCATGATTGTGTCCCACTTGTTGTTGATTCTTCACAAAAAAATACAGTTTTATATCTTTATGTTTGAAGCCTGAAATGTGGCAAAAGGTCGCAAAGTTCAAGGGGGCCGAATACTTTCGCAAGGCACTGTACATTAAACACCTTGCCAGGTGTTTGATGCCATTCCATTGGCTCCGTTCCAGCCATTATTATGAGCCGTCCTCCCCTCAACAGCCTCCTGTGATATCAGTAAGGTGTGAGAACATTCCTTAGTCTGACCTCATGATGAAACATATAGACACTGTAGAAGGTTAGTGTTCAGCCCAGTTTATAGCCATTCACCACTACATTAAACACATCATCTATAGTCACACCCAAACACACGCACCTACACCAATGCACACATTCATGCATACACTAAAGTGTGATAATAACCGTCACAGTGATTATCATGGTTCAACAGAAGCTGAAGGTCATAGCTTTATTAAGGTGAGGTGTCTATTTCAGCACTCCATGCAACACAGACACACAACAGCATGGAGAGACAGACTGACAGAGATACAGAGATACAGAGATACAGAGATACAGACAGACAGAGATACAGAGATACAGACAGACAGACAGACAGACAGACAGACAGACAGACAGACACACTGATATACAAACAGACAGACTGATATACAAACAAACAGACAGACTGATATACAAACAGACAGACTGATATACAAACAGACAGACTATAGACAAACAGACAGACATACTGACTGACAGCGAGATAGATATACACACTCAAGATGGACAGACAGATTAAACAGACAGACAGACTGACAGGGCGATAGAGATGTAGATATACAGACAGACAGACAGACAGACAGGCGAGCAGGGTGTTAGACAGACTAACGGAGTGACAGACAGGCGAGCAGGGTGTTAGACAGACTGACAGACAGGCGAGCAGGGTGTTAGACAGGCTGACAGACAGGCGAGCAGGGTGTTAGACAGGCTAACAGACAGGCGAGCAGGGTGTTAGACAGACAGGCGAGCAGGGTGTTAGACAGACAGACAGAGTGACAGACAGGCGAGCAGGGTGTTAGACAGACAGGCGAGCAGGGTGTTAGACAGGCAGGCGAGCAGGGTGTTAGACAGGCAGGCGAGCAGGGTGTTAGACAGGCAGGCGAGCAGGGTGTTAGACAGACAGGCGAGCAGGATGTTAGACAGACAGGCGAGCAGGGTGTTAGACAGACAGGCGAGCAGGGTGTTAGACAGACAAGCGAGCAGGGTGTTAGACAGACAGGCGAGCAGGGTGTTAGACAGACAGGCGAGCAGGGTGTTAGACAGACAGACAGAGTGACAGACAGGCAAGCAGGGTGTTAGACAGACAGGCGAGCAGGGTGTTAGACAGACAGGCGAGCAGGGTGTTAGACAGGGGAGGGAGTGTGAGAGAGAGAGCTCTTACTCAGTGCGGGCGGCAGCGGCGGAGTCTGGATGAGTTTTGGGGGGTCTGAGGTTTTCCTGGGGGGGATAGGGGGGTAGAGGAAGGGGTAGTAGAGGGGGGCGGCCAGGGCAGGGAGGGTGTGAGAGCGGGGGAACAGGGGTGAGCTGAGGCAGGACGCATCCAGGCCCGGAGGGGGGGCCCCAGAGCGATAGGGGGGGTCGAGAGCCCCGATGGGGGAGAGGCGGGGAGGGGCACCCCTGTGGATGGGACAGTTTTTGGGGTGGTAGAGGTACCAGGTAGGGAGGGGAGGGAGATCTTTAGAGGTTCTGCTCTGGCCAGGGTGAGAGGTGTGTGTGTGTGTGTGTGTGTCAGTGCGACCAAGGGAACCGACAGTGTGTGTTTTGGCATATGCCATCATCATCGCGTCAACGTTTTTATATGGGGTGGTGCAGCCTTGAGTGTGTGTGTCATTGCTGACGAGTGTGTGTGAGCCGGTGTGAGGCTGTGTGACGTTAGTGGTGCAGTAGAGGGAGTCAAAGTCAGTGATGGATTCAGAGACAAAGCCATACTCCAGCTTTTCTTTAGTCTTGGACTCATTCACATAACGATACAAACTATCAATGTTGCTCTTGAAGTCCTTTCCAAAACGATGTGCAGAGTCTAGGCCTCCATCCTTCTTAAAATAGTCACTATATCCAGAATCAATATCATTCTCAGAATAAGTTCCATGGCTGTCTTCATTTAAATCTGTGTGACTGTATGGTGTAGCAAAGGGGTTAGATAGCTGGGTAGTGTAGGGGTTAGGGGTCGTGGACTGGGTAGTGTAGGGGTTAGGGGTCGTGGACTGGGTAGTGTAGGAGTTAGGGCCTATGGCTGTGGACTGGGTAGTGTAGGGGTTAGGGGCCATGGACTGGGTAGTGTAGGGGTTAGGGGTCGTGGACTGGTTAGTGTAGGGGTTAGGGGTCGTGGACTGGTTAGTGTAGGAGTTAGGACCTATGGCTGTGGACTGGGTAGTGTAGGGGTTAGGGGCCGTGGACTGGGTAGTGTAGGGGTTAGGGGCCATGGACTGGACTTCAGTGTGGCTATGAGGTTGGGTCCTGGGGACTGGTCTCGTATGAGCACCACAGTATCCTGGGTGGTAAGGGGGGATTACAGAGTGGAGGAAATATGAGGAGGGCTGGGAGTGGGCCAGGGAGAGAGGGGGTGAGGACACTGCCCAGTCAAAAGGTGCAAAGGGGAGAAGGGAGAGGAGTATGATTAACAGGGGCAGGTTGAGGTGGAAATGGGGATTTGAGGTGGACATGGGGGGCATTCAGGGGGTAGGAGTGTGAGTAAGTGGTGTGTGTGGGTGGGGGAGCAGGTAGGGGTAGTTAGGGGCAGGTAGGGGTAGTTGGGGGCAGGTAGGGGCATTTGGGGGCAGGTAGGGGCATTTGGGGGCAGGTAGGGGCATTTGGGGGCAGGTAGGGCCAGGTAGGGGTAGTTGGGGGCAGGTAGGGGTAGTTGGGGGCAGGTAGGGGTAGTTGGGGGCAGGTAGGGCCAGGTAGGGGTAGTTGGGGGCAGGTAGGGGTAGTTGGGGGCAGGTAGGGGTAGTTGGGGCCAGGTAGGGCCAGGTAGGGGTAGTTGGGGGTAGGTGGGGGTAGTTGGGGGCAGGTAGGGGCATTTGGGGGCAGGTAGGGGCATTTGGGGGCATTTGGGGGCAGGTAGGGCCAGGTAGGGGTAGTTGGGGGCAGGTAGGGGTAGTTGGGGGCAGGTAGGGGTAGTAGGGGGCAGGTAGGGCCAGGAATGGGTAGTTGGGGGCAGGTAGGGGTAGTTGGGGGCAGGTAGGGGTAGTTGGGGCCAGGTAGGGCCAGGTAGGGGTAGTTGGGGGTAGGTGGGGGTAGTTGGGGGCAGGTAGGGGTAGTTGGGGGCAGGTAGGGGTAGTTGGGGCCAGGTAGGGCCAGGTAGGGGTAGTTGGGGGCAGGTAGGGGTAGTTGGGGGTAATTGGGGTAGTTGGGGGCAGGTAGGGGTAGGTTGTGGGGCAGGTAGGGGTAGGTAGGGGTAGTTGGGGGTAGGTAGGGGTAGTTGGGGGCAGGTAGGGGTAGGTATGGGTAGTTTGGGGCAGGTAGGGCCAGGTAGGGGTAGTTGGGGATAGGTAGGGGTAGTTGGGGGCAGGTAGGGGTAGGTAGGGGTAGGTGGGGGCAGGTAGGGGTAGTTGGGGCAGGTAGGGGTAGTTGGGGGCAGGTGGGGGTAGTTGGGGGCAGGTAGGGGTAGGTAGGGGTAGTTGGGGGTAGTTGGAGGCAGGTAGGGCCAGGTAGGAGTAGTTGGGGGCAGGTAGGGGTAGTTGGGGGTAGTTGGAGGCAGGTAGGGGTAGTTGGGGGTAGGTAGGGGTAGTTGGGGGCAGGTAGGGGTAGTTGGGGCCAGGTAGGGCCAGGTAGGGGTAGTTGGGGGTAGGTGGGGGTAGTTGGGGGCAGGTAGGGGTAGGTGGGGCAGGTAGGGCCAGGTAGGGGTAGTTGGGGCCAGGTAGGGCCAGGTAGGGGTAGTTGGGGGCAGGTAGGGGTAGTTGGGGGTAATTGGGGGTAATTGGGGGCAGGTAGGGGTAGGTTGGGGGCAGGTAGGGGTAGGTAGGGGTAGTTGGGGGTAGGTAGGGGTAGTTGGGGGCAGGTAGGGGTAGGTATGGGTAGTTGGGGATAGGTAGGGGTAGTTGGGGACAGGTAGGGGCAGGTAGGGGTAGGTAGGGGTAGGTGGGGGCAGGTAGGGGTAGTTGGGGCAGGTAGGGGTAGTTGGGGGCAGGTAGGGCCAGGTAGGGGTAGTTGGGGGCAGGTGGGGGTAGTTGGGGGCAGGTAGGGGTAGGTAGGGGTAGTTGGAGGCAGGTAGGGCCAGGTAGGGGTAGTTGGGGGTAGGTAGGGGTAGTTGGGGGCAGGTAGGGGTAGGTAGAGGTAGTTGGGAGCAGGTAGGGGTAGTTGGGAGCAGGTAGGGGTAGTTGGGACAGGTAGGGGTAGGTGGGGCAGGTAGGGGTAGGTAGGGGTAGGTAGGGGCAGGTAGGGATAGTTGGGGGCAGGTAGGGGTAGTTGGGGCAGGTAGGGGTAGGTGGGGCAGGTAGGGGTAGGTGGGGGTAGTTGGGGAAAGGTAGGGGTAGGTAGGGGTAGTTGGGGGCAGGTAGGGGTAGTTGGGGGCAGGTAGGGGTAGTTGGGGGCAGGTAGGGGTAGGTAGGGGTAGGTGGGGCAGGTAGGGGCAGGTAGGGGTAGTTGGGGGCAGGTAGGGGTAGTTGGGGGCAGGTAGGGGTAGTTGGGGGTAGGTAGGGATAGTTGGGGGTAGGTAGGGGTAGTTGGGGGCAGGTAGGGGTAGGTAGGGGTAGTTGGGAGCAGGTAGGGGTAGTTGGGGCAGGTAGGGGTAGGTGGGGCAGGTAGGGGTAGGTAGGGGTAGGTAGGGGTAGGTAGGGGCAGGTAGGGGTAGTTGGGGGCAGGTAGGGGTAGGTAGGGGTAGTTGGGGGCAGGTAGGGGTAGTTGGGGGCAGGTAGGGGTAGGTAGGGGTAGGTGGGGCAGGTAGGGGTAGGTAGGGGTAGTTAGGGGCAGGTAGGGGTAGTTAGGGGCCGGAGGACAAGCGAAAGCAGAGAAGAGGGGAAGGTGAAGGAGAAGCAGAGCCATGGACAAACGTTGGAAGGACGATGGGATAGAGGGATGAGAACAAGGAGAGGAGCAAAAATGTATGTTGCAAATAAATTGGGAGGAGAGAGAGAGATGGAGAGAATGTTAGTGTCTGTTGAGAGAAGAATGCAATGTAAACCAGTAGATCCCCACCACAACATGCAGTAACGCAGTACACCACCCAGTACCACACAACAACATACAGTATGTCCAATAGTCTGACCCAACAGACACACACAGACTGACCACAATACATGACAGAGTCAATGGAGGTGGTTCATGAACAGAGGAGTCAAAGTTCAGGTTTAGAGAAGCCTTTCTCTTTCGTTTCCTACTCTGTCGTTCACTATTATTTCAACCACGCCCAAACCTTTAAGCTAGTGGTTTCACGTTCTACTCTTCCGTCAGTGTGTATTCTGTATTATAAAACAGATATGTGCAGGTGACTGGCAAAGATGAGGTTATCACTGTCCACAGTAGTGGTATGCTGTCCTCTCTCGCTCTATGTACAGTAGTGGTATGCTGTCCTCTCTCTCTCTCTCTCTCTATGTACAGTAGTGGTATGCTGTCCTCTCTCTCTCTCTGTACAGTAGTGGTATGCTGTCCTCTCTCTCTCTCTCTATGTACAGTAGTGGTATGCTGTCCTCTCTCTCTCTCTGTACAGTAGTGGTATGCTGTCCTCTCTCTCTCTCTCTGTACAGTAGTGGTATGCTGTCCTCTCTCTCTCTCTGTACAGTAGTGGTATGCTGTCCTCTCTCTCTCTCTCTGTACAGTAGTGGTATGCTGTCCTCTCTCTCTGTACAGTAGTGGTATGCTGTCCTCTCTCTCTCTCTGTACAGTAGTGGTATGCTGTCCTCTCTCTCTCTGTACAGTAGTGGTATGCTGTCCTCTCTCTCTCTCTCTCTCTCTCTCTCTCTCTCTGTACAGTAGTGGTATGCTGTCCTCTCTCTCTCTGTACAGTAGTGGTATGCTGTCCTCTCTCTCTGTACAGTAGTGGTATGCTGTCCTATCTCTCTGTACAGTAGTGGTATACTGTCCTCTCTCTCTCTCTGTACAGTAGTGGTATGCTGTCCTCTCTCTCTATCTGTACAGTAGTGGTATGCTGTCCTCTCTCTCTATCTCTCTCTGTACAGTAGTGGTATGCTGTCCTCTCTCTCTCTGTACAGTAGTGGTATGCTGTCCTCTCTCTCTGTACAGTAGTGGTATGCTGTCCTCTCTCTCTGTACAGTAGTGGTATGCTGTCCTCTCTCTCTGTACAGTAGTGGTATGCTGTCCTCTCTCTCTGTACAGTAGTGGTATGCTGTCCTCTCTCTCTGTACAGTAGTGGTATGCTGTCCTCTCTCTCTGTACAGTAGTGGTATGCTGTCCTCTCTCTCTGTACAGTAGTGGTATGCTGTCCTCTCTCTCTGTACAGTAGTGGTATGCTGTCCTCTCTCTCTCTGTACAGTAGTGGTATGCTGTCCTCTCTCTGTAAAGTAGTGGTATGCTGTCCTCTCTCTCTGTACAGTAGTGGTATGCTGTCCTCTCTCTCTGTACAGTAGTGGTATGCTGTCCTCTCTCTGTACAGTAGTGGTATGCTGTTCTCTATCTTCACCTTCTCTCTCTCTCTTTTTCTTTCCCTCTCTCTAGCAGAGAAAAGTACCGTTGGTTACGCTGAGTCAGGCTATGGAGAGTTCTCTTCCTGCCTGGCTGCGCACTGTCTATCTCTCTGTCTCCTTGGAGATGATTGGATAATAGCCTATGCTGACTAGTCCATTCTGCACAGAAATACATTGTCTCATTTAATATCACCGTGACAGAGAGAGGCTACACAGAGCGTGTTAACTACCGTACCTTGGTTTAGCCTTGAGTTGATCTGACTGTCTCAGATGCAGCCACACATTACACTTCCTGGTTTATTTTGCGCTACTGTGAAATAAGTCTCTGCCATTGGTTGGTAGATGGAGCCCCTCCTGTTTGGTTCTTAAAGCTGTACACGCACACGTGACAAATAGTCTGGTCTGAATTGTATTATTTGTTTACAGTCTGTGGCCATACATAACCTAGGATAAGTTTATCCTACTGCTGTGAAGAGCTGACCACACATAACTCCTTCTACGTTTACAAATACCATACAATTTGGCTTTTACATACACACAGAGGGAAGCACACTACACACACATTCACACACACACACGCATTGTGACTTTGATTAGAAAAATATATATTTCAGACAATCACCACACAATGAAATGACTTAATGTAAGTTGTTATCAAAACAATAAAGCTGTGAAATTGAAATACAAATTAATAGAGGTATTCAGCCCTTCAGCCTATGGAACTAAGAACTAGAGGTCGACCGATTAATCGGAATGGCCGGTTAATTAGGACCCATTTTAAGTTTTCAGAACAATCGGTAATCTGCATTTTTGGACACCGATCATGGCTGATTATATTGCACTCCACGAGGAGACTGCGTGGCAGGCTGACTACCTGTTATGTGAGAGCAGCAAGGAGCCAAGGTAAGGTGTTAGCTAGCATTAAACTTATATTATTTAAAAAAATCAATTTTAACATAATCACTAGTTAACTACACATGGTTGATGATATTATTAGTTTATCTAGCTTGTCCTGCGTTGCATATAATCAATGCGGTGCCTGTTCATTTATCATTGAATCACAGCCTATTTCACCAAACAGGTGATTTAACAAGCGCATTCGCGAATAAAGCACTGTCGTTGCACCAATGTGTACCTAACCATAAACAGCAACGCCTTTCTTAAAATCAATACACAAGTATATATTTTTAAACCTCCTGCATATTTAGTTAATATTGCCTGCTAACATGAATTTTTTTAACTAGAGAAATTGTGTCACTTCTCTTGCGTTCTGTGCAACAGAGTCAGGGTATACGCAGCAGTTTGGGCCGCCTGGCTCGTTGCTAACTGTGTGAAGACCATTTCAACCTAACAAAGACACCCAACTTCGCCAAATGGGGGATGATTTAACAAAAGCGCATTTGCGAAAAAAGAACAATCGTTGAACAATCGTACCTAACCATAAACACCAATGCCTTTCTTAAAATCAATACACAGAAGTATATATTTTTAAACCTGCATATTTAGTTAAAATAAATTCATGTTAGCAGGCAATATTAAACTAGGGAAATTGTGTCACTTCTCTTGCGCTCATTGCACGCAGAGTCAGGGTACAGTTTGGGCCGCAAGGCTCATTGCGAACTAATTTGCCATAATTTTACGAGAACAGTCTGGAAAAAAGAAAGATGGAAGATAGAGGAGAAAGGAGTGAGTGAGAGGTCAAGGACAGAAGAGAGACAGGAGGAAGTAGGCAACAAAACATGAACCAATGACTCACCAGATAGTGGAGAGAGAGAGAGCATGATAGAGGGAAGGGGAGACCGAGAGGGAGATGGGTAGAGAGAGGGAGATGGGGAGAGAGAGAGAGAGAGATGGGGAGAGAGAGGGAGATGGGGAGAGAGAGGGAGATGGGGAGAGAGAGGGAGATGGGGAGAGAGAGAGAGAGATGGGGAGAGAGAGAGAGAGATGGGGAGAGAGAGAGATGGGGAGAGAGAGAGATGGGGAGAGAGAGATGGGGAGAGAGAGAGATGGGGAGAGAGAGATGGGGGGAGAGAGAGAGAGCATGATAGAGGGAAGGGGAGACCGAGAGAGGGAGATGGGGAGAGAGAGAGAGCATGATAGAGGGAAGGGGAGACAGAGAGAGAGGGAGATGGGGAGAGAGAGAGAGATGGGGAGAGAGAGGGAGATGGGGAGAGAGAGAGAGAGATGGGGAGAGAGAGAGAGAGAGAGATGGGGAGAGAGAGAGGGAGATGGGTAGAGAGAGAGAGAGCATGATAGAGGGAAGGGGAGACAGAGTGAGAGATGGGGAGAGAGAGAGAGCATGATAGAGGGAAGGGGAGACAGAGAGAGAGGGAGATGGGGAGAAAGAGAGAGCATGATAGAGGGAAGGGGAGACAGAGAGAGAGAGCATGATAGAAGGAACGAGAGACTGAGAGAGAGAGGGAGATGGGGAGAGAGAGAGAGCATGATAGAGGGAAGGGGAGACAGAGAGAGAGGGAGATGGGGAGAGAGAGAGAGCATGATAGAGGGAAGGGGAGACCGAGAGAGAGAGGGAGATGGGGAGAGAGAGAGAGCATGATAGAGGGAAGGGGAGACCGAGAGAGAGAGGGAGACTGAGAGAGAGAGGGAGATGGGGAGAGAGAGAGAGCATGATAGAGGGAAGGGGAGACTGAGAGAGAGAGGGAGATGGGGAGAGAGAGAGAGATGGGGAGAGAGAGGGAGATGGGGAGAGAGAGAGAGATGGGGAGAGAGAGAGAGAGATGGGGAGAGAGAGAGGGAGATGGGTAGAGAGAGAGAGAGCATGATAGAGGGAAGGGGAGACAGAGTGAGAGATGGGGAGAGAGAGAGAGCATGATAGAGGGAAGGGGAGACAGAGAGAGAGGGAGATGGGGAGAGAGAGAGCATGATAGAGGGAAGGGGAGACAGAGAGAGAGAGCATGATAGAAGGAACGGGAGACTGAGAGAGAGAGGGAGATGGGGAGAGAGAGGGAGAGGGAGAGAGATATACAGAGAAAGAGAGCTAGAGGGAGATGGGGAGAGGGAGATGGGTAGAGAGAGGGAGAGGAAGAGAGATATACAGAGAAAGAGAGCTAGAGGGAGATGGGGAGAGGGAGATGGGTAGAGAGAGGGATATGGGGAGACCGAGAGAACAGGCTACAGTGTATAAACAGTGAAAAGGATAGAAAGAGAATGAGGGAGGAGGAAAGAGACAGAAAGAGAGGAAGAGAGATATACAGAGAAAGAGAGCTAGAGGGAGATGGGGAGAGGGAGATGGGGAGAGAGAGATGGGTAGAGAGAGGGAGATGGGGGAGAGAGAGAGGGGAGAGAGAGTGAGCTAGAGGGAGATGGACAGAGTGAGAGAGAGGGAGATGGGGAGAGAGAGGGAGAGGAGATGGGAAGAGAGAGAGAGATAGCTGTGGGTACTCCATTACTTCCCCCCGGTCTGCAGATTGGATGAATAATTGAATAAAGGCAGTGATGACATCACACCAGGCCCACAGGAAGCACTGAAGAGATTCCACCATCTCTTCCTCCCTCTCTGTCTCCCTCTCCCACTCTGCCCCATACACTTCCTCCCTCTCTGTCTCCCTCTCCCACTCTGCCCCATACTCTTCCTCCCTCTCTGTCTCACTCTCCCACTCTGCCCCATACACTCACCTGTCCATCCCTGAAAAAGAATGAGTGCAGCCCATCTAGTCCTTTTTCTCTCCTCCTTTCCATCTCCATCATCTATCTGTCCATCCTAGATAGAAACTACATTCCACTGCACCCATCTATGTATGCATCTCTCTCTTGTTCCCCTTATTTCTCTTTCCCTCTACTCTGGAATGCGGAGAATTCTC
This sequence comes from Oncorhynchus mykiss, assembly GCF_013265735.2. Taxonomy (NCBI): domain Eukaryota; kingdom Metazoa; phylum Chordata; class Actinopteri; order Salmoniformes; family Salmonidae; genus Oncorhynchus; species Oncorhynchus mykiss. Next base: position 8,777,304 of record NC_048567.1, on the reverse strand, counting down.
CCCGTGTTTTTGTCACCCTTCTCTCTGCTGGTTTAGTTTTTATTCCCAAGAGAGGACACAGTTTCAGATGTGGTGTTGTGTACATAATATCAGATGGAAGGTGGCTTCAGTGAATACTGTAGTTTGTTACTACCTCCACATTTTCACCCCAAATCAGCACCTCACAGTCAGCAACTAGGCCGATAGTCATCATCATCATCATCATCTAACTCACCTGTAGTTCTTGACTCCCAGGTTCTTCCTCCATCAGCTGTTCCTCTCACCTCCACCTCTTCTTCCTCTACCTCTTCTTTCCTCTTTTCTCCCTCCTCTTTTCTCTGTCCATCCATCCTCCACAGGTTCCCTTCACTGGCTGAGCACCCAATCCGCTGCGAGGGACATAACTCGGGGTGTCCAATAGCATCCTCTGCTTTCTGGAACATTTCCCTAAAAGCAGCCAATGAGGTGAGGGGAGGTGGTTGCAGGAAGGTGGCCTGGGCCTGGGAGGTGTACTCCCATTGGATTCCGTCGCTGTCCGTCTTTTCCCTCCTCCACTTGAGATTGTAGAGGAAGTCAGGGTCAGGGGTTATGACTGTAGGATCAGGATCCGGTTCAGTTATTAGTTGGTATGCCGGGGAGCTGTGTTTGCTACGGTTACGCAGTTCCTTGAAGGTCATCACTTTTGAACCCGACCCTGACGTTGACCCGGAAGTAGATTTCTTCAGGGTTTCCTCATTGGATTTTCTAACTTCCAAGGGCGGGGGCAGGGTCAGGGTTTCACCATCGGGGGAGAAAGCCATGAGCCAATCAAATCGCTCAGGGCGTAAAGAGTTGGCGAGAAGGGTGCAAACTTTGAGGGGGGGCAGGGTAGGGGGGACAGGGGGTAAGGGACGCGGAGGAGGAGGGGGAGGGGTTTCCGAGAGCACAGGGGAATATTTGAAAGTCTCGAAGTTAACATTGTTAGAGGTGTTGGTATTGCCAGTGCTGTAGTAGGAGTCAGATGCTAGGCTAACGTTAGCCCCAAACCCGCTGTTTCTCTTCCTCCTTCTCGCCATGTCAGTGAAAGACGTGGTTCTAAACACATCTCTGCTCTCCTCTTTCTCTCCCTCCTTTACTCCTCCAAATATATCAGTCTCTCTATCCCTCTCCACCTCTGACCTCCCTCCTCCATCTCTCCATCCATCCACAGCCAACCCATCTATATCATACTGCTCCTTAGCCTTCTCCTCTTTTCTCCTCATCCCACTATCATGTGTCTGTCCAGGCCTGGAGGTGTGGTGGGTCTCCCCCTCTCCCTCCTCCTCCAGTCCCCCCACACAAACCCCCAGCTCTGGGCTGAGTTTGAGGAGCTCAGCCTGGGTCAGTCCTGCTAGCACCAGTAGCTTACGGATCTCATCATCCAACGCATGGAAAGAGGGAGGAGGGGGGAGAGAGGGCGGGGGAGGGATGGCAAGGGGGGTGGTGGAGTTGGAGATGGAAATGGTGGGGGCAGGGGGGAAAGGAGGGAGGCGAGAGGTGGGAGGGGAGAGGGACAGGGGGGTCTTCCCGCATCCTGCTTGGAGGGTGGCGAGACGCTGAGCCTCCTTACGGGCTAGGTGCTTCCTCCGAGGGGGAGGGATGGGGGGAGTGGAGGAGGGGAGGGAGAATGGGAGAGAGGATGATTTGTAGAGAGTAAAGTAAGGGATGGGCTGACAGAGAAGAGGAGGGGGGATGGAGCGTGGGGAAGGAGGGAGGGCCTTCTCACACCTGAAGGTGTAGAAAGTGGGGGATGAGGATGGAGAGGTGCAGACAGAGACGGAGGGGGTGATGTCACGGCTGATGTTGATGTAGGTGTGGAGTTCAGAGTTCACGCTGGCATAGCGGGCAGGGGGTTTGGGGGGTCTCGGTGGGAGCTCTATGGGCGAAGAGGTCAGGGGCTCGTCACAGTCTGAAGGTGCTGTCAGGTCCACTCCAGCATCAGAGAACTCCTGGGAATCTCCCAAAGACCCTCCCCGGCCCTTATACAGCTTCCAAGACATATCCACGTTCCCCATCTCATCCAGAACATCAGAGAGATCCTCCTTGCCCAGATCGCCTAGATCCAGTCCCTTCTCATGGAGCCTGGTGATGTGGGCCAGCTTCACCTGCCTGTTGACACTCTCCAGTCGGTCCAGGTGATCCAGTCGATCCCTCAGTAGATCCCCCTGAGGATCCCCCTCCAGGTCCCAGCGAGCCACCTGAATCACCTGGCTAAAGCGCTCCATCTTTCCAAAGTCTCCCACTGACTCCAGGAAGTCCAGGAGGCCTAGTTTGGTGACATCTGACCCTAAGCCTGTCTGACCTTTGACCCCCAGGTAGTCGGAGGAGGAGGGGGAGGCGGGGGCGGAGGGGTAGCCCTCGTCTGGGGAGCAGGCGTGTGGGGGGGAGGAAGGGCAACGAGAGACAGAAGGGGGTTTGGGGTTGAGGAGCAGGACAGGGGGGGAACGGGAGGCTGGGTAGCGTTCAGGAACATGAATGTGAGTGTGGTCCTGAGAAATTGACAGATCAGCGTTCCACTTGTGGTCAGAGGACGAGAGAGAGGTGGAGAGATCGGCGCAGTCTGACTCCAGATCGGAGCAGGAGCTGATGGAAGTGGAGGATGAGGAGGTGGAGGAGGTCAGGGAGAGATCCAGGAGAGAGGGAGGGCAGTCGCAGCACGATGGGACCAACGTGTCGTCATCATCATCATCATCTCCCTCCTCCTCATCATCAACTTCAACATCAACACTGTTTTCCTCTTCCTCCTCTGTTTCTTTCTTGTCATCCATCTCTTCCTCCGTTTCTTTCTTGTTGTCTATGACCACATCTGTGTTCTTGTTAACATCTGCATTCTCCTCAACTTGTGTTCCTTTCTCCAGTTCCAGGGCATTAGGGGGGCAGGCTGGGGCCAGGACCTGAGGCTGGGGCTGAGAGGGGCTGGCCTGTGTCTTGGTCTTGCCCCCTGTCCCCTCCTGTCTCTGGGGTAGCAGGGGAGGTGGTGGAGGGGGCTGAAGCTTCAGCTGCTGTCTGATGGAGATGGTATTGTTGTTGTTGTGGTTGTGGTTGAACAGACTGTTATTGTCCTGGGGGGAATGGCCGTCGCAACACAGACAAGGCAGGCTGGGTTCATTACAATTGGGGTCCAGATGAGGAAGAGCAGGAAGAGGGGCGCGTTTCGACACAGCTGCTGCTGCACGGACACTTTTGGGTTTGGTCGTAGAGAGGGGAGCTGTGTTTCTCTGTAAGCCCAATCTGGACTGACCCAAGGGGGCACGAGGCTGGACCCCCACCCTGGTCCTGGAAGACTCAGGGGTCGCTTTGGTGGCGCGCCGAGGAGAGGAAGAGGTGTTCATGTTTTTGTCTTCCCTCTGGGAAACAGGGCCGTGTGGCTTTGGTTCCGCTGCGGTGGTGGTCCGCCTGCTCGTGTCGATACGACGAGGCCTCAAGGGCGGAGCGAAGGTTCGGCTAGAGGAGTGCATTTTTAGGAATAATAGTTTTCTAATTGTCAATTATTTATGTTTCTATAGAAACAGGGGTTCTGTTTTCTATCTAAAGGAAGGAGAGATCCAAAACGTGACGGTCACATCTTGGCTTGACTCCAAAGATCCTGCAACATCAAAAGAGACATGCAGTCAATAGAGGCACAGTAGATAATAGAGATGAGAGGATTCTGTGCTCCTCTAACTGTATAAGGGACCAGCTTGTTCTTGTTCATAAGAAATCTTACAAGTTAAATCCCCTGGTTTGTCCCATATAACTATTGGGCCTTTTCTGCTGTATAATTACCTCCTCAGTGCTGGGACCAGTTAGATGAAAATTAAATCCATCTCTCCTCACTCCCTCTCTCTATATATAAACAGACAGAGAGACAGACACATGCACACACACCTAAATGCAATGTCAGTGATAGAGAGGAGATCTCCATGAAAACAGTTGGGAACTAATGAAGGATTGTTGTCTTCAGCATCCCAGTCTACTCTGAGATTCAGCTTGATGGAGTGAGAAAGGATGTACTGTAACTCTCTCTCTGACAAATAGGTTAAGTATAGGCCAAGTAAATTGAATCGTGCTAAATCAAAATGAACTATCTCAATTTTAAGCTTATTTGCAAATCAGTTAAGAACAAATTATTATTTACAATGACGGCCTAGGAACAGTGGGTTAACGACAAAATTGTTACCTTGTCAGCTCAGGGATTCGATCTAGCAACCTTTCTATTACTCGCCCAACGCTCACTAGGCTACCTGCTGCCCCAATATATAGCCTAGTACAAACATCTTTAGTAAACAAGATCAAATTATTTAGAGAAGAAAATCCTCAATTGCGCAATGACTAACGTCTTTTAAAACTCATCCACTGCCAAGGCTGAACACATATTCCTCCCCAGCAGCACCGTGTCCTTCACATCAAACAGGGAGAAGGTAGGCCCATATAAATCATAACCTGAACCGCGCTTAGATCGCGCCTGGGACACGTCGCCCTGTTCAGAACCGTTAGAATAACGCCCCGTAACCGCAGAGCACATCATCTGCTGGATTTTCGGTATTTACCATCGGATTTATCGACCTGATGTGGCGGAGGGGGGAGAGAGGGGGTACCTCAAGCCGCATCGTCCTGACACAGCCACCCCCCGCTACTATGACAAAATGTATCGCAATGTTTATTAAATTAACTATAACATGATTATGTCTGTCATTCTAGTAAACAACCGTAGTCTATAAATCAAGAAAACGGCTATTGACATTGATTATCTGGATCTGGGGATGTGGGCAGGTGTTGAAAGCATAGCAAAACGTATAGCCTAGATCTCGGTAAATAGAGAGCATTTGATCAACAACACCTATAATCATATGATTGTGAGATATTTGACTCACCATCGGCTTTGTTGAGGAGAAGATGGATATGCTGGATCCCGTTCTCGGTAAACGGATGCGAGCGCGCAACCCCGTCCGACCAACGAACAGCCTCTCCAAGGGTTAAAGCGAGAGCTCTCTCCTCTCGCGACCACCTTATCTTTCGTCATCCGCCGGGACCACACCCCTCTTCTGCCTCACCAAACAATCTCCCTCTCTGTTCATCTGTCAGCTCCTTCCATCCCTCTAAACCTTCGCTTCCTCCCTCCAAGAAAAAGACAATCACTACGGAATCTTCTACCAGTATTCTCTTTGATCTCTAGTATTGGAACCATTCTTCCTATCCGCCATCACACTCCCTCCATCTTTATTATTCTCTTTCATTCTCAGTGGAAATGGAAGGTAACATGGTAAAAGCACATGCTGTATAGTAACCTTGTCACACTGATCGATGAAGACTGTGTTTAATAAGGAAACAGGAACCGTGAAAAATAGACTCATTGTCTTTATGAATCATGATGGAAAGCCATACACAATGTTACTGCTCGCTGTACTATATTGTTTTCCACAAAAGGTCTGAATACTAAACCCATGTTGGTCACATTTCTTTATTAAAAGCAATACGATGCCATATTGTCAGCAGCAGGTAGATGTACAGTAGTAATTAGAAAGAGATGATTATACACAGAGGGAGATAGAGGTACAGTAGTAATTAGAAAGAGATGATTATACACAGAGGGAGATAGAGGTACAGTAGTAATTAGAAAGAGATGATTATACACAGAGGGAGATAGAGGTACAGTAGTAATTAGAAAGAGATGATTATACACAGAGGGAGATAGAGGTACAGTAGTAATTAGAAAGAGATGATTATACACAGAGTGAGATAGAGGTACAGTAGTAATTAGAAAGAGATGATTATACACAGAGGGAGATAGAGAAAACATAATACAAAGACAGAACATGGTGTGAGAGACAGCAGGATTGTTCCTTTCAGGCAGCTTCCTGCTCTAGTCCATTCACTCTGCCGGTAGAGACCAGAGCCCCCTGCCGGTAGAGACCAGAGCCCCCTGCCGGTAGAGACCAGAGCCCCCTGCCGGTAGAGACCAGAGCCCCAGGTTGTCATCCTGATTGATGTGATCATCAACCAATAATGATGTCATACCCTGCCGTCATCATCAAATCCACAGGATTCTAGAGCAGACAGTTCCTAACAGTGACATGATGTTATACTCACGTCATCATCAATGATGACATGGTATTCCCAGTTTGAGTAATCAGTTATTCTGTACATAATTGAAAATCATATTATGGAGAAGAAGAAAAAAGGGCACACAGGGGTCCTTGAAGACCAGGTTTAAGACTGACTGGCCTCAACCAGGTTCACTCGCAGTCCAAACTAAAGCCTTGTTCTATTTAGGTCCCTAGACCCTTAACCTAACCCAGGGCTCCCCAAACCTGTTCCTGGAGAGCTACCCTCCTGTAGGTTTCCACTCTTATTACAATCAGGTGCATTAGATTAGGGTTGGAGCGAAAACCTACAGGATGGTAGCTCTCCAGGACCAGGGTTGGAGAGCCCTGCCCTAGCCCTTAACCCCATGGTGTTCACTGAAGGGGTAGGAGCAAGGGACCGAAATGGAAGCAGCCACACCAACTAGCCCTCCTCAGTCCAGCTACAGTGCAACACACACTAAATAAAAACAGTCTCATCATAGTGTTCACTTGTTTCTCTTGTAGATTTTCTTGGCAAAGTTGAGGAAAACTGCGTGTGGAAGGTTTTGGGCGTGGCGCGCGATGAGTTTCTGTAAGCGCTGATAGCTGTCGTCTTCGTATTGGTGGTACAGGGTGGGCATCTGTAGGGTGTTGTACAGTGCTTTCACCTTCTCCACACTGTCATGCCGACCATAACATGACTGGAAGAGGACAATAAAAGTGAATTATTTCTCAGAGATATTCTAGTCAGAGCAGTTTACTGTATTGAGCTATGTAAAGAAGTGAATAAATGCATTCATTCCCTCAATCATCCATCCATCCATCATGGCTTAGGTGTGTTTACAGTTCAATGGTCAACTGTGACTGTTCATGGTTGACCTCTCACCTCCAGCTCTGCCCTTTGTTCCGGGGTCATGACCCCTAGAGCGGTCACCACCAGCCAGCCGCATTTGTTGTCCTGGATGTCTGTTCCAATCTTCCCTGTCACCGCCGGGTCGCCATAGCAATCCAGGTAGTCATCCTGGCAACAGAGAAACATTGTAAAACAATGCTGTTATGACATTGTTTGTGTGTGTGTGTCAGTCTTATATAATTACTGTGGTCTCACCTGTATCTGGAAGAACTCTCCCATCTCCAGTAAGATATGTTTGGCGTTGTTGTGTTCCTCTTCACTGTCGATGCCCGCCTGGGAATTATTCAGAAAGAGATACACCATTTGTATAAGTTAGAGTTTCTGCACCTTGTATAATGAGACTGACCAGACATTACAACACTAAACACTCACCATGTACATGGCTGCTGCCACAGGGAGGTAGAAGGAGTAGAAGGCAGTCTTGTACTTTACTATGGCCTTATATCTGACACACAGGGAGAGGGAGGGAGAAAGATTAAAGATTATACCCTTCCAGACCCCAACAATACACTCAACACCCCCCAAATCACCTGTACCTTGAATCTCCATATAACCCTCCATCGTTATATCCCACCCCTCTCCCTCTTACAAACCTCTCCATGGTGAAGCGGTTGAGGTCTATTTGACCAGGAGGAGCGGTCATCAGGTCCAGTGCCTGGCCCAGCTCGGTCTGGAAGGACGTCTGAAACACACAGGGACAGAGAAACAATAGTCAGCTACAGCACAAGAGTCAGCTGTGTAAGTATGTGTGTGTGTGTGATTGTGTACCTCAGTGAAGAGCTCCAATAGGTGTACATAGTAGGGCTGTGCCCTGCAGTGTCTGCGCAGTAGTCTGTAGATGGATCCCTCCAGGAGGAAGGAATCATTGATGGCATCCAGACCCACACTCTCCTGAGAAACAACAGCTATGTTACTGACTGAGCAAACCCTTTAAAGCCTAATACGTTAACAGGGACACATGGTGTTGTTGACAGGTGATGCAATATGGAAGTTGATGTAAGCTTACAGTTAATTTTGGGTAAACCATTTGGCTGACCATAATGCTTTTAGATTAGACTACAATTCTTGTGAGAGCGATAACAGTCAGTCTCACCCTCTTGTACCAGCAGGGCTGACCTCTCCGAGTCACTGAAGCATCCATGATGTCATCAGCTACCAAGAAGAACGCCTGGAGCTGAGAGAGAGAGGAGAGAGAAATAAAAAGTCAGCGTTAGTCATTTCACTGTGGTACCTCAGCAAAGTGCTAATTGAGGCAATAACTGAGTGCGTGTCTCTCACCAGCTCAATGCACCAGCCAACCAGCAGGGCCCGTCGAACAGCATCCTGGGTCAGCTCAGTGGGAGGAACAAGCTCCCTCAAAGAGCCAATCACAGACAGGCCTCTGTTTCTTTTTCCGCCAGGAGTGTTGTAATGCAACACCTAAGAGAAAGAAATAGAGATTAGTTGTATGGCATCTTTGCACATCTCAATTTCTCAAATCAAACCCTAGCACCTACCCCTAGACACTTCTCATAGATCTGAAGGAGAAATACTTTAAAAACTTCCTATGGTGTTCTCACAACCCCTACCTCTCGGAGTCTGTTGAGAGCGTCAGCGAGGACAGAGTCTGTGAGGTCCTGCTCTGTGAGCTCGGTCACCAGCTCCTCAAACTGGGCCTCAAACAGCTGTGGGTCTGACTGCGCCGCCCCCGAGTGGTGGGTCCCGTTGCTGCAACTACTGTCACCCTGAGAGCAGAGCACATTTCAGATTGTGAGGGAAAAGCAGGAGGGAGATAGAAAACAACAGCATTAGTTTCCAAAGCATCACATGTAAATAAAGGTCTGGTTTGTGCTTATCCCACCCAAAGAATGCTTATACAGAAACATAGTTCACAGTGTCAACAACTCTCAGTTTGTTAACTACCAGTACTGAGTTAGTTAGCTACATTGATATAGCCAACTAACTAAAACTGTAAGCTCATTGCACACACAAGCAGACAGGATGAACATCTTTACAGCAAACTGCACAACTACAGTAAATGACCGCTAACAACATCCCAGCGGTGCTGTCAGCAGTAGCTTCGACAGTATGTTCTCTGCAGTAATGTGACGAATTTGAGGTGAAACTATAGCTCGAAAGACCCAGATAAACAAAGTCTAATAATAGAGATGACCCACTAACATTAGTAAAAATAGCACGTTACCTTGGCTAGAATACATCTAGCTAGCTAACGTTACCTAGCTACAGTAGACAGCGCTTAGTCTCCAGATAATAAACTTGTCTGGCTAGCCAATCACGACACAGAGCGATATCACGCCTGAACGTTAGATACCTTTCATAAATAGATAACTAAATAAGCAACTACACACTAGGTTGCAATATCTGCAGTCCTTCTTACCATTATTATCTTGTCCTTGCTCGTAGTGACAGTCTGTTTGGCAAATCCCTCTTCACTGGTGTCTCTTTACCTGTCAAATGGGAGAGTACGACGCACACAGAACTTGGGAATTCGGTGTATTGTAGTTTTTGACCGCGTTGGCGTTTATTTTATCGCATAGCTTCTGAACTAAACCTCCCGACAGCCTTCGCGAGTGATCGTAGGGCCGTGGGACCACAAGGCTTCATATGACATCGAGCCTTTTGATTCGATAACGCCATCGAACCAGGATGGCCTTTCGGGCTGACTAACCAATAGAAATCCGGAAGAGGGGGAGTTTAGATGGGGGGGGGGACATGTCTGATGTTTCGAGAGTTTTGTGGTGAAAGGAACTGCCCACAAAATATGAACATTAACCCAATCATAAGTTAGAGGTTTAACCCAATCATGAGTTAGAGGTTTAACCCAAGCATGAGTTAGAGGTTTAATAGTCTAATACATGAAACAATATATAATATGCAACATTAAATCTGTGGTTCCATAAGAATAGAATAAAATGGAATAGCGCATTTCTATAAAATGTTTAACCTAGCTACACATTTTGAACACATTACACACATTAACACTTTCATGTTGTGGATCATTTATTCAATATGTTGAAATACATGACTTGCATTAAAAGTTCTTGCATTAGAACATTTATGTATCATATTTGAAGAGAATAATATGTTTATTCAGTTAGGCTCTATCACTTCAAGCCATACAATTATACAATGTGCAAGATAGGAGGTAGAAATTATAGCAACAGTTTTAACACAGCTCAGTGCTTCTGTGTGTTTGAGTGTGTGTGTGTGTGTGTGTTTGAGTGTGTGTGTGTGTGTTTGAGTGTGTGTGTGTGTGTGTGTGTGGTTGTGTGTCTGTGTGTGGGTGTACCTGTGTGTTGTGTTTAAATCAGTTACATACATAATTGTGTGTATATTCGCCATTGAGTGTATAACTCTTGTCCGACTGGGTTGAGGTTAGCCAACTTTCTATTCCAATCCAGACAGTATGTCCTCTAAGAATACTGCATGCTTTATGTTGTCCAACCTCCAGTATCAGACTATAATATCCAGATTCTCATAGTTCCCACTAAGTCTTGGTGGAACTACCATCCTGAATATCTGATCTCCAACATCTATACAAACGTATCTGTACATTTATTGCAAGAATCTCTTTAGTGCTTTGGGAATCCTACTGAGGTGTAATTGATCAGACATAATCGTTCAGCCAGAGCCAGACACATCACAGAGTTCATGGATGATAGTTAGTTAGAACCCAGTATATCTACGGCTCTGGGTTTAACAGCACAACATTGATCCATCCCCTTCACTAGACATTAACACATTTCCAAAGGCTCAGAGCAACTAGGTTTTGGGTGCAAGAGAGAGAGAGAGAAAGGGAGAAAAGTAAGAAGCATTGCCAAAACATGCAGCTAAAGTCATTCTTAGGGGAAGGTTGGTTATTTTGTAGGATTTGATCCACAGGGAGGGAAGTTGTAGTATTTCAACAAGGCTCCTGTTTCATTTGGAGTACATTATGGGGGGTTGTACCATAACATACAAATCAAATCGCTATGTCCAAGGTCATCTCAGAGACAGGAAATGCCGAGTTTAGGAGTATGATGTCTTAGACCGGTGTAATAAGAGTCAGTTTTGAGTTTGGGGTAGATGGTGTGTGCGTTTTGAGTTTGGGGTAGATGGTGTGTGAGTTTTGAGTTTGGGGTAGATGGTGTGTGAGTTTTGAGTTTGGGGTTGATGGTGTGTGAGTTTTGAGTTTGGGGTAGATGGTGTGTGAGTTTTGAGTTTGGGGTAGATGGTGTGTGAGTTTTGAGTTTGGGGTAGATGGTGTGTGAGTTTTGAGTTTGGGGCAGATGGTGTGTGAGTTTTGAGTTTGGGGTTGATGGTGTGTGAGTTTTGAGTTTGGGGTAGATGGTGTGTGAGTTTTGAGTTTGGGGCAGATGGTGTGTGAGTTTTGAGTTTGGGGTTGATGGTGTGTGAGTTTTGAGTTTGGGGTAGATGGTGTGTTAGTTTTGAGTTTGGGGTTGATGGTGTGTTAGTTTTGAGTTTGGGGTAGATGGTGTGTTAGTTTTGAGTTTGGGGTAGATGGTGTGTTAGTTTTAAGTTTGGGGTAGATGGTGTGTTAGTTTTGAGTTTGGGGTAGATGGTGTGTGAGTTTTGAGTTTGGGGTTGATGGTGTGTTAGCTTTGAGTTTGGGGTTGATGGTGTGTTAGTTTTGAGTTTGGGGTAGATGGTGTGTCAGTTTTGAGTTTGGGGTTGATGGTGTGTTAGTTTTGAGTTTGGGGTTGATGGTGTGTGAGTTTTGAGTTTGGGGTAGATGGTGTGTGAGTTTTGAGTTTGGGGTTGATGGTGTGTGAGTTTTGAGTTTGGGGTAGATGGTGTGTGAGTTTTGAGTTTGGGGTTGATGGTGTGTGAGTTTTGAGTTTGGGGTAGATGGTGTGTTAGTTTTGAGTTTTGGGGTAGATGGTGTGTTAGTTTTGAGTTTGGGGTAGATGGTGTGTGAGTTTTGAGTTTGGGGTTGATGGTGTGTGAGTTTTGAGTTTGGGGTAGATGGTGTGTGAGTTTTGAGTTTGGGGTAGATGGTGTGTTAGCTTTGAGTTTGGGGTAGATGGTGTGTCAGTTTTGAGTTTGGGGTAGATGGTGTGTGCGTTTTGAGTTTGGGGTAGATGGTGTGTTAGTTTTGAGTTTGGGGTAGATGGTGTGTGAGTTTTGAGTTTGGGGTTGATGGTGTGTGAGTTTTGAGTTTGGGGTTGATGGTGTGTTAGCTTTGAGTTTGGGGTAGATGGTGTGTGAGTTTTGAGTTTGGGGTTGATGGTGTGTTAGCTTTGAGTTTGGGGTAGATGGTGTGTGAGTTTTGAGTTTGGGGTTGATGGTGTGTGAGTTTTGAGTTTGGGGTTGATGGTGTGTTAGCTTTGAGTTTGGGGTAGATGGTGTGTGAGTTTTGAGTTTGGGGTAGATGGTGTGTGAGTTTTGAGTTTGGGGTAGATGGTGTGTGAGTTTTGAGTTTGGGGTAGATGGTGTGTGAGTTTTGAGTTTGGGGTTGATGGTGTGTTAGCTTTGAGTTTGGGGTAGATGGTGTGTGAGTTTGGGGTTGATGGTGTGTTAGCTTTGAGTTTGGGGCAGATGGTGTGTGAGTTTGGGGTTGATGGTGTGTTAGCTTTGAGTTTGGGGTAGATGGTGTGTGAGTTTTGAGTTTGGGGTAGATGGTGTGTGAGTTTTGAGTTTGGGGTTGATGGTGTGTTAGCTTTGAGTTTGGGGCAGATGGTGTGTGAGTTTTGAGTTTGGGGCAGATGGTGTGTGAGTTTTGAGTTTGGGGTAGATGGTGTGTTAGCTTTGAGTTTGAGGCACCTTTCTTCTGAAGGCAGATTGGAGATGGACTAGGTAAGGGCTGTTGATGATTACATCTTGATTTTACCTCAAGAAAATGAACCACAAAAAAAAAAGACTAAAATAATAACGATGTAAGTTTGTAAACATACGGCGAAACTAGCAGGCCATTAAACTTTCACTGTCAGTGGGCAAAACGAGTGTACATTTTTCTGTACATTTTACAGTGTCATCAGGAGAAAAGGAAGGTTAACCATTTCAGATGAAGACAAAAAGGTGAGTTCCGTGAACACTTAGTGAATTTCGCTCCGGATGAAGAGCTGGACAAATGAACGTACATTTGAGTTTTGAAAAAGAGTGAGCAGTTTAATGAGTGTATGCGGTTCGTGTAAGAGTGATGTTCACAGCTCCAGAAAAGTGTTTACCTTAGACACAGATCTAGGATCAGCTTATGCTCCACTGATCCTAACCTTAACCATTACGAGGAGAAACACTAAACTGACCATAGCTCAGAGTCTAGGGGAAACTTCATTATCCTACTCCTTCTCTCCATCCTCTCTACTCTTGAAGTTAGAGAGAGATCCTAGAGAGTTGGAGAGGACAGATAGAGTTGTTTTCAGTATGGCTAGGTGGAGGTTGAAGGTTAGTTGAGAGGTCAAAGTTCAGGAAAGGAAGGCCAGGCGCAGGTGCAGAGGAGGGATCCAAGGGGAAGGAGGAAGGATGCATGTTGAAAGTATTGGAACAAGGCTGTAGCAAAGGTCCAGTCGTTCCCTCCTCATAATGCTGACTCCCTCCACCGCCCATCAGGATATGTCAGTAGCCTGTTCCTTCATCCTTCCTCTCCCCTGTCTAACTCATCCTACCATCCTCCACCTCTCCTCCTCCCTTTGTATCTCTTCTTCATTAGACCATACCATGCCTCCACTCTCCTCTGTGTGGGTACACTTTCTGCCTCCTCTCCTTTTCCTCCCCCTCCCCTCCCATCTTTCCTCCCTCCTCCCCCTCTTACAGGGCTGACTCTGTGTACAGTGTCCCTGATGACCCGTGAGGGGGGTTGGCCGTCAGTAATCGCCATAGCGACGCAGAGGAGGAGGAGCTTAAGTCGCCGCAGCTGCGCAAGTGGATCCCCTCCGTCACAGGGGGTTGGTTGCTATGACGGCGGTTGTGGCGGCTGTCGCTATGGGAGTGGTGGTGACCACGGTGATGAGGGTATGGCGGGTGGGTTCCCTGGCTGGCCCCCCAGGAGTTACGTAACACCTTGAGACAGACAGACACTAGTGTGAGTGCGTGTGTCTGTATGTGAGTGTATTTACTGTATGTGTCTATATGTGTCAATGTGTGTTACCTGCTCTAAAGGGAGATGGCCTGTCCCGTTGCCCTCCACCCCGCCTCTCCTTTTCTGACCCTGTCCCGTGTTCCCAGAATGCTCTGCGGCGGACGCCAGGTTCCGTTTGGAGCGCTGCAGGAAGCGAGCCACCAACCCCCTCGTCACCTGACAGGAAGAAAAGGAGAGAGGATGAGAAATGAGGACCTGGCATAATCTTTCTACATACAATATGTCCATTTGTAGATATAAGTATCTTTGCAGAGTTTATGGCTGCTGTTATTAGTCTTTTTCAGACATTACACACCTTGAGGTCCCCAAGAGAGCGGTTGCATTCTTTGGGCAGGTGCAAGGGAGAGTTGGCAGGGCCTTTGGAGAGGGGCAAGGTGCGCCCCATGGTGGCTGCCTTCACACTGCCCTTCCTGGGGAGGAGGGCTGAGGGGGGCACCAGAGAGGAGCGGGGTAGTAGGCATGCCTCGGAGGCCGGACCTGGGGAAGACAGACAGAAACTATAATCTGTAGTGTCTAACCCAAAGGTGGTCAACACTGCCTTCTCTAACCGCTAACCTTTAGATTCTCACCTGTGTCTGTAGAGGTCTGAGAGCCCTCCCTCACTCCTTTACTGCCCACTGAGCCACCACTGAAGTATACTAGAGCAGAGAGGGAGGGAGAGAGCAGAGAGGGAGGGAGAGAGGAGAGAGTGAGGGGAGAAAGGAGAGAGGGAGGGGAGAGAAGAGAAGGAGCTGGGAGAAGAGAGAGAGGGTGGGAGAGTTGAGAAAGGGAGGAGACGGAGGGAGATAGAGGAAGGGAGAGAGGAGAAAGGGAGGGAGGAGATAGGGAGGGGAGAGAGGAGAGATGGAGGGAGAGAGGAGAGAGTGAGGGAGGGAAAAGAGGAGAGAGTGAGGGGTCAGAGGAAAGAGAGGGAGAGGAGAGAGGAGAAAGGGATGGAGAGAGGAGAGAGGGAGGGAGAGAGAGAGGAGAGAGGGAGGGAGAGAGGAGAGAGGGAGGGAGAGAGGGAGGTCAGATGAAAGAGAGTGAAGGGAGAGAGGAGAAAGGGATGGAGAGAGGAGAGAGGGAGGGAGAGAGAGAGGAGAGAGGGAGGGAGAGAGAGGGAGGGAGGGAGAGAGAGAGGAGAGAGGGAGGGAGGGAGGGAGGGAAAAGAGGAGAGAGTGAGGGGTCAGAGGAAAGAGAGGGAGAGGAGAAAGGAAGGGAGAGAGGAGAGAGGGGGGAGAGAGAGGAGAGTGGGAGGGAGGGAAAAGAGGAGAGAGTAGTGTGTTATAGTGTGTTATATAGTGTGTTCATAGTATGAGTTGTAAATCACTAACACTGGATGTCTGTACATGTGTGTTGTGTGTGTGTGTACCCACCTGTATCAGCAGAAGAGCTGAGGCCAGGCTCGCTGTGTGACCTCACTAGGGGCAGAAGCCCGTCACTATCACCCCTCTCGCTCCTTCCGCCCTGACGACGCAGGTACAACGGCTGTAGGGGGAGGGGTACCCTGTTGCCCTGACCACCCTGCTGATTGACAGCTGAGGATGAGGAAGTGGGAGGAGCTGCTGAGGTGGAACCGCGTCGTAAAGGGGTGCAAGGTCCGACTCGTTTCTCTAGGATAGAGGAGCACTGGTGAGAGGTGGTGCCCCCTAGCAGCTCCAACTGGGAACAACTACTGGCCAACATAGCCTGTCGCCTCAACACTGGAGACCTGCAAAGAGGGGGGAGGGGGAGGGTTGTTCTCTTTTGAGAAGGAGCTGTAAGAAAGTGGCTGTGAACTGTGTGTGTGATTGTCCTTCTATTTACCTGTATGTAGCTGTAGCAGTGCTAGATGAGGAGCAGGAGTTGGACCTCTCTCCTCTGTAGCATCGCCTGGCCCTGGGGCCCACCAGGGGACTCTCTACCAGGGGACTCTCCGGGGGTTGGGGAGGGGGGCCACGGAAGCTCACATACTCCCCTCCTTCTCCCCCGTCTCCCCTCTCCACTCCCCCGGTGCTCCCTCTCTCCCCCCTAGCCCTCACCCCCACTCCCACGAGGCAGGAGTCCTCTGAAGGTGAGGAGTCGTCTGGGATGTCAATGATCTCCGACATCAACAGAGAACCACTGTCCATGGAGACTGGAGGGAGGGAGGGAGGGAGACGGTTCATTTACTTGTTTATATTAGGCTAAATGTATGAATTGGCAGTGTTGCCTGTTGAAGTTGGAAGTTTACATACACTTAGGTTGGAGTCATTAAAACTCGTTTTTCAACCTCTCCACAAATTTATGTTTATCAAACTATAGTTTTGGCAAGTCGGTTAGAACATCTACTTTGTTGCATGACACAAGTCATTTTTACAGACAGATTATTTCACTTATAATTCACTGTATCATAATTCCAGTGGGTCAGAAGTTTACATAAACTAAGTAGACTGTGCCTTTAAACAACTTGGAAAATTCCAGAAAATTATGTCATGGCTTTAGAAGCTTCTCAATTGAAAGCCATGCATCCTCCGAAACACAACCCAACCAAGCCGCACTGCTTCTTAACACAGCGCGCATCCAACCCGGAAGCCAGCCGCACCAATGTGTCGGAGGAAACACCGTGCACCTGGCGACCTGGTTAGCGTGCACTGCGCCTGGCCTGCCACAGGAGTTGCTGGTGCATGATGAGACAAGGATATCCTTACCAGCCAAACCCTCCCTAACCCGGACGACGCTAGGCCAATTGTGCGTCACCCCACGGACCTCCCGGTCGCGGCCGGCTGCGACAGAGCCTGGGCGCGAACCCAGAGTCTCTGGTGGCACAGCTAGCACTGCGATGCAGTGCCCTAGACCACTGCGTCACCCGTGAGGCCCCCTGTGGATGTATTTCAACCTTCAAACTCAGTGCCTCTTTGCTTGACGTCATGGGAAAATCAAAAGAAATCAGACAACACCTCAGATTTCTTTTTTTACTGGGATTAAATGTCAGGAACTGTGAAAAAACGAGTTTAAATGTATTTGGCTAAGGTGTATGTCAACTTCTGACTTCAACTGTAGGTAAAGAACCAGAGTAAATGGGCCCTTCATGGAAACTCTCCTTTCAATACCAGACTGGTAAAAACATGAATAACAGAGCTGAAGTGAACAGAATGTAGCATGTGTGACTCTGACCCTCTCCGCTGAAGGCAGTGGACGTGGCCCTCTCTCCAGACAGCTCATTCCCATGGCTGTCAAACACCGTGGCCTAAAGACAACCACACAGCACATGTGTTTAATAGACACACACACCCGCATGCACACACAAACAAACACACACAGAGACAATTGTCCTGTATTCCTGCTTAGCACGTTCTCTCTCTCTATTTCACACACACACACATACCAGCAAACATGTCCAGATTCCCCCACTGACCTGGCTAGCTGCTCTCTGTCCCATCACTAATTCGTAAGGAGGGGGACAGTCAGTGGGGTACAGAGGAACTGGACTCTCCATCGACCCGTTATAGGTGATACTGAGGACATATAGATACACAGACAAACAATGAAGACTGATTTTATTGTCTATTTACAAATGCCAGAGTGTGTGTGTAATAATAATATATATTTGTCCTGTTACACACAAGTGTTTACAGTTTTTTCCCCAATTGCTAACATGCATCGGTCAAAACTGAAGTCACATTGTCAAACCTCTTCACACAGTCAGCGACACAGAAATGTATTTGGACCAAACTGTGAATAATTGTTCATTGCTTTCACACAAAATGCATCAATGACCACATTCTCCAACATCCATGAACTCTTTTCTCATTCATACTCCACCACCTGTAAAACTATATACTTGCAGCACATGTTTTCAAATGCTAACACACTGTTTCCAAAATGTGTTAAACACATTCAAAACAGAATGATGGCAAATGCTGTGCATTTCTGCAGTAACCAGATTGAAACAGAAAAACTCAGCAGAATATTTAATAATTCCAAACACAGCTGATTGCAATTTCAGCTGAAAGCCGACCCAAGGGTCCTGTTTTTAGTCTCGCTACCAAACAGACAAAAGAGGACGGCTTCGGAATGATTTCGTTTGGAAACATGGATCAAGGAAGACAGGTTGGCGGGGAAAGAAGAGTGGCAGGGAGACAGGTTGGTGGGGAAAGAAGAGTGACAGGGAGAGGGAGACAGGTTGGTGGGGAAAGAAGAGTGGCAGGGAGACAGGTTGTTGGGGAAAGAAGAGTGGCAGGGAGACAGGTTGGTGGGGAAAGAAGAGTTGCAGGGAGACAGGTTGATGGGGAAAGAAGAGTGGCAGGGAGACAGGTTGGTGGGGAAAGAAGAGTGGCAGGGAGACAGGTTGGTGGGGAAAGAAGAGTGGCAGGGAGAGGGAGACAGGTTGGTGGGGAAAGAAGAATGGCAGGGAGACGGAGACAGGTTGGTGGGGAAAGAAGAATGGCAGGGAGAGGGAGACAGGTTGGTGGGGAAAGAAGAGTGGCAGGGAGAGGGAGACGGGTTGGTGGGGAAAGAAGAGTGGCAGGGAGAGGGAGACAGGTTGTTGGGGAAAGAAGAGTGACGGGGAGAGGGAGACAGGTTGGTGGGGAAAGAAGAATGGCAGGGAGAGGGAGACAGGTTGGTGGGGAAAGAAGAGTGACAGGGAGACAGGTTGGTGGGGAAAGAAGAGTGGCAGGGAGAGGGAGACAGGTTGGTGGGGAAAGAAGAGTGGCAGGGAGACAGGTTGGTGGGGAAAGAAGAGTGGCAGGGAGAGGGAGACAGGTTGGTGGGGAAAGAAGAATGGCAGGGAGACGGAGACAGGTTGGTGGGGAAAGAAGAATGGCAGGGAGAGGGAGACAGGTTGGTGGGGAAAGAAGAGTGGCAGGGAGAGGGAGACGGGTTGGTGGGGAAAGAAGAGTGGCAGGGAGAAGGAGACAGGTTGTTGGGGAAAGAAGAGTGACGGGGAGAGGGAGACAGGTTGGTGGGGAAAGAAGAATGGCAGGGAGAGGGAGACAGGTTGGTGGGGAAAGAAGAGTGACAGGGAGAGGGAGACAGGTTGGTGGGGAAAGAAGAGTGGCAGGGAGACAGGTTGTTGGGGAAAGAAGAGTGGCAGGGAGACAGGTTGGTGGGGAAAGAAGAGTTGCAGGGGGAGGGAGACAGGTTGGTGGGGAAAGAAGAGTGGCAGGGAGACAGGTTGGTGGGGAAAGAAGAGTGGCAGGGAGACAGGTTGGTGGGGAAAGAAGAGTGGCAGGGAGAGGGAGACAGGTTGGTGGGGAAAGAAGAATGGCAGGGAGACGGAGACAGGTTGGTGGGGAAAGAAGAATGGCAGGGAGAGGGAGACAGGTTGGTGGGGAAAGAAGAGTGGCAGGGAGAGGGAGACGGGTTGGTGGGGAAAGAAGAGTGGCAGGGAGAGGGAGACAGGTTGTTGGGGAAAGAAGAGTGACGGGGAGAGGGAGACAGGTTGGTGGGGAAAGAAGAGTGGCAGGGAGACAGGTTGGTGGGGAAAGAAGAGTGGCAGGGAGAGGGAGACAGGTTGGTGGGGAGAGAAGAGTGGCAGGGAGAGGGAGACAGGTTGGTGGGGAAAGAAGAGTGGCAGGGAGAGGGAGACAGGTTGGTGGGGAAAGAAGAGTGGCAGGGAGACAGGTTGATGGGGAAAGAAGAGTGGCAGGGAGACAGGTTGGTGGGGAAAGAAGAGTGGCAGGGAGACAGGTTGGTGGGGAAAGAAGAGTGGCAGGGAGACAGGTTGGTGGGGAAAGAAGAGTGACAGGGAGACAGGTTGGTGGGGAAAGAAGAGTGGCAGGGAGAGGGAGACAGGTTGGTGGGGAGAGAAGAGTGGCAGGGAGACAGGTTGGTGGGGAAAGAAGAGTGGCAGGGAGACAGGTTGGTGGGGAAAGAAGAGTGACAGGGAGACAGGTTGGTGGGGAAAGAAGAGTGGCAGGGAGAGGGAGACAGGTTGGTGGGGAGAGAAGAGTGGCAGGGAGAGGGAGACAGGTTGGTGGGGAAAGAAGAGTGGCAGGGAGAGGGAGACAGGTTGGTGGGGAAAGAAGAGTGGCAGGGAGACAGGTTGGTGGGGAAAGAAGAGTGGCAGGGAGAGGGAGACAGGTTGGTGGGGAGAGAAGAGTGGCAGGGAGAGGGAGACAGGTTGGTGGGGAAAGAAGAGTGGCAGGGAGAGGGAGACAGGTTGGTGGGGAAAGAAGAGTGGCAGGGAGACAGGTTGATGGGGAAAGAAGAGTGGCAGGGAGACAGGTTGGTGGGGAAAGAAGAGTGGCAGGGAGACAGGTTGGTGGGGAAAGAAGAGTGGCAGGGAGAGGGAGACAGGTTGGTGGGGAAAGAAGAATGGCAGGGAGACGGAGACAGGTTGGTGGGGAAAGAAGAATGGCAGGGAGAGGGAGACAGGTTGGTGGGGAAAGAAGAGTGGCAGGGAGAGGGAGACGGGTTGGTGGGGAAAGAAGAGTGGCAGGGAGAGGGAGACAGGTTGTTGGGGAAAGAAGAGTGACGGGGAGAGGGAGACAGGTTGGTGGGGAAAGAAGAATGGCAGGGAGAGGGAGACAGGTTGGTGGGGAAAGAAGAGTGACAGGGAGACAGGTTGGTGGGGAAAGAAGAGTGGCAGGGAGAGGGAGACAGGTTGGTGGGGAAAGAAGAGTGGCAGGGAGACAGGTTGGTGGGGAAAGAAGAGTGGCAGGGAGAGGGAGACAGGTTGGTGGGGAAAGAAGAATGGCAGGGAGACGGAGACAGGTTGGTGGGGAAAGAAGAATGGCAGGGAGAGGGAGACAGGTTGGTGGGGAAAGAAGAGTGGCAGGGAGAGGGAGACGGGTTGGTGGGGAAAGAAGAGTGGCAGGGAGAGGGAGACAGGTTGTTGGGGAAAGAAGAGTGACGGGGAGAGGGAGACAGGTTGGTGGGGAAAGAAGAATGGCAGGGAGAGGGAGACAGGTTGGTGGGGAAAGAAGAGTGACAGGGAGAGGGAGACAGGTTGGTGGGGAAAGAAGAGTGGCAGGGAGACAGGTTGTTGGGGAAAGAAGAGTGGCAGGGAGAGGGAGACAGGTTGGTGGGGAAAGAAGAGTTGCAGGGGGAGGGAGACAGGTTGGTGGGGAAAGAAGAGTGGCAGGGAGACAGGTTGGTGGGGAAAGAAGAGTGGCAGGGAGACAGGTTGGTGGGGAAAGAAGAGTGGCAGGGAGAGGGAGACAGGTTGGTGGGGAAAGAAGAATGGCAGGGAGACGGAGACAGGTTGGTGGGGAAAGAAGAATGGCAGGGAGAGGGAGACAGGTTGGTGGGGAAAGAAGAGTGGCAGGGAGAGGGAGACGGGTTGGTGGGGAAAGAAGAGTGGCAGGGAGAGGGAGACAGGTTGGTGGGGAAAGAAGAGTGACGGGGAGACAGGTTGGTGGGGAATGAAGAGCGGCAGGGAGACAGGTTGGTGGGGAAAGAAGAGTGACGGGGAGACAGGTTGGTGGGGAATGAAGAGCGGCAGGGAGACAGGTTGGTGGGGAAAGAAGAGCGGCAGGGAGACAGGTTGGTGGGGAAAGAAGAGTGGCAGGGAGACAGGTTGGTGGGGAAAGAAGAGTGGCAGGGAGACAGGTTGGTGGGGAAAGAAGAGTGGCAGGGAGACAGGTTGGTGGGGAAAGAAGTGTGGCAGGGAGACAGGTTGGTGGGGAAAGAAGAGTGACGGGGAGAGGGAGACAGGTTGGTGGGGAAAGAAGAGCGGCAGGGAGACAGGTTGGTGGGGAAAGAAGAGTGGCAGGGAGACAGGTTGGTGGGGAAAGAAGAGTGGCAGGAAGACAGGTTGGTGGGGAAAGAAGAGTGGCAAGGAGAGGGAGACAGGTTGGTGGGGAAAGAAGAGTGGCAGGGAGACAGGTTGGTGGGGAAAGAAGAGTGGCAGGGAGAGGGAGACAGGTTGGTGGGGAAAGAAGAGTGGCAGGGGGAGGGAGACAGGTTGGTGGGGAAAGAAGAGTGGCAGGGAGACAGGTTGGTGGGGAAAGAAGAGTGGCAGGGAGACAGGTTGGTGGGGAAAGAAGAGTGGCAGGGAGAGGGAGACAGGTTGGTGGGGAAAGAAGAGTGGCAGGGAGAGGGAGACAGGTTGGTGGGGAAAGAAGAGTGGCAGGGAGACAGGTTGGTGGGGACAGAAGAGTGACGGGGAGAGGGAGACAGGTTGGTGGGGAAAGAAGAGCGGCAGGGAGACAGGTTGGTGGGGAAAGAAGAGTGGCAGGGAGACAGGTTGGTGGGGAAAGAAGAGTGGCAGGATGACAGGTTGGTGGGGAAAGAAGAGTGGCAGGGAGACAGGTTGGTGGGGAAAGAAGAGTGGCAGGGAGACAGGTTGGTGGGGAAAGAAGAGTGGCAGGGAGAGGGAGACAGGTTGGTGGGGAAAGAAGAATGGCAGGGAGACGGAGACAGGTTGGTGGGGAAAGAAGAATGGCAGGGAGAGGGAGACAGGTTGGTGGGGAAAGAAGAGTGGCAGGGAGAGGGAGACAGGTTGGTGGGGAAAGAAGAGTGGCAGGGAGAGGGAGACAGGTTGGTGGGGAAAGAAGAGTGGCAGGGGGAGGGAGACAGGTTGGTGGGGAAAGAAGAGTGGCAGGGAGACAGGTTGGTGGGGAAAGAAGAGTGGCAGGGAGACAGGTTGGTGGGGAAAGAAGAGTGGCAGGGAGAGGGAGACAGGTTGGTGGGGAAAGAAGAGTGGCAGGGAGACAGGTTGGTGGGGAAAGAAGAGTGGCAGGGAGACAGGTTGGTGGGGAAAGAAGAGTGACGTGGAGAGGGAGACAGGTTGGTGGGGAAAGAAGAGCGGCAGGGAGACAGGTTGGTGGGGAAAGAAGAGTGGCAGGGAGACAGGTTGGTGGGGAAAGAAGAGTGGCAGGAAGACAGGTTGGTGGGGAAAGAAGAGTGGCAGGGAGAGGGAGACAGGCTGGTGGGGAAAGAAGAGTGGCAGGGAGAGGGATACAGGTTGGTGGGGAAAGAAGAGTGTCAGGGAGACAGGTTGGTGGGGAAAGAAGAGTGGCAGGGAGAGGGAGACAGGTTGGTGGGGAAAGAAGAGTGGCAGGGGGAGGGAGACAGGTTGGTGGGGAAAGAAGAGTGGCAGGGAGACAGGTTGGTGGGGAAAGAAGAGTGGCAGGGAGACAGGTTGGTGGGGAAAGAAGAGTGGCAGGGAGACAGGTTGGTGGGGAAAGAAGAGTGGCAGGGAGAGGGAGACAGGTTGGTGGGGAAAGAAGAGTGGCAGGGAGACAGGTTGGTGGGGAAAGAAGAGTGGCAGGGAGAGGGAGACAGGTTGGTGGGGAAAGAAGAGTGGCAGGGAGACAGGTTGGTGGGGAAAGAAGAGTGGCAGGGAGACAGGTTGGTGGGGAAAGGAGAGTGGCAGGGAGAGGGAGACAGGTTGGTGGGGAAAGAAGAGTGGCAGGGAGACAGGTTGGTGGGGAAAGAAGAGTGGCAGGGAGACAGGTTGGTGGGGCAGAAGAGTGGCAGGGAGACAGGTTGGTGGGGGAAGAAGAGTGGCAGGAAGAGGGAGACAGGTTGGTGGGGAAAGAAGAGTGGCAGGGAGAGGGAGACAGGTTGGTGGGGAAAGAAGAGTGGCAGGGAGAGGGAGACAGGTTGGTGGGGATAGAAGAGTGGCAGGGAGAGGGAGACAGGTTGGTGGGGAAAGAAGAGTGGCAGGGAGACAGGTTGGTGGGGAAAGAAGAGTGGCAGGGAGACAGGTTGGTGGGGAAAGAAGAGTGGCAGGGAGACAGGTTGGTGGGGAAAGAAGAGTGGCAGGAAGACAGGTTGGTGGGGAAAGAAGAGTGGCAGGGAGAGGGAGACAGGCTGGTGGGGAAAGAAGAGTGGCAGGGAGAGGGATACAGGTTGGTGGGGAAAGAAGAGTGTCAGGGAGACAGGTTGGTGGGGAAAGAAGAGTGGCAGGGAGAGGGAGACAGGTTGGTGGGGAAAGAAGAGTGGCAGGGGGAGGGAGACAGGTTGGTGGGGAAAGAAGAGTGGCAGGGAGACAGGTTGGTGGGGAAAGAAGAGTGGCAGGGAGACAGGTTGGTGGGGAAAGAAGAGTGGCAGGGAGACAGGTTGGTGGGGAAAGAAGAGTGGCAGGGAGAGGGAGACAGGTTGGTGGGGAAAGAAGAGTGGCAGGGAGACAGGTTGGTGGGGAAAGAAGAGTGTCAGGGAGAGGGAGACAGGTTGGTGGGGAAAGAAGAGTGGCAGGGAGACAGGTTGGTGGGGAAAGAAGAGTGGCAGGGAGACAGGTTGGTGGGGAAAGGAGAGTGGCAGGGAGAGGGAGACAGGTTGGTGGGGAAAGAAGAGTGGCAGGGAGACAGGTTGGTGGGGAAAGAAGAGTGGCAGGGAGACAGGTTGGTGGGGCAGAAGAGTGGCAGGGAGACAGGTTGGTGGGGGAAGAAGAGTGGCAGGAAGAGGGAGACAGGTTGGTGGGGAAAGAAGAGTGGCAGGGAGAGGGAGACAGGTTGGTGGGGAAAGAAGAGTGGCAGGGAGAGGGAGACAGGTTGGTGGGGATAGAAGAGTGGCAGGGAGAGGGAGACAGGTTGGTGGGGAAAGAAGAGTGGCAGGGAGACAGGTTGGTGGGGAAAGAAGAGTGGCAGGGAGACAGGTTGGTGGGGAAAGAAGAGTGGCAGGGAGACAGGTTGGTGGGGAAAGAAGAGTGGCAGGAAGACAGGTTGGTGGGGAAAGAAGAGTGGCAGGGAGAGGGAGACAGGCTGGTGGGGAAAGAAGAGTGGCAGGGAGAGGGAGACAGGTTGGTGGGGAAAGAAGAGTGGCAGGGGGAGGGAGACAGGTTGGTGGGGAAAGAAGAGTGGCAGGGAGACAGGTTGGTGAGGAAAGAAGAGTGGCAGGGAGACAGGTTGGTGGGGAAAGAAGAGTGGCAGGGAGACAGGTTGGTGGGGAAAGAAGAGTGGCAGGGAGAGGGAGACAGGTTGGTGGGGAAAGAAGAGTGGCAGGGAGACAGGTTGGTGGGGAAAGAAGAGTGGCAGGGAGAGGGAGACAGGTTGGTGGGGAAAGAAGAGTGGCAGGGAGACAGGTTGGTGGGGAAAGAAGAGTGGCAGGGAGACAGGTTGGTGGGGAAAGGAGA
Organism: Oncorhynchus mykiss; assembly: GCF_013265735.2. Taxonomy (NCBI): domain Eukaryota; kingdom Metazoa; phylum Chordata; class Actinopteri; order Salmoniformes; family Salmonidae; genus Oncorhynchus; species Oncorhynchus mykiss. The sequence goes on along the minus strand of NC_048567.1, from coordinate 8,752,309 downwards.
GTGGCAGGGAGAGGGAGACAGGTTGGTGGGGAAAGAAGAGTGGCAGGGAGACAGGTTGGTGGGGAAAGAAGAGTGGCAGGGAGACAGGTTGGTGGGGCAGAAGAGTGGCAGGGAGACAGGTTGGTGGGGGAAGAAGAGTGGCAGGAAGAGGGAGACAGGTTGGTGGGGAAAGAAGAGTGGCAGGGAGAGGGAGACAGGTTGGTGGGGAAAGAAGAGTGGCAGGGAGAGGGAGACAGGTTGGTGGGGATAGAAGAGTGGCAGGGAGAGGGAGACAGGTTGGTGGGGAAAGAAGAGTGGCAGGGAGACAGGTTGGTGGGGAAAGAAGAGTGGCAGGGAGACAGGTTGGTGGGGAAAGAAGAGTGGCAGGGAGACAGGTTGGTGGGGAAAGAAGAGTGGCAGGGAGACAGGTTGGTGGGGAAAGAAGAGTGGCAGGGAGACAGGTTGGTGGGGAAAGAAGAGTGGCAGGGAGAGGGAGACAGGTTGGTGGGGAAAGAAGAGTGGCAGGGAGAGGGAGACAGGTTGGTGGGGAAAGAAGAGTGGCAGGGAGACAGGTTGGTGGGGAAAGAAGAGTGGCAGGGAGAGGGAGACAGGTTGGTGGGGAAAGAAGAGTGGCAGGGAGACAGGTTGGTGGGGAAAGAAGAGTGGCAGGGAGACAGGTTGGTGGGGAAAGAAGAGTGACGTGGAGAGGGAGACAGGTTGGTGGGGAAAGAAGAGCGGCAGGGAGACAGGTTGGTGGGGAAAGAAGTGGCAGGAAGACAGGTTGGTGGGGAAAGAAGAGTGGCAGGGAGCGGGAGACAGGTTGGTGGGGGAAAGAAGAGTGGCAGGGAGAGGGATACAGGTTGGTGGGGAAAGAAGAGTGTCAGGGAGACAGGTTGGTGGGGAAAGAAGAGTGGCAGGGAGAGGGAGACAGGTTGGTGGGGAAAGAAGAGTGTCAGGGGGAGGGAGACAGGTTGGTGGGGAAAGAAGAGTGGCAGGGAGACAGGTTGGTGGGGAAAGAAGAGTGGCAGGGAGATAGGTTGGTGGGGAAAGAAGAGTGGCAGGGAGACAGGTTGGTGGGGAAAGAAGAGTGGCAGGGAGAGGGAGACAGGTTGGTGGGGAAAGAAGAGTGGCAGGGAGACAGGTTGGTGGGGAAAGAAGAGTGGCAGGGAGACAGGTTGGTGGGGCAGAAGAGTGGCAGGGAGAGGGAGACAGGTTGGTGGGGAAAGAAGAGTGTCAGGGAGACAGGTTGGTGGGGAAAGAAGAGTGGCAGGGAGAGGGAGACAGGTTGGTGGGGAAAGAAGAGTGTCAGGGGGAGGGAGACAGGTTGGTGGGGAAAGAAGAGTGGCAGGGAGACAGGTTGGTGGGGAAAGAAGAGTGGCAGGGAGATAGGTTGGTGGGGAAAGAAGAGTGGCAGGGAGACAGGTTGGTGGGGAAAGAAGAGTGGCAGGGAGAGGGAGACAGGTTGGTGGGGAAAGAAGAGTGGCAGGGAGACAGGTTGGTGGGGAAAGAAGAGTGGCAGGGAGACAGGTTGGTGGGGCAGAAGAGTGGCAGGGAGAGGGAGACAGGTTGGTGGGGAAAGAAGAGTGGCAGGGAGACAGGTTGGTGGGGCAGAAGAGTGGCAGGGAGACAGGTTGGTGGGGGAAGAAGAGTGGCAGGGAGAGGGAGACAGGTTGGTGGGGAAAGAAGAGTGGCAGGGAGAGGGAGACAGGTTGGTGGGGATAGAAGAGTGGCAGGGAGGGAGACAGGTTGGTGGGGAAAGAAGAGTGGCAGGGAGACAGGTTGGTGGGGAAAGAAGAGTGGCAGGGAGACAGGTTGGTGGGGAAAGAAGAGTGGCAGGGAGACAGGTTGGTGGGGAAAGAAGAGTGGCAGGGAGACAGGTTGGTGGGGAAAGAAGAGTGTCAGGGAGAGGGAGACAGGTTGGTGGGGAAAGAAGAGTGGCAGGGAGACAGGTTGGTGGGGAAAGAAGAGTGACAGGGAGAGGGAGACAGGTTGGTGGGGAAAGAAGAGTGGCAGGGAGACAGGTTGGTGGGGAAAGAAGAGTGGCAGGGAGAGGGAGACAGGTTGGTGGGGAAAGACGAGTGGCAGGGAGACAGGTTGGTGGGGAAAGAAGAGTGGCAGGGAGACAGGTTGGTGGGGCAGAAGAGTGGCAGGGAGACAGGTTGGTGGGGGAAGAAGAGTGGCAGGGAGAGGGAGACAGGTTGGTGGGGAAAGAAGAGTGGCAGGGAGAGGGAGACAGGTTGGTGGGGAAAGAAGAGTGACAGGGAGAGGAAGACAGGTTGGTGGGGAAAGAAGAGTGGCAGGGAGAGGGAGACAGGTTGGTGGGGAAGGAAGAGTGGCAGGGAGACAGGTTGGTGGGGAAAGAAGAGTGGCAGGGAGAGGGAGACAGGTTGGTGGGGGACTATCACTATCACTTTTGGGAATGTGAATACGGTCAGCACAACGACAATGGCCAGAGTCCTGGCAGACTATCACTTTAGGGAATGTGAATACGGTCAGCACAACGACAATAGCCAGAGTCCTGGCAGACTATCACTTTAGGGAATGTGAATACGGTCAGCACAACGACAATAGCCAGAGTCCTGGCAGACTATCACTTTAGGGAATGTGAATACGGTCAGCACAACGACAATAGCCAGAGTCCTGGCAGACTATCACTTTAGGGAATGTGAATACGGTCAGCACAACGACAATGGCCAGAGTCCTGGCAGACTATCACTTTAGGGAATGTGAATACGGTCAGCACAACGACAATAGCCAGAGTCCTGGCAGACTATCACTTTAGGGAATGTGAATACGGTCAGCACAACGACAATGGCCAGAGTCCTGGCAGACTATCACTTTAGGGAATGTGAATACGGTCAGCACAACGACAATAGCCAGAGTCCTGGCAGACTATCACTTTAGGGAATGTGAATACGGTCAGCACAACGACAATGGCCAGAGTCCTGGCAGACTATCACTTTAGGGAATGTGAATACGGTCAGCACAACGACAATGGCCAGAGTCCCAGAGGAACATTAAATAAGGAGGAAGCAGTTGTACCCTTTGAGAGAAACGGTGAACCTGTGAGAGAACTCCGGTATCAATATGTCCAGGTAAGATGTCTGTTCAATAAAATTTTTTATTTAACCTTTATTTAACCTTTATTTAACCAGGTAGGCCAGTTGAGAACAAGTTCTCATTTACAAGTGCGACCTGGCCAAGATAAAGCAAAGCAGTTTGACACATACAACAACACAGAGTTACACATGGAGTAAACAATAAACAAGTCAACAACACAGAGTTACACATGGAGTAAACAATGAACAAGTTAACAACACAGTTACACATGGAATAAACAAGTCAATAACACAGAGTTACACATGGAATAAACAATAAACAAGTCAACAACACAGAGTTACACATGGAGTAAACAATAAACAAGTCAACAACACAGAGTTACACATGGAATAAACAAGTCAATAACACAGAGTTACACATGGAGTAAACAATAAACAAGTCAACAACACAGAGTTACACATGGAGTAAACAATGAACAAGTTAACAACACAGTTACACATGGAATAAACAAGTAAACAACACAGAGTTACACATGGAGTAAACAATAAACAAGTCAACAACACAGAGTTACACATGGAGTAAACAATAAACAAGTCAACAACACAGAGTTACACATGGAATAAACAAGTCAATAACACAGAGTTACACATGGAATAAACAATAAACAAGTCAACAACACAGAGTTACACATGGAGTAAACAATAAACAAGTCAACAACACAGAGTTACACATGGAGTAAACAATGAACAAGTTAACAACACAGTTACACATGGAATAAACAAGTAAACAACACAGAGTTACACATGGAGTAAACAATAAACAAGTCAACAACACAGAGTTACACATGGAGTAAACAATAAACAAGTCAACAACACAGAGTTACACATGGAATAAACAAGTCAATAACACAGAGTTACACATGGAGTAAACAATAAACAAGTCAATAACACAGAGTTACACATGGAGTAAACAATAAACAAGTCAACAACACAGAGTTACACATGGAGTAAACAATAAACAAGTCAACAACACAGAGTTACACATGCAGTAAACAATAAACAAGTCAACAACACAGAGTTACACAATAAACAAGTCAACAACACAGAGTTACACATGGAGTAAACAATAAACAAGTCAACAACACATAGTTACACATGGAGTAAACAATAAACAAGTTAACAACACAGTTACACATGGAGTAAACAATAAACAAGTCAACAACACAGAGTTACACATGGAGTAAACAATAAACAAGTCAACAACACAGAGTTACACATGGAGTAAACAATAAACAAGTCAACAACACAGAGTTACACATGGAATAAACAAGTCAATAACACAGAGTTACACATGGAATAAACAATAAACAAGTCAACAACACAGAGTTATACATGGAGTAAACAATAAACAAGTCAATAACACAGAGTTACACATGGAGTAAACAATAAACAAGTCAACAACACAGAGTTACACATGGAGTAAACAATAAACAAGTCAACAACACAGAGTTACACATGGAGTAAACAAACATACCGTCTAATACAGTGGACAAATCTATGTATGTTTGGCAGCATGAGTAAAGGAGGCTTTGTTGCGAAATAGGAAGCCAATTCTAGATTTAATTTGGGATTGGAGATGCTTAATGTGAGTCTGGAAGGAGAGTTTCCAGTCTAACCAGACACCTAGGTATTTGTAGTTGTCCACATATTCTAAGTCAGAACAGTGTAGTGTTGCTGGACAGGCGGGCAGGTGCGGGCAGCGATCGGTTGAAGAGCATGAACTTAGTTTTACTTGCATTTAAGAGTAGTTGGAGGCCACGGAAGGAGAGTTGTATGGCATTGAAGCTCGTCTGGAGGTTAGCTAACACAGTGTCCGAGGAAGGGCCAGAAGTATTCGGGGTGTGGAGCCACTTCTCCTGAAGACTGCCAGGGTGTGGAGCCACTTCTCCTGAAGACTGCCAGGGTGTGGAGACACTTCTCCTGAAGACTGCCAGGGTGTGGAGACACTTCTCCTGAAGAATGCCAGGGTGTGGAGACACTTCTCCTGAAGACTGGCAGGGTGTGGAGACACTTCTCCTGAAGACTGCCAGGGTGTGGAGACACTTCTCCTGAAGACTGCCAGGGTGTGGAGACACTTCTCCTGAAGACTGGCAGGGTGTGGAGACACTTCTCCTGAAGACTGGCAGGGTGTGGAGACACTTCTCCTGAAGACTGGCAGGGTGTGGAGACACTTCTCCTGAAGACTGCCAGGGTGTGGAGACACTTCTCCTGAAGACTGGCAGGGTGTGGAGACACTTCTCCTGAAGACTGGCAGGGTGTGGAGACACTTCTCCTGAAGACTGGCAGGGTGTGGAGACACTTCTCCTGAAGACTGCCAGGGTGTGGAGACACTTCTCCTGAAAACTGCCAGGGTGTGGAGACACTTCTCCTGAAGACTGGCAGGGTGTGGAGACACTTCTCCTGAAGATGGCCAGGGTGTGGAGACATTTCTCCTGAAGACTGCCAGGGTGTGGAGACACTTCTCCTGAAGACTGGCAGGGTGTGGAGACACTTCTCCTGAAGACTGCCAGGGTGTGGAGACACTTCTCCTGAAGACTGCCAGGGTGTGGAGACACTTCTCCTGAAGACTGCCAGGGTGTGGAGACACTTCTCCTGAAGACTGCCAGGGTGTGGAGACACTTCTCCTGAAGACTGCCAGGGTGTGGAGACACTTCTCCTGAAGACTGGCAGGGTGTGGAGACACTTCTCCTGAAGACTGGCAGGGTGTGGAGACACTTCTCCTGAAGACTGGCAGGGTGTGGAGACACTTCTCCTGAAGACTGGAAGGGTGTGGAGACACTTCTCCTGAAGACTGGCAGGGTGTGGAGACACTTCTCCTGAAGACTGGCAGGGTGTGGAGACACTTCTCCTGAAGACTGGCAGGGTGTGGAGACACTTCTCCTGAAGACTGGAAGGGTGTGGAGACACTTCTCCTGAAGACTGGAAGGGTGTGGAGACACTTCTTCTGAAGACTGGCAGGGTGTGGAGACACTTCTCCTGAAGACTGGCAGGGTGTGGAGACACTTCTCCTGAAGACTGGTAGGGTGTGGAGACACTTCTCCTGAAGACTGGCAGGGTGTGGAGACACTTCTCCTGAAGACTGGAAGGGTGTGGAGACACTTCTCCTGAAGACTGGAAGGGTGTGGAGACACTATTCCTGAAGACTGGCAGGGTGTGGAGACACTTCAACTGAAGACTGGCTGGGTGTGGAGACACTTCTCCTGAAGACTGGCAGGGTGTGGAGACACTTCTCCTGAAGACTGCCAGGGGTAAGGAGACACTTCTCCTGAAGACTGCCAGAAGTTTACACTTCTCAGGTTTCTCAGGGCAGGGTTGGATTAGACATTCCAGAAGATACTTTCCAAGATGCATCGCCAGAGACGACATAAGATGATGTTGATGAGAACTTGAGGCCAAATACAGGAGAGAGGGAGAACTAGATCCCTCACAGTACTGTACAGTACGAGTGATTCTACTAGACATGTTGATGAGAACTAGAACCCACACAGTACTGTGCAATATGAGTATTATACAAGACATGTTGATGAGAACTAGAACCCTCACAGTACTGTGCAATATGAGTATTATACAAGACATGTTGATGAGAACTAGAACCCTCACAGTACTGTACAGTACGAGTGATTCTACTATAAATGTTGATGAGAACTAGAACCCTCAAAGTACTGTACAGTATGAGTGTTATAATATACATGTTGATGAGAACTAGAACCCTCACAGTGCTGTACAGTATGAGTGATTCTACTATAAATGTTGATGAGAACTAGAACCCTCAAAGCACTGTACAGTATGAGTGTTATACTAGACATGTTGATGAGAACTAGAACCCTCACAGTACTGTGCAGTATGAGTGTTATACTAGACATGGTGATGAGAACTAGAACCCTCACAGTACTGTACAGTATGAGTAATTATACATGTTGATGAGAACTAGAACCCTCACAGTACTGTACAGTATGAGTGTTATACTATACATGTTGATGAGAACTAGAACCCTCACAGTACTGTACAGTATGAGTGATTCTACTAGACATGTTGATGAGAACTAGAACTCTCACAGTACTGTACAGTATGAGTGTTATACTATACATGTTGATGAGAACTATAACCCTCACAGTACTGTGCAGTATGAGTGTTATAATATACATGTTGATGAGAACTATAACCCTCACAGTACTGTGCAGTATGAGTGTTATACTATACATGTTGATGAGAACTAGAACCCTCACAGTACTGTGCAGTATGAGTGTTATAATATACATGTTGATGAGAACTAGAACCCTCACAGTACTGTACAGTATGAGTGTTATAATATACATGTTGATGAGAACTAGAACCCTCACAGTACTGTGCAGTATGAGTGTTATACTAGACATGGTGATGAGAACTAGAACCCTCACAGTACTGTACAGTATGAGTGTTATACTAGACATGGTGATGAGAACTAGAACCTTCACAGTACTGTACAGTATGAGTGTTATGCTAGACATGGTGATGAGAACTAGAACCCTCACAGTACTGTACAGTATGAGTGTTATACTAGACATGGTGATGAGAACTAGAACCCTCACAGTACCGTACAGTATGAGTGGTATACTATACATGTTGATGAGAACTAGAACCCTCACAGTACTGTACAGTATGAGTGTTATACTAGACATGGTGATGAGAACTAGAACCCTCACAGTACTGTACAGTATGAGTGTTACACTAGACATGTTGATGAGAACTAGAACAATCACAGTACTGTACAGTAGGAGTAATATACTAGACATGTTGATGAGAACTAGAACCATCACAGTACTGTACAGTATGAGTAATTATACATGTTGATGAGAACTAGAACCCTCACAGTACTGTACAGTATGAGTGTTATACTAGACATGTTGATGAGAACTAGAACCCTCACAGTACTGTACAGTATGAGTGTTATACTAGACATGGTGATGAGAACTAGAACCCTCACAGTACTGTACAGTATGAGTGTTATACTAGACATGTTGATGAGAACTAGAACCCTCACAGTATTGTACAGTATGAGTGTTATACTAGACATGGTGATGAGAACTAGAACCCTCACAGTACCGTACAGTATGAGTGGTATACTATACATGTTGATGAGAACTAGAACCCTCACAGTACTGAACAGTATGAGTGTTATACTAGACATGTTGATGAGAACTAGAACCCTCACAGTACTGTACAGTATGAGTGTTATACTAGACATGTTGATGAGAACTAGAACCCTCACAGTACTGTACAGTATGAGTGTTATACTAGACATGTTGATGAGAACTAGAACCCTCACAGTACTGTACAGTATGAGTGTTATACTAGACATGGTGATGAGAACTAGAACCCTCACAGTACTGTACAGTATGAGTGTTATACTAGACATGTTGATGAGAACTAGAACCCTCACAGTACTGTACAGTATGAGTGTTATACTAGACATGGTGATGAGAACTAGAACCCTCACAGTACCATACAGTATGAGTGGTATACTATACATGTTGATGAGAACTAGAACCCTCACAGTACTGTACAGTATGAGTGTTATACTAGACATGTTGATGAGAACTAGAACCCTCACAGTACTGTACAGTATGAGTGTTATACTAGACATGTTGATGAGAACTAGAACCCTCACAGTACTGTACAGTATGAGTGTTATACTAGACATGTTGATGAGAACTAGAACCCTCACAGTACTGTACATTATGAGTGATTATACTATACATGTTGATGAGAACTAGAACCCTCACAGTACTGTACAGTATGAGTAATTATACATGTTGATGAGAACTAGAACCCTCACAGTACTGTACAGTATGAGTGTTATACTAGGCATGTTGATGAGAACTAGAACCCTCACAGTACTGTACAGTATGAGTGTTATACCAGACATGGTGATGAGAACTAGAACCCTCACAGTACTGTACAGTATGAGTGTTATACTAGACATGTTGATGAGAACTAGAACCCTCACAGTACTGTACAGTATGAGTGTTATACTAGACATGGTGATGAGAACTAGAACCCTCACAGTACTGTACAGTATGAGTGTTATACTAGACATGTTGATGAGAACTAGAACCCTCACAGTACTGTACAGTATGAGTGTTATACTAGACATGGTGATGAGAACTTGAACCCTCACAGTACTGTACAGTATGAGTGTTATACTAGACATGTTGATGAGAACTAGAACCCTCACAGTATTGTACAGTATGAGTGTTATACTAGACATGGTGATGAGAACTAGAACCCTCACAGTACCGTACAGTATGAGTGGTATACTATACATGTTGATGAGAACTAGAACCCTCACAGTACTGTACAGTATGAGTGTTATACTAGACATGTTGATGAGAACTAGAACCCTCACAGTACTGTACAGTATGAGTGTTATACTAGACATGTTGATGAGAACTAGAACCCTCACAGTACTGTACAGTATGAGTGTTATACTAGACATGTTGATGAGAACTAGAACCCTCACAGTACTGTACAGTATGAGTGTTATACTAGACATGTTGATGAGAACTAGAACCCTCACAGTACTGTACAGTATGAGTGTTATACTAGACATGGTGATGAGAACTAGAACCCTCACAGTACTGTACAGTATGAGTGTTATACTAGACATGTTGATGAGAACTAGAACCCTCACAGTACTGTAAAGTATGAGTGTTATACTAGACATGTTGTTGAGAACTAGAACCATCACAGTACTGTACAGTATGAGTAATTATACATGTTGATGAGAACTAGAACCCTCACAGTACTGTACAGTATGAGTGTTATACTAGACATGGTGATGAGAACTAGAACCCTCACAGTACTGTACAGTATGAGTGTTATACTAGACATGGTGATGAGAACTAGAACCCTCACAGTACTGTACAGTATGAGTGTTATACTAGACATGGTGATGAGAACTAGAACCCTCACAGTACTGTACAGTATGAGTGTTATACTAGACATGTTGATGAGAACTAGAACCCTCACAGTACTGTAAAATATGAGTGTTATACTAGACATGGTGATGAGAACTAGAACCCTCACAGTACTGTACAGTATGAGTGTTATACTAGACATGGTGATGAGAACTAGAACCCTCACAGTACTGTACAGTATGAGTGTTATACTAGACATGTTGATGAGAACTAGAACCCTCACAGTACTGTACAGTATGAGTGTTATACTAGACATTGTGATGAGAACTAGAACCCTCACAGTACTGTACAGTATGAGTGTTATACTAGACATGTTGATGAGAACTAGAACCCTCACAGTACTGTACAGTATGAGTGTTAAACTAGACATGGTGATGAGAACTAAAACCCTCACAGTACTGTACAGTATGAGTGTTATACTAGACATGTTGATGAGAACTAGAACCATCACAGTACTGTACAGTATGAGTGTTATACTAGACATGGTGATGAGAACTAGAACCCTCACAGTACTGTACAGTATGAGTGTTATACTAGACATGTTGATGAGAACTAGAACCCTCACAGTACTGTACAGTATGAGTGTTATACTAGACATGTTGATGAGAACTAGAACCCTCACAGTACTGTACAGTATGAGTGTTATACTAGACATGGTGATGAGCACTAGAACCCTCACAGTACTGTACAGTATGAGTGTTATACTAGACATGGTGATGAGAACTAGAACCTTCACAGTACTGTACAGTATGAGTGTTATACTAGACATGTTGATGAGAACTAGAACCATCACAGTAATGTACAGTATGAGTGTTATACTAGACATGTTGATGAGAACTAGAACCCTCACAGTACTGTACAGTATGAGTGTTATACTAGACATGGTGATGAGAACTAGAACCCTCACAGTACTGTACAGTATGAGTGTTATACTAGACATGTTGATGAGAACTAGAACCATCACAGTACTGTACAGTATGAGTGTTATACTATACATGTTGATGAGAACTAGAACCCTCACAGTACTGTACAGTATGAGTGTTTTACTAAACATGTTGATGAGAACTAGAACCCTCACAATACTGTACAGTATGAGTGTTATACTAGACATGGTGATGAGAACTATAACCCTCACAGTACTGTACAGTATGAGTGTTATACTAGACATGGTGATGAGAACTAGAACCCTCACAGTACTGTACAGTATGAGTGTTATACTAGACATGTTGATGAGAACTAGAACCCTCACAGTACTGTACAGTATGAGTGTTATACTAGACATGTTGATGAGAACTAGAACCCTCACAGTACTGTACAGTATGAGTGTTATACTAGACATGGTGATGAGAACTAGAACCCTCACAGTACTGTACAGTATGAGTGTTATACTACACATGTTGATGAGAACTAGAACCATCACAGTACTATACAGTATGAGTGTTATACTGGACATGGTGATGATGAGAACTAGAACCCTCACAGTACTGTACAGTATGAGTGTTATACTAGACATGGTGATGAGAACTAGAACCCTCACAGTACTGTACAGTATGAGTGTTATACTAGACATGGTGATGAGAACTAGAACCCTCACAGTACTGTACAGTATGAGTGTTATACTAGACATGTTGATGAGAACTAGAACCCTCACAGTACTGTACAGTATGAGTGTTATACTAGACATGTTGATGATAACTAGAACCTTCACAGTACTGTACAGTATGAGTGTTATACTAGACATGGTGATGAGAACTAGAACCCTCACAGTACTGTACAGTATGAGTGATTATACTATACATGTTGATGAGAACTAGAACCCTCACAGTACTGTACAGTATGAGTGTTATACTAGACATGTTGATGAGAACTAGAACCCTCACAGTACTGTACAGTATGAGTGTTATACTAGACATGGTGATGAGAACTAGAACCCTCACAGTACTGTACAGTATGAGTGTTATACTAGACATGGTGATGAGAACTAGAACCCTCACAGTACTGTACAGTATGAGTGTTATACTAGACATGTTGATGAGAACTAGAACCCTCACAGTACTGTACAGTATGAGTGCTATACTAGACATGTTGATGAGAACTAGAACCCTCACAGTACTGTACAGTATGAGTGTTATACTGGACATGGTGATGAGAACTAGAACCCTCACAGTACTGTACAGTATGAGTGATTATACTATACATGTTGATGAGAACTAGAACCATCACAGTACTGTACAGTATGAGTGTTATACTAGACATGGTGATGAGAACTAGAACCCTCGCAGTACTGTACAGTATGAGTGTTATACTAGACATGGTGACGAGAACTAGAACCCTCACAGTACTGTACAGTATGAGTAATTATACTAGACATGGTGATGAGAACTAGAACCCTCACAGTACTGTACAGTTTGAGTCTTATACTAGACATGGTGATGAGAACTAGAACCCTCACAGTACTGTACAGTATGAGTGTTATACTAGACATGGTGATGAGAACTAGAACCCTCACAGTACTGTACAGTATGAGTGTTATACTAGACATGGTGATGAGAACTAGAACCCTCACAGTACTGTACAGTATGAGTGTTATACTAGACATGGTGATGAGAACTAGAACCCTCACAGTACTGTACAGTATGAGTGTTATACTAGACATGGTGATGAGAACTAGAACCCTCACAGTACTGTACAGTATGAGTGTTATACTAGACATGGTGATGAGAACTAGAACCCTCACAGTACTGTACAGTATGAGTGTTATACTAGACATGGTGATGAGAACTAGAACCCTCACAGTACTGTACAGTATGAGTGTTATACTAGACATGTTGATGAGAACTAGAACCCTCACAGTACTGTACAGTATGAGTGTTATACTAGACATGTTGATGAGAACTAGAACCCTCACAGTACTGTACAGTATGAGTGATTATACTATACATGTTGATGAGAACTAGAACCCTCACAGTACTGTACAGTATGAGTGTTATACTAGACATGGTGATGAGAACTAGAACCATCACAGTACTGTACAGTATGAGTGTTATACTAGACATGGTGATGAGAACTAGAACCCTCACAGTACTGTACAGTATGAGTGTTATACTAGACATGGTGATGAGAACTAGAACCCTCACAGTACTGTACAGTATGAGTGTTATACTAGACATGGTGACGAGAACTAGAACCCTCACAGTACTGTACAGTATGAGTAATTATACTAGACATGGTGATGAGAACTAGAACCCTCACAGTACTGTACAGTATGAGTGTTATACTAGACATGTTGATGAGAACTAGAACCCTCACAGTACTGTACAGTATGAGTGTTATACTAGACATGTTGATGAGAACTAGAACCCTCACAGTACTGTACAGTATGAGTGTTATACTAGACATGGTGATGAGAACTAGAACCCTCACAGTACTGTACAGTATGAGTGATTATACTATACATGTTGATGAGAACTAGAACCATCACAGTACTGTACAGTATGAGTGTTATACTAGACATGGTGATGAGAACTAGAACCCTCACAGTACTGTACAGTATGAGTGTTATACTAGACATGGTGACGAGAACTAGAACCCTCACAGTACTGTACAGTATGAGTGTTATACTAGACATGGTGACGAGAACTAGAACCCTCACAGTACTGTACAGTATGAGTAATTATACTAGACATGGTGATGAGAACTAGAACCCTCACAGTACTGTACAGTTTGAGTCTTATACTAGACATGTTGATGAGAACTAGAACACTCACAGTACTGTACAGTATGAGTGTTATACTAGACATGGTGATGAGAACTAGAACCCTCACAGTACTGTACAGTATGAGTGTTATACTAGACATGGTGATGAGAACTAGAACCCTCACAGTACTGTACAGTATGAGTGTTATACTAGACATGTTGATGAGAACTAGAACCCTCACAGTACTGTACAGTATGAGTGTTATACTAGACATGGTGATGAGAACTAGAACCCTCACAGTACTGTACAGTATGAGTGTTATACTAGACATGGTGATGAGAACTAGAACCCTCACAGTACTGTACAGTATGAGTGTTATACTAGACATGTTGATGAGAACTAGAACCCTCACAGTACTGTACAGTATGAGTGTTATACTAGACATGTTGATGAGAACTAGAACCCTCACAGTACTGTACAGTATGAGTGTTATACTAGGCATGGTGATGAGAACTAGAACCCTCACAGTACTGTACAGTATGAGTGATTATACTATACATGTTGATGAGAACTAGAACAATCACAGTACTGTACAGTATGAGTGTTATACTAGACATGGTGATGAGAACTAGAACCCTCACAGTACTGTACAGTATGAGTGTTATACTAGACATGGTGATGAGAACTAGAACCCTCACAGTACTGTACAGTATGAGTGTTATACTAGACATGGTGACGAGAACTAGAACCCTCACAGTACTGTACAGTATGAGTAATTATACTAGACATGGTGATGAGAACTAGAACCCTCACAGTACTGTACAGTTTGAGTCTTATACTAGACATGTTGATGAGAACTAGAACCCTCACAGTACTGTACAGTATGAGTGTTATACTAGACATGGTGATGAGAACTAGAACCCTCACAGTACTGTACAGTATGAGTGTTATACTAGACATGGTGATGAGAACTAGAACCCTCACAGTACTGTACAGTATGAGTGTTATACTAGACATGTTGATGAGAACTAGAACCCTCACAGTACTGTACAGTATGAGTGTTATACTAGACATGGTGATGAGAACTAGAACCCTCACAGTACTGTACAGTATGAGTGTTATACTAGACATGGTGATGAGAACTAGAACCCTCACAGTACTGTACAGTATGAGTGTTATACTAGACATGTTGATGAGAACTAGAACCCTCACAGTACTGTACAGTATGAGTGTTATACTAGACATGTTGATGAGAACTAGAACCCTCACAGTACTGTACAGTATGAGTGTTATACTAGGCATGGTGATGAGAACTAGAACCCTCACAGTACTGTACAGTATGAGTGATTATACTATACATGTTGATGAGAACTAGAACAATCACAGTACTGTACAGTATGAGTGTTATACTAGACATGGTGATGAGAACTAGAACCCTCACAGTACTGTACAGTATGAGTGTTATACTAGACATGGTGATGAGAACTAGAACCCTCACAGTACTGTACAGTATGAGTGTTATACTAGACATGGTGACGAGAACTAGAACCCTCACAGTACTGTACAGTATGAGTAATTATACTAGACATGGTGATGAGAACTAGAACCCTCACAGTACTGTACAGTATGAGTGTTATACTAGACATGTTGATGAGAACTAGAACCCTCACAGTACTGTACAGTATGAGTGTTATACTAGACATGTTGATGAGAACTAGAACCATCACAGTACTGTACAGTATGAGTGATTATACTATACATGGTGATGAGAACTAGAACCCTCACAGTACTGTACAGTATGAGTGTTATACTATACATGTTGATGAGAACTAGAACCCTCACAGTACTGTACAGTATGAGTGTTATACTAGACATGGTGATGAGAACTAGAACCCTCACAGTACTGTACAGTATGAGTGTTATACTATACATGTTGATGAGAACTAGAACCCTCACAGTACTGTACAGTATGAGTGTTATACTAGACATGTTGATGAGAACTAGAACCCTCACAGTACTGTACAGTATGAGTGTTATACTAGACATGGTGATGAGAACTAGAACCCTCACAGTACTGTACAGTATGAGTGTTATACTAGACATGGTGACGAGAACTAGAACCCTCACAGTACTGTACAGTATGAGTGGTATACTAGACATGGTGATGAGAACTAGAACCCTCACAGTACTGTACAGTATGAGTGTTATACTAGACATGGTGACGAGAACTAGAACCCTCACAGTACTGTACAGTATGAGTGTTATACTAGACATGGTGATGAGAACTAGAACCCTCACAGTACTGTACAGTATGAGTGTTATACTAGACATGGTGATGAGAACTAGAACCCTCACAGTACTGTACAGTATGAGTGTTATACTAGACATTGTGATGAGAACTAGAACCCTCACAGTACTGTACAGTATGAGTGTTATACTAGACATGTTGATGAGAACTAGAACCCTCACAGTACTGTACAGTATGAGTGTTAAACTAGACATGGTGATGAGAACTAAAACCCTCACAGTACTGTACAGTATGAGTGTTATACTAGACATGTTGATGAGAACTAGAACCATCACAGTACTGTACAGTATGAGTGTTATACTAGACATGGTGATGAGAACTAGAACCCTCACAGTACTGTACAGTATGAGTGTTATACTAGACATGTTGATGAGAACTAGAACCCTCACAGTACTGTACAGTATGAGTGTTATACTAGACATGTTGATGAGAACTAGAACCCTCACAGTACTGTACAGTATGAGTGTTATACTAGACATGGTGATGAGCACTAGAACCCTCACAGTACTGTACAGTATGAGTGTTATACTAGACATGGTGATGAGAACTAGAACCTTCACAGTACTGTACAGTATGAGTGTTATACTAGACATGTTGATGAGAACTAGAACCATCACAGTAATGTACAGTATGAGTGTTATACTAGACATGTTGATGAGAACTAGAACCCTCACAGTACTGTACAGTATGAGTGTTATACTAGACATGGTGATGAGAACTAGAACCCTCACAGTACTGTACAGTATGAGTGTTATACTAGACATGTTGATGAGAACTAGAACCATCACAGTACTGTACAGTATGAGTGTTATACTATACATGTTGATGAGAACTAGAACCCTCACAGTACTGTACAGTATGAGTGTTTTACTAGACATGTTGATGAGAACTAGAACCCTCACAATACTGTACAGTATGAGTGTTATACTAGACATGGTGATGAGAACTAGAACCCTCACAGTACTGTACAGTATGAGTGTTATACTAGACATGGTGATGAGAACTAGAACCCTCACAGTACTGTACAGTATGAGTGTTATACTAGACATGGTGACGAGAACTAGAACCCTCACAGTACTGTACAGTATGAGTGTTATACTAGACATGGTGATGAGAACTAGAACCCTCACAGTACTGTACAGTATGAGTGTTATACTATACATGTTGATGAGAACTAGAACCCTCACAGTACTGTACAGTATGAGTGTTATACTAGACATGTTGATGAGAACTAGAACCCTCACAGTACTGTACAGTATGAGTGTTATACTAGACATGGTGATGAGAACTAGAACCCTCACAGTACTGTACAGTATGAGTGTTATACTAGACATTGTGATGAGAACTAGAACCCTCACAGTACTGTACAGTATGAGTGTTATACTAGACATGTTGATGAGAACTAGAACCCTCACAGTACTGTACAGTATGAGTGTTAAACTAGACATGGTGATGAGAACTAAAACCCTCACAGTACTGTACAGTATGAGTGTTATACTAGACATGGTGATGAGAACTAGAACCCTCACAGTACTGTACAGTATGAGTGTTATACTAGACATGTTGATGAGAACTAGAACCCTCACAGTACTGTACAGTATGAGTGTTATACTAGACATGTTGATGAGAACTAGAACCCTCACAGTACTGTACAGTATGAGTGTTATACTAGACATGGTGATGAGCACTAGAACCCTCACAGTACTGTACAGTATGAGTGTTATACTAGACATGGTGATGAGAACTAGAACCTTCACAGTACTGTACAGTATGAGTGTTATACTAGACATGTTGATGAGAACTAGAACCATCACAGTAATGTACAGTATGAGTGTTATACTAGACATGTTGATGAGAACTAGAACCCTCACAGTACTGTACAGTATGAGTGTTATACTAGACATGGTGATGAGAACTAGAACCCTCACAGTACTGTACAGTATGAGTGTTATACTAGACATGTTGATGAGAACTAGAACCATCACAGTACTGTACAGTATGAGTGTTATACTATACATGTTGATGAGAACTAGAACCCTCACAGTACTGTACAGTATGAGTGTTTTACTAGACATGTTGATGAGAACTAGAACCCTCACAATACTGTACAGTATGAGTGTTATACTAGACATGGTGATGAGAACTAGAACCCTCACAGTACTGTACAGTATGAGTGTTATACTAGACATGGTGATGAGAACTAGAACCTTCACAGTACTGTACAGTATGAGTGTTATACTAGACATGTTGATGAGAACTAGAACCCTCACAGTACTGTACAGTATGAGTGTTATACTAGACATGTTGATGAGAACTAGAACCCTCACAGTACTGTACAGTATGAGTGTTATACTAGACATGGTGATGAGAACTAGAACCCTCACAGTACTGTACAGTATGAGTGTTATACTACACATGTTGATGAGAACTAGAACCATCACAGTACTATACAGTATGAGTGTTATACTAGACATGGTGATGATGAGTACTAGAACCCTCACAGTACTGTACAGTATGAGTGTTATACTAGACATGGTGATGAGAACTAGAACCCTCACAGTACTGTACAGTATGAGTGTTATACTAGACATGTTGATGAGAACTAGAACCCTCACAGTACTGTACAGTATGAGTGTTATACTAGACATGGTGATGAGAACTAGAACCCTCACAGTACTGTACAGTATGAGTGATTATACTATACATGTTGATGAGAACTAGAACCATCACAGTACTGTACAGTATGAGTGTTATACTAGACATGGTGATGAGAACTAGAACCCTCACAGTACTGTACAGTATGAGTGTTATACTAGACATGGTGATGAGAACTAGAACCCTCACAGTACTGTACAGTATGAGTGTTATACTAGACATGGTGACGAGAACTAGAACCCTCACAGTACTGTACAGTATGAGTAATTATACTAGACATGGTGATGAGAACTAGAACCCTCACAGTACTGTACAGTATGAGTGTTATACTAGACATGTTGATGAGAACTAGAACCCTCACAGTACTGTACAGTATGAGTGTTATACTAGACATGTTGATGAGAACTAGAACCATCACAGTACTGTACAGTATGAGTGATTATACTATACATGGTGATGAGAACTAGAACCCTCACAGTACTGTACAGTATGAGTGTTATACTATACATGTTGATGAGAACTAGAACCCTCACAGTACTGTACAGTATGAGTGTTATACTAGACATGGTGATGATAACTAGAACCCTCACAGTACTGTACAGTATGAGTGTTATACTATACATGTTGATGAGAACTAGAACCCTCACAGTACTGTACAGTATGAGTGTTATACTAGACATGTTGATGAGAACTAGAACCCTCACAGTACTGTACAGTATGAGTGTTATACTAGACATGGTGATGAGAACTAGAACCCTCACAGTACTGTACAGTATGAGTGTTATACTAGACATGTTGATGAGAACTAGAACCCTCACAGTACTGTACAGTATGAGTGTTATACTAGACATGGTGATGAGAACTAGAACCCTCACAGTACTGTACAGTATGAGTGTTATACTACACATGTTGATGAGAACTAGAACCATCACAGTACTATACAGTATGAGTGTTATACTAGACATGGTGATGATGAGAACTAGAACCCTCACAGTACTGTACAGTATGAGTGTTATACTAGACATGGTGATGAGAACTAGAACCCTCACAGTACTGTACAGTATGAGTGTTATACTAGACATGTTGATGAGAACTAGAACCCTCACAGTACTGTACAGTATGAGTGTTATACTAGACATGTTGATGAGAACTAGAACCCTCACAGTACTGTACAGTATGAGTGTTATACTAGACATGTTGATGATAACTAGAACCTTCACAGTACTGTACAGTATGAGTGTTATACTAGACATGGTGATGAGAACTAGAACCCTCACAGTACTGTACAGTATGAGTGATTATACTATACATGTTGATGAGAACTAGAACCCTCACAGTACTGTACAGTATGAGTGTTATACTAGACATGTTGATGAGAACTAGAACCCTCACAGTACTGTAC
The DNA here is from genome assembly GCF_013265735.2 of Oncorhynchus mykiss. Taxonomy (NCBI): domain Eukaryota; kingdom Metazoa; phylum Chordata; class Actinopteri; order Salmoniformes; family Salmonidae; genus Oncorhynchus; species Oncorhynchus mykiss. The sequence continues at coordinate 8,732,193 of NC_048567.1, read as the reverse complement.
AGTATGAGTGTTATACTAGACATGGTGATGAGAACTAGAACCCTCACAGTACTGTACAGTATGAGTGTTATACTAGACATGGTGATGAGAACTAGAACCCTCACAGTACTGTACAGTATGAGTGTTATACTAGACATGTTGATGAGAACTAGAACCCTCACAGTACTGTACAGTATGAGTGTTATACTAGACATGTTGATGAGAACTAGAACCCTCACAGTACTGTACAGTATGAGTGTTATACTGGACATGGTGATGAGAACTAGAACCCTCACAGTACTGTACAGTATGAGTGATTATACTATACATGTTGATGAGAACTAGAACCATCACAGTACTGTACAGTATGAGTGTTATACTAGACATGGTGATGAGAACTAGAACCCTCACAGTACTGTACAGTATGAGTGTTATACTAGACATGGTGATGAGAACTAGAACCCTCACAGTACTGTACAGTATGAGTGTTATACTAGACATGGTGACGAGAACTAGAACCCTCACAGTACTGTACAGTATGAGTAATTATACTAGACATGGTGATGAGAACTAGAACCCTCACAGTACTGTACAGTTTGAGTGTTATACTAGACATGGTGATGAGAACTAGAACCCTCACAGTACTGTACAGTATGAGTGTTATACTAGACATGGTGATGAGAACTAGAACCCTCACAGTACTGTACAGTATGAGTGTTATACTAGACATGTTGATGAGAACTAGAACCCTCACAGTACTGTACAGTATGAGTGTTATACTAGACATGGTGATGAGAACTAGAACCCTCACAGTACTGTACAGTATGAGTGTTATACTAGACATGGTGATGAGAACTAGAACCCTCACAGTACTGTACAGTATGAGTGTTATACTAGACATGGTGATGAGAACTAGAACCCTCACAGTACTGTACAGTATGAGTGTTATACTAGACATGGTGATGAGAACTAGAACCCTCACAGTACTGTACAGTATGAGTGTTATACTAGACATGGTGATGAGAACTAGAACCCTCACAGTACTGTACAGTATGAGTGTTATACTAGACATGGTGACGAGAACTAGAACCCTCACAGTACTGTACAGTATGAGTAATTATACTAGACATGGTGATGAGAACTAGAACCCTCACAGTACTGTACAGTTTGAGTCTTATACTAGACATGTTGATGAGAACTAGAACCCTCACAGTACTGTACAGTATGAGTGTTATACTAGACATGTTGATGAGAACTAGAACCCTCACAGTACTGTACAGTATGAGTGTTATACTAGACATGGTGATGAGAACTAGAACCCTCACAGTACTGTACAGTATGAGTGTTATACTAGACATGGTGATGAGAACTAGAACCCTCACAGTACTGTACAGTATGAGTGTTATACTAGACATGTTGATGAGAACTAGAACCCTCACAGTACTGTACAGTATGAGTGTTATACTAGACATGTTGATGAGAACTAGAACCCTCACAGTACTGTACAGTATGAGTGTTATACTAGACATGGTGATGAGAACTAGAACCCTCACAGTACTGTACAGTATGAGTGATTATACTATACATGTTGATGAGAACTAGAACCATCACAGTACTGTACAGTATGAGTGTTATACTAGACATGGTGATGAGAACTAGAACCCTCACAGTACTGTACAGTATGAGTGTTATACTAGACATGGTGATGAGAACTAGAACCCTCACAGTACTGTACAGTATGAGTGTTATACTAGACATGGTGACGAGAACTAGAACCCTCACAGTACTGTACAGTATGAGTAATTATACTAGACATGGTGATGAGAACTAGAACCCTCACAGTACTGTACAGTATGAGTGTTATACTAGACATGTTGATGAGAACTAGAACCCTCACAGTACTGTACAGTATGAGTGTTATACTAGACATGTTGATGAGAACTAGAACCCTCACAGTACTGTACAGTATGAGTGTTATACTATACATGTTGATGAGAACTAGAACCCTCACAGTACTGTACAGTATGAGTGTTATACTAGACATGGTGATGATAACTAGAACCCTCACAGTACTGTACAGTATGAGTGTTATACTATACATGTTGATGAGAACTAGAACCCTCACAGTACTGTACAGTATGAGTGTTATACTAGACATGTTGATGAGAACTAGAACCCTCACAGTACTGTACAGTATGAGTGTTATACTAGACATGGTGATGAGAACTAGAACCCTCACAGTACTGTACAGTATGAGTGTTATACTAGACATGTTGATGAGAACTAGAACCCTCACAGTACTGTACAGTATGAGTGTTATACTAGACATGGTGATGAGAACTAGAACCCTCACAGTACTGTACAGTATGAGTGTTATACTACACATGTTGATGAGAACTAGAACCATCACAGTACTATACAGTATGAGTGTTATACTAGACATGGTGATGATGAGAACTAGAACCCTCACAGTACTGTACAGTATGAGTGTTATACTAGACATGGTGATGAGAACTAGAACCCTCACAGTACTGTACAGTATGAGTGTTATACTAGACATGTTGATGAGAACTAGAACCCTCACAGTACTGTACAGTATGAGTGTTATACTAGACATGTTGATGAGAACTAGAACCCTCACAGTACTGTACAGTATGAGTGTTATACTAGACATGTTGATGATAACTAGAACCTTCACAGTACTGTACAGTATGAGTGTTATACTAGACATGGTGATGAGAACTAGAACCCTCACAGTACTGTACAGTATGAGTGATTATACTATACATGTTGATGAGAACTAGAACCCTCACAGTACTGTACAGTATGAGTGTTATACTAGACATGTTGATGAGAACTAGAACCCTCACAGTACTGTACAGTATGAGTGTTATACTAGACATGGTGATGAGAACTAGAACCCTCACAGTACTGTACAGTATGAGTGTTATACTAGACATGGTGATGAGAACTAGAACCCTCACAGTACTGTACAGTATGAGTGTTATACTAGACATGTTGATGAGAACTAGAACCCTCACAGTACTGTACAGTATGAGTGTTATACTAGACATGTTGATGAGAACTAGAACCCTCACAGTACTGTACAGTATGAGTGTTATACTGGACATGGTGATGAGAACTAGAACCCTCACAGTACTGTACAGTATGAGTGATTATACTATACATGTTGATGAGAACTAGAACCATCACAGTACTGTACAGTATGAGTGTTATACTAGACATGGTGATGAGAACTAGAACCCTCACAGTACTGTACAGTATGAGTGTTATACTAGACATGGTGATGAGAACTAGAACCCTCACAGTACTGTACAGTATGAGTGTTATACTAGACATGGTGACGAGAACTAGAACCCTCACAGTACTGTACAGTATGAGTAATTATACTAGACATGGTGATGAGAACTAGAACCCTCACAGTACTGTACAGTTTGAGTGTTATACTAGACATGGTGATGAGAACTAGAACCCTCACAGTACTGTACAGTATGAGTGTTATACTAGACATGGTGATGAGAACTAGAACCCTCACAGTACTGTACAGTATGAGTGTTATACTAGACATGTTGATGAGAACTAGAACCCTCACAGTACTGTACAGTATGAGTGTTATACTAGACATGGTGATGAGAACTAGAACCCTCACAGTACTGTACAGTATGAGTGTTATACTAGACATGGTGATGAGAACTAGAACCCTCACAGTACTGTACAGTATGAGTGTTATACTAGACATGGTGATGAGAACTAGAACCCTCACAGTACTGTACAGTATGAGTGTTATACTAGACATGGTGATGAGAACTAGAACCCTCACAGTACTGTACAGTATGAGTGTTATACTAGACATGTTGATGAGAACTAGAACCCTCACAGTACTGTACAGTATGAGTGTTATACTAGACATGGTGATGAGAACTAGAACCCTCACAGTACTGTACAGTATGAGTGTTATACTAGACATGGTGATGAGAACTAGAACCCTCACAGTACTGTACAGTATGAGTGTTATACTAGACATGGTGATGAGAACTAGAACCCTCACAGTACTGTACAGTATGAGTGTTATACTAGACATGGTGATGAGAACTAGAACCCTCACAGTACTGTACAGTATGAGTGTTATACTAGACATGGTGATGAGAACTAGAACCCTCACAGTACTGTACAGTATGAGTGATTATACTATACATGTTGATGAGAACTAGAACCATCACAGTACTGTACAGTATGAGTGTTATACTAGACATGGTGATGAGAACTAGAACCCTCACAGTACTGTACAGTATGAGTGTTATACTAGACATGGTGATGAGAACTAGAACCCTCACAGTACTGTACAGTATGAGTGTTATACTAGACATGGTGACGAGAACTAGAACCCTCACAGTACTGTACAGTATGAGTAATTATACTAGACATGGTGATGAGAACTAGAACCCTCACAGTACTGTACAGTATGAGTGTTATACTAGACATGTTGATGAGAACTAGAACCCTCACAGTACTGTACAGTATGAGTGTTATACTAGACATGTTGATGAGAACTAGAACCATCACAGTACTGTACAGTATGAGTGATTATACTATACATGGTGATGAGAACTAGAACCCTCACAGTACTGTACAGTATGAGTGTTATACTATACATGTTGATGAGAACTAGAACCCTCACAGTACTGTACAGTATGAGTGTTATACTAGACATGGTGATGAGAACTAGAACCCTCACAGTACTGTACAGTATGAGTGTTATACTATACATGTTGATGAGAACTAGAACCCTCACAGTACTGTACAGTATGAGTGTTATACTAGACATGTTGATGAGAACTAGAACCCTCACAGTACTGTACAGTATGAGTGTTATACTAGACATGGTGATGAGAACTAGAACCCTCACAGTACTGTACAGTATGAGTGTTATACTAGACATGGTGACGAGAACTAGAACCCTCACAGTACTGTACAGTATGAGTGGTATACTAGACATGGTGATGAGAACTAGAACCCTCACAGTACTGTACAGTATGAGTGTTATACTAGACATGGTGACGAGAACTAGAACCCTCACAGTACTGTACAGTATGAGTGTTATACTAGACATGGTGATGAGAACTAGAACCCTCACAGTACTGTACAGTATGAGTGTTATACTAGACATGGTGACGAGAACTAGAACCCTCACAGTACTGTACAGTATGAGTGGTATACTAGACATGGTGATGAGAACTAGAACCCTCACAGTACTGTACAGTATGAGTGTTATACTAGACATGGTGACGAGAACTAGAACCCTCACAGTACTGTACAGTATGAGTGTTATACTAGACATGGTGATGAGAACTAGAACCCTCACAGTACTGTACAGTATGAGTGTTATACTAGACATGGTGATGAGAACTAGAACCCTCACAGTACTGTACAGTATGAGTGTTATACTAGACATGTTGATGAGAACTAGAACCCTCACAGTACTGTACAGTATGAGTGTTATACTAGACATGGTGATGAGAACTAGAACCCTCACAGTACTGTACAGTATGAGTGTTATACTAGACATGGTGATGAGAACTAGAACCCTCACAGTACTGTACAGTATGAGTGTTATACTAGACATGGTGATGAGAACTAGAACCCTCACAGTACTGTACAGTATGAGTGTTATACTAGACATGGTGATGAGAACTAGAACCCTCACAGTACTGTACAGTATGAGTGGTATACTATACATGTTGATGATGGTTTTTTGTAATTATTATTGCAACCCTGGAATTTCTGGTATTTGTTTTTTGTTTAAACTTCTTATTTTTCACAAGTAAATTAATATCTGCAAAGATATAGAAAAAAATGAAGGTTATTGAAGCAAATTGCAAAATGTCTGATTCATTCTTGTTACATAAACGTTAGTACAGTCAATAAAGTGAAAAGGTGTTATTCTAATTCTATAATGAAAAATCATTCAACTTCAAAGAAAAGGTCCTCATTTATGTAATGCTCCCTGTTAGTGTTATTTAGGTCCGTGTGTTATGAGTGACAACGTACTGTACGCTTCCTGACTGAGAATTGTTGCCAGTGTTCTGGTCGAACGAGCTTATTTTGAGACATGTATGAAGTGTTTTGGTGGTTTGACTGAGTTCTGGAGGTGAGATTAAGTGTTTGGCCAAGATGCATGTTGGTAATTGTTATGAATTTTATGAATAATTACTAAATGAGGTATACATTTAACGTAGAACTATAACCAACAGAATACAACCCTGTCACTGTATGATTGTATGAAACTTCTTAGAATCATAAAACTAATTATTATGTGTGTAGTTTTAGTCAAGAATTAGAACAAGGACTTTCTGTTCCTTTTTAGAGTGTAAGCAGGGTGTAAGTGAGAAACAAATGGAGCTATCGTCAGACAGGCTGGAATACTGTGTTCCTTACAGGACATTCTGTCCCCACCCAGGGAGGGGAGAGACCTTGGGCTTGTAGTAGATTGTTTAACAGGTGGCAGACAACGTGTGAGTAGGAGAAGACTTGTGAACCATATTGTCATTGTTTCTGAGAGGAGGAGGGACATTTATGACGAAATGTGAGGTATATAGACCAATGTACCGGAAATGATAGGCAGCGCTCTCTCGTAAATAAATTATCTGACTATTGTAACTGGGCATCCGTCTGATTCATTCCAACCAGTTTCCTACAAATTCTGGGTTTCAGGCTGAGTAATTAATTCAATTGGGTTTATGAACACTGAGAACATAATTCTCTTGACAGTAATGCAGACTGTGTGAAGAGTTTTGAAAAAGTGGCTTCAGTATTGACCAATGCTTGTTAGCAATTTAAGAAAAACTGTAACAAATGTGTTTCCTGCATATCCCAACTCCCCCTGAGACACCCGCAGGGAGTGGGGTCACAGCCAAGGTCACCATTGTCCAGCGCCCCTGGAGCAATTAGGGTTAGGTGCAATGCTCAAGGGCACAGCAACATATTTATCACCCTGTCAGGTCCGGTATTCGAACCAGCAACCCCAACGCTCTAACCTGCAGGCTACCTGTGTGTGTGTTATTACCTCTGTGCGTCTGTCTCAGAGCTGCAGGTGTATTCAGGGGGGTAGTAGGGGGGCGGAGGGATGGGCGGGACAAACTCCTCAAAGTCCATGATGTTGGTCAGGAAGGCATCCTGAGGAGTGGTGCATTCTGGGTTGACGGAGCGAGAGCGGTGCGGGGCGAGCTAGAGAGAAACAAACAGAGATAGAGGAGGGGAGAAATCATAAGGGATGGATAAAGAAAATATTGTCTGTGTGTGTGTGTGTGTGTAGACTCACCAGGTGCACTAGGTCCAGGGAGAAGATGTGTATACTACAGGTGACAGTAGAGAGAGTACAGATGATGGTAGAGAGAATACTCAGACCACAAGCACTGAACAACAGGTCCTGGAACAGAGAAGAGGAGATCAGCACGTAACACACAGTCAGGAGGCCAGGGCAGTTAGGTTACTGTTTGTAATAATTTATACATACTGCAGCGTGCATCAATTCCCTTGGCTATTATATTATGCTCTGCTTACGTCATCTGCATAAATTATGTCGACATCAGAAAATGTAGCCCACATACTCAGAGAATATAGACGCCACACACTGCCATTAAACACACACACTGAGCTGTTATTAAACACACACACTGAGCTGTCATTAAACACACACTGAGCTGTCATTAAACACACACACTGAGCTGTCATTAAACACACACTGAGCTGTCATTAAACACACACTGAGCTGTCATTAAACACACACACTGAGCTGCCATTAAACACACACACTGAGCTGCCATTAAACACACACACTGAGCTGTCATTAAACACACACACTGAGCTGTCATTAAACACACACACACTGAGCTGCCATTAAACACACACACTGAGCTGCCATTAAACACACACACTGAGCTGTCATTAAACACACACACTGAGCTGCCATTAAACACACACACTGAGCTGTTATTAAACACACACTGAGCTGCCATTAAACACACACACTGAGCTGTCATAAAACACACACACTGAGCTGCCATTAAACACACACACTGAGCTGTCATAAAACACACACACTGAGCTGTCATTAAACACACACACTGAGCTGTCATTAAACACACACACTGAGCTGTCATAAAACACACACACTGAGCTGCCATTAAACACACACACTGAGCTGCCATTAAACACACACACTGAGCTGTCATTAAACACACACACTGAGCTGCCATTAAACACACACACTGAGCTGTCATTAAACACACACACTGAGCTGCCATTAAACACACACACTGAGCTGTCATTAAACACACACACTGAGCTGTCATTAAACACACACACTGAGCTGTCATTAAACACACACACTGAGCTGTCATTAAACACACACACTGAGCTGCCATTAAACACACACACTGAGCTGCCATTAAACACACACACTGAGCTGTCATTAAACACACACACTGAGCTGTCATTAAACACACACACTGAGCTGCCATTAAACACACACACTGAGCTGTCATTAAACACACACACTGAGCTGCCATTAAACACACACACTGAGCTGTCATTAAACACACACACTGAGCTGTCATTAAACACACACACACTGAGCTGTCATTAAACACACACACTGAGCTGTCATTAAACACACACACTGAGCTGCCATTAAACACACACACTGAGCTGTCATTAAACACACACACTGAGCTGTCATTAAACACACACACTGAGCTGCCATTAAACACACACACTGAGCTGTCATTAAACACACACACTGAGCTGTCATTAAACACACACACTGAGCTGTCATTAAACACACACACTGAGCTGTCATTAAACACACACACTGAGCTGCCATTAAACACACACACTGAGCTGCCATTAAACACACACACTGAGCTGCCATTAAACACACACACTGAGCTGTCATTAAACACACACACTGAGCTGTCATTAAACACACACACACTGAGCTGTCATTAAACACACACACTGAGCTGTCATTAAACACACACACTGAGCTGCCATTAAACACACACACTGAGCTGTCATTAAACACACACACTGAGCTGTCATTAAACACACACACACTGAGCTGCCATTAAACACACACACTGAGCTGTCATTAAACACACACACTGAGCTGTCATTAAACACACACACTGAGCTGTCATTAAACACACACACAGAGCTGTCATTAAACACACACACTGAGCTGTCATTAAACACACACACTGAGCTGCCATTAAACACACACACTGAGCTGTCATTAAACACACACACTGAGCTGCCATTAAACACACACACTGAGCTGTCATTAAACACACACACTGAGCTGTCATTAAACACACACACTGAGCTGCCATTAAACACACACACTGAGCTGCCATTAAACACACACACTGAGCTGTCATTAAACACACACACTGAGCTGTCATTAAACACACACACTGAGCTGCCATTAAACACACACACTGAGCTGTCATTAAACACACACACTGAGCTGTCATTAAACACACACATTGAGCTGCCATAAAACACACACATTGAGCTGCCATAAAACACACACATTGAGCTGTCATTAAACACACACACTGAGCTGTCATTAAACACACACACTGAGCTGTCATTAAACACACACACTGAGCTGTCATTAAACACACACACTGAGCTGTCATTAAACACACACACTGAGCTGTCATAAAACACACACACTGAGCTGTCATTAAACACACACACTGAGCTGCCATTAAACACACACACTGAGCTGTCATTAAACACACACACTGAGCTGTCATTAAACACACACACTGAGCTGTCATTAAACACACACACTGAGCTGTCATTAAACACACACACTGAGCTGTCATTAAACACACACACACTGAGCTGCCATTAAACACACACACTGTGCTGTCATAAAACACACACACTGAGCTGTCATTAAACACACACACTGAGCTGTCATTAAACACACACACTGAGCTGTCATTAAACACACACACACTGAGCTGCCATTAAACACACACACTGAGCTGTCATTAAACACACACACACTGAGCTGCCATTAAACACACACACTGAGCTGTCATTAAACACACACACTGAGCTGTCATTAAACACACACACTGAGCTGCCATTAAACACACACACTGAGCTGTCATTAAACACACACACTGAGCTGTCATTAAACACACACACTGAGCTGTCATTACACACACACACTGAGCTGTCATTAAACACACACACACTGAGCTGTCATTAAACACACACACTAAGCTGCCATTAAACACACACACTGAGCTGCCATTAAACACACACACTGAGCTGTCATTAAACACACACACACTGAGCTGTCATTAAACACACACACACTGAGCTGTCATTAAACACACACACTGAGCTGCCATTAAACACACACACTGAGCTGTCATTAAACACACACACTGAGCTGCCATTAAACACACACACTGAGCTGTCATTAAACACACACACTGAGCTGTCATTAAACACACACACTGAGCTGTCATTAAACACACACACTGAGCTGTCATTAAACACACACACTGAGCTGTCATTAAACACACACATTGAGCTGCCATAAAACACACACATTGAGCTGCCATAAAACACACACATTGAGCTGTCATTAAACACACACACTGAGCTGTCATTAAACACACACACTGAGCTGTCATTAAACACACACACTGAGCTGTCATTAAACACACACACTGAGCTGTCATTAAACACGCACACTGAGCTGTCATTAAACACACACACTGAGCTGTCATTAAACACACACACTGAGCTGTCATTAAACACACACACTGAGCTGCCATTAAACACACACACACTGAGCTGTCATTAAACACACACACTGAGCTGTCATTAAACACACACACACACTGAGCTGTCATTAAACACACACACTGAGCTGTCATTAAACACACACACTGAGCTGCCATTAAACACACACACTGAGCTGTCATTAAACACACACACTGAGCTGCCATTAAACACACACACTGAGCTGTCATTAAACACACACACTGAGCTGTCATTAAACACACACACTGAGCTGTCATTAAACACACACACTGAGCTGCCATTAAACACACACACACTGAGCTGTCATTAAACACACACACTGAGCTGTCATTAAACACACACACTGAGCTGTCATTAAACACACACACTGAGTTGTCATTAAACACACACACTGAGCTGTCATTAAACACACACACACACTGAGCTGTCATTAAACACACACACTGAGCTGTCATTAAACACACACACTGAGCTGTCATTAAACACACACACACACTGAGCTGTCATTAAACACACACACTGAGCTGTCATTAAACACACACACTGAGCTGCCATTAAACACACACACTGAGCTGTCATTAAACACACACACTGAGCTGTCATTAAACACACACACTGAGCTGTCATTAAACACACACACTGAGCTGTCATTAAACACACACACTGAGCTGTCATTAAACACACACACTGAGCTGTCATTAAACACACACACTGAGCTGCCATTAAACACACACACTGAGCTGTCATTAAACACACACACTGAGCTGCCATTAAACACACACACACTGAGCTGTCATAAAACACACACACTGAGCTGTCATTAAACACACACACTGAGCTGTCATTAAACACACACACTGAGCTGCCATTAAACACACACACTGAGCTGTCATTAAACACACACACACTGAGCTGTCATAAAACACACACACTGAGCTGTCATTAAACACACACACTGAGCTGTCATTAAACACACACACTGAGCTGCCATTAAACACACACACTGAGCTGTCATTAAACACACACTGAGCTGTCATTAAACACACACACTGAGCTGTCATAAAACACACACACTGAGCTGTCATTAAACACACACACACTGAGCTGTCATAAAACACACACACTGAGCTGTCATTAAACACACACACTGAGCTGTCATTAAACACACACACTGAGCTGTCATTAAACACACACACTGAGCTGTCATTAAACACACACACTGAGCTGTCATTAAACACACACACACTGAGCTGTCATAAAACACACACACTGAGCTGTCATTAAACACACACACTGAGCTGTCATTAAACACACACACTGAGCTGTCATTAAACACACACACTGAGCTGTCATTAAACACACACACTGAGCTGCCATTAAACACACACACTGAGCTGTCATTAAACACACACACTGAGCTGCCATTAAACACACACACTGAGCTGCCATTAAACACACACACTGAGCTGTCATAAAACACACACACTGAGCTGTCATTAAACACACACACTGAGCTGTCATTAAACACACACACTGAGCTGCCATTAAACACACACACTGATCTGTCATTAAACACACACACACTGAGCTGTCATTAAACACACACACACTGAGCTGCCATTAAACACACACACTGAGCTGTCATTAAACACACACACTGAGCTGTCATTAAACACACACACTGAGCTGTCATAAAACACACACACTGAGCTGTCATTAAACACACACACTGAGCTGTCATTAAACACACACACTGAGCTGTCATTAAACACACACACTGAGCTGTCATTAAACACACACACACTGAGCTGCCATTAAACACACACACTGAGCTGTCATTAAACACACACACTGAGCTGTCATTAAACACACACACTGAGCTGCCTTTAAACACACACACTGAGCTGTCATTAAACACACACACTGAGCTGTCATTAAACACACACTGAGCTGTCATTAAACACACACACACTGAGCTGTCATTAAACACACACACTGAGCTGCCATTAAACACACACACTGAGCTGTCATAAAACACACACACTGAGCTGTCATTAAACACACACACACTGAGCTGTCATTAAACACACACACTGAGCTGTCATTAAACACGCACACTGAGCTGTCATTAAACACACACACACTTACCTGTCATTAATAAACACACACTCAGCTGTCATTAAACACACACACTAAGCTGTCATTAAACACACCCACATTGAGCTGTCATTAAACACACACACTGAGCTGTCATTAAACACACACACTGAGCTTTCATTAAACACACACACTGAGCTGTCATTAAACACGCACACTGAGCTGTCATTAAACACACACACACTTACCTGTCATTAATAAACACACACTCAGCTGTCATTAAACACACACACTAAGCTGTCATTAAACACACCCACATTGAGCTGTCATTAAACACACACACACTGAGCTGTCATTAAACACAGACACACACTGAGATGTCATTAAACACACACACACCTTGAGCTGATGTCTGACAGAGTGGCAGTCTGCGTTTAGGTAGAGTACCAGGGTCTCCTCCTCGTTTATAGAGCAGGAGTGTGTTGGGGCGCAACACACACACAACCCATTCTCCACCTGCAAAACACACACAGATAATTAACACACACACATCACCCCCTCACCCACACACACACACACACACACACATACTCTCCACAGGGCTGTGTGCACCTCTCTGATTCAGATGGGTTGGGTTAAATGCGGAAGACACATTTTGGTTGAATGCATTCAGTGGTGCAACCCATTTCCCCTTTCCCTACATACCTGGCAGGTAAGGAGTGACTTGACCATCTGTGCGTTCTGACAGGAGAGCATGGATCCAGCCAGACTAAGGATGACACACACAGCAGACAGCAGCATGAAGAGGGACACCTGGAGAGGGAGACATGGGGAGGACACACATGGGATGAGTAACCTTGCCTGTGGCCTAAATACTTGTTCTAGCTGCCTATAGGCTGTAGCTCGGTGGGCTCGGTGTGCAGATGACCTGTGTTCCAATCAGGTAGCAGGTTGGTCAGTTACATACACACGCACAAACATACACACGCACAAACACACACACACACAAACACACGCACAAACACACACACACACACGCACAAACACACACACACACGCACAAACACACACACACACACCATAGACATATTAATAGACACTTGTGTACTACTCACCACAAGAGTGAGTGGTCTTCTCCATGAGATAAGTCCAACTAACCCTGATGCCACAACCTAAGAACAACACACCAATTACAGTAAGGAAAATACATTCATCAATTATCACATCTAGAACACAATCAACCACAGCCAGGAAATATGGAATCATTTCAATATTCTGAAGAGGTTTCCTCCATGAATCCTTTCCTCCATCTGCACTCCATCTCCCTCTGACAGAGACATTCTCCATATTACTTTCACCTATAAAACAGCCTTCTGTCTTTTCAGGGGTGAGTTTCACATTCAGATGTAGGATCTTCATTTGAGACAGTTTGGTGCAGTTTGGACAATAATCCTGCTGCAAAAGGAAATGTGAATTATTATGTGAATTATAATTTGCGTATATTTTTGTAGGGGTTGATACATTTTCAGTTAGGGCAAATCAAGTCAGAAATGTCAAAGTGGAAAAACTCAAATACACTACAAGTTTGCATTTCATGCTTTGCATGAAATAGTGATCAAATGAAGGTCCCACATCTGTAAAATATAAATCTATTTTTTTGCATTACGATCATGTTCCTCCATTGCATAATGGACTTATGATTATCCTGCTAAACATGATATTTAGGTCTCCACAATAGTCCCTCCTTGTCAGTGCAGACGAAGGAAAGGTAGTGATTCAGCCCATTTAGAGATGCTCCCACAGGATACTCACAAAGAAGCCGGCCCAGAAGGGGCAGGACTGTCGGACGCGGGCTGAGGATGTGAAGGCCATGCTGGTGAAGGAGAAGGCCAGGACCATGGCCCCCAGGCCCAGGTGGCACAGCCCCAGGTACAGCAGCAGTTTGGCCCCACCCTGACGGCCAGACATGCCCCGGCAGCTATCTGACCAGCCCCTAGACCCAGAGGCTGACACTACACTGCTGGAGTCTGACGGGGATGGCATGGCTGGTGTGTGTATGTGTGGAGAGTGGTGAGTCTGTGTATGTGTGCGTGTGTGTAAGCCTATATGCGGTGTGTGTGTGTAAAAGAGAGATGGAGAGTTTGTTGCTTTGAAAAAAATCACCCCCTTTTCACTTTGGCCCTGGGTTGTCAATTGGCAGATGACAAAGCCCGTTGTGCAATTCCCAAGGTTCCACAGTGCAGTTTCCAAAAACTCTCAACTCAGAAGACTGGGCTATTTAGCATATGAAAACAGCAATAGCTGCTTAGCAGAGTGTATATGTCCTATTACATCTGCACCCCAGACAAACTTCAACATGTTCACGTGAGGAGAAAAATAAGAAAAAATACCTAGGGCTAATCCTTGAGAACATGAATGCATTTACGACACACAGCTCCGTTCTGTTCCTCTGTCTCCATATCTCTACCTTCCAAGGCCCATAAGCATTGCGGTGGGCGGAGCCCCGAGGCCGCAGTCCTGTAGCAGCACCAGTTATTAAGCACCAGATATCCCGTTGTTTCTACCGTAATAAGAAACCATATGTATTGTGTGGCGGTGAGTGGGTCTGGATCTTGTCAAGGTGACGAGGAACAAGCATCGAAACAAGGCCCGAGTTGTCCTGTCCTCACGAAGGTCCGACTACCGGACCTATCCGAAGGATGAGAGAGATAGCTCTTGATCAGATCTTAATCGGTTAGGTCGGCAAACCGTTCAGTTTAAGAAATTACTTAAATCCGTCGAAAGTAAACGTACATCAATTATAGAAAGTCCATTCTCCTTGAGCCGTCCGCACGTTTGTGCTGTTTTCATTTGCTATTCCTCCTCTTTCCATATTTTACCTCCATGGGAGTTTTGCGATGGACCACACAAACTCACCCCCTCTGTCCTCTTCTCTCTTCCCTGCAGCAGTCACGCGGGCCTCCCGTTCTGCTCGTGTATATCCCGGACATCTACCTCACTGCACCGAATTATACGTCACACACACACCTCAAGGATCGGTTCCAGTTTCACACACATCCGTTTCCCAAGTCTAAGAGCCTTGCTGATGATCATTCTTCTCTTTCCCGTTCACCATCACCCCACCCCTCCATTATCTTTCCTTCACCATAGAGGCAAAAGAAAGGAATGCCTAGTGTTTGTAAACCGACACTTCGTCATGTGACGAAAAGGCACGCCAGTCGCGCGTGGAGGATGCGGCAAAGCCCGCGTGTCCTGGTGCTGATGCTGCGAGGGAGGGGCATCCACCTTCAAGGTTTACTGCAGCCAGCCAATCAGATAGGATTTCACTGCACTGTGAGGCCTCCAGGAAGTTTGTAGTCCCAGGACAATAGGCAGTTGTAGTTCACTATTATACACGTCTCACACTATAGGACTGTCTGCATGTTACATTATGTTTCACTTTGGTTCCATCCTCATCTCTTATATAGGCCTATACATACCAGGGGGAAGAATGGGGAGGGGCTCAACAAGAACATTTATGTTACATTTATTCATGAAACTGTGAAGGTTTGGAGAGTGGGAGACAATGCACTGATTCCTGTAAGCTGAGATACACTATTTTAGTGGGAGAGACAAGAGTGATGCACCAAAATGCAATTCACTCTGAGAAAATTCAAATATAATCCTACAAAATAGAAGGGTTCTTTTTGACAGTCTTTTATTGAATAGGCTAAGCAGCGCGTATGTAAACTGTAAATTGGTCATAAGATAATTGATCATAAGATAATTGATCAGATAAGGAATGGTTGATAGGGTGAACATGTGTGTGAAGGAAAAGAGGAAAGGTGAGGGAGGGGACAGTGAGATATCAGAGTAAAAACACACAGGGTGCATCATCTCAATAGTCTGGAGTAGCTTCTTCCCCTTGTCTTCTTCCCAGAAGCCACTTTAGAGTATTGAAATGAACCCATAGACAGAGAAGCTTGCTGGCACAGTAATGAATATGTAGTGTCTGGCATGGGAAGATACATCATTCCTTCCTTCCTTCAGAGTAATCACTGATCAGACACGTTTGGATTGGTGAGAGTATCGAGGTGGAAGTCTTGTCCAATCACAGTACAGTAAATGATATATGGAGAGATATATTTGCAAATCTATCTAGTACATCAGCGATTACCTCCAGGGGTGCATTGGACCAGGGCCCTGGTCTGTCTGAAAGAGGAAGGAAGGGTGTTTCTTTTTTTCCAAAGCTGTTGAACAGGTGCATGAGATAAAAGGTCAGTTTGTCTATCAGATCAGAAAGGGTCAGTATGTCTATCAGATCAGAAAGGGTCAGTATGTCTATCAGATCAGAAAGGGTCAGTATGTCTATCAGATCAGAAAGGGTCAGTATGTCTATCAGATCAGAAAGGGTCAGTATGTCTATCAGATCAGAAAGGGTCAGTATGTCTATCAGATCAGAAAGGGTCAGTATGTCTATCACATCAGAAAGGGTCAGTATGTCTATCAGATCAGAAAGGGTCAGTTTGTCTATCAGATCAGAAAGGGTCAGTATGTCTATCAGATCAGAAAGGGTCAGTATGTCTATCAGATCAGAAAGGGTCAGTATGTCTATCACATCAGAAAGGGTCAGTTTGTCTATCAGATCAGAAAGGGTCAGTATGTCTATCAGATCAGAAAAGGTCCGTTTGTCTATCAGATCAGAAAGGGTCAGTATGTCTATCAGATCAGAAAAGGTCCGTTTGTCTATCAGATCAGAAAGGGTCA
Organism: Oncorhynchus mykiss; assembly: GCF_013265735.2. Taxonomy (NCBI): domain Eukaryota; kingdom Metazoa; phylum Chordata; class Actinopteri; order Salmoniformes; family Salmonidae; genus Oncorhynchus; species Oncorhynchus mykiss. Next base: position 8,714,496 of record NC_048567.1, on the reverse strand, counting down.
GTATGTCTATCAGATCAGAAAGGGTCAGTTTGTCTATCAGATCAGAAAGGGTCAGTATGTCTATCAGATCAGAAAGGGTCAGTTTGTCTATCAGATCAGAAAGGGTCAGTTTGTCTATCAGATCAGAAAGGGTCAGTATGTCTATCAGATCAGAAAGGGTCAGTATGTCTATCAGATCAGAAAGGGTCAGTTTGTCTATCAGATCAGAAAGGGTCAGTATGTCTATCAGATCAGAAAGGGTCAGTTTGTCTATCAGATCAGAAAAGGTCAGTTTGTCTATCAGATCAGAAAGGGTCAGTATGTCTATCAGATCAGAAAGGGTCAGTATGTCTATCAGATCAGAAAGGGTCAGTATGTCTATCAGATCAGAAAGGGTCAGTATGTCTATCAGATCAGAAAGGGTCAGTTTGTCTATCAGATCAGAAAGGGTCAGTTTGTCTATCAGATCAGAAAGGGTCAGTTTGTCTATCAGATCAGAAAGGGTCAGTTTGTCTATCAGCAAAAAGAGAACATCTCATCCCTCTATGACCAACTCTCATCAGCATCATTCCATCCCTGTCTCTATGACACTTGCTTTATTCATCTGTTTTTGTTCCCTTGCTTCATCTATCCATCTCATTCTCTCATCACTCCTCTCCTCTCATTTGCACTTCCCTGTCTCCCTCTTCCACATCCTCAGTCCATCCATGTACCACACTTTATGTAGTAGAAGAATAGTTTACAACAGGCACAACCCAGATCACTCATATTTACGTAGTGTGGAAAACACAGCCAAAATTACAATTCAGGGTGAACTATCCCTTTAAGAGCATAATGTACCATCACCATAGTTACAGCATATAGATCTAAACTCCCGTCAGTCTCTAGAATGCCCCGTGCTCCTCCTAAACAGCTATGAGCTGCTATGAACATAGAAATAAAACAAATGGAAAGGAATGTCTGTGTGTTGTCCTAATTTAAATTCTTTGGCTATGACACTGAAAAGTGATTCTATGGCAGCGGTGCACAACTCAGGTCCTCTAGGGTCCCTATTATAGTAGTAGTTACCTTTAATGTTACAGTAATACCTGCTGCTTTTTGACCTTGTCTCTCCATCAGGAACTCATTTCGATCCGAGGAGCCCAGTGATTACACTCTCGAGACAATCTACTGTTACATCAACTGTTCAATCAAAAAGCAAGAATGTGATTGGCAGTTTGACTGAAAGGTCACTTGTTAATGTTCCTGGTTAATCAAGGAAAAATAATTGACATAGAGAGATAGAATGAAACACAGCAGACTCTTGTTCCATTAAGGCGCTGTGTACCACTACTCTACAGTGTGAAGTCCAGAGCCATGGGATTACAGAGTTCAGCAAACTCAGTTTGGGATTTAGAATTTGATCGACCACCATGTTGGTTCCAAAAAATCTAGTTCAACAGATCATTGTAGAAGGAATTCATTTTGGAATGTTGTCTCAAGGAACATGTGGAGCCAACATGGAAGATATTTTCCTTAACTCTGTATGGCTCTGGTGGAGTGTAAACATACCATGTCAATCAGTCAGTCACCAAGACAACAAAGCCATTGCAGAAGATTGAAGACAGTTGATACAAAACATGTTTTGGTTGAAATCAAGGTGGTGTTCATCCTATTGGTTAAACAAACCACTGGATATTCCTCTGCAAAATGCCCTTGGACCACCTTAACACAGTTTCATGGTCATTAAAAGTGCAATCCAGAAGTTTGCTTTCTGGTCAAAAAAAGTGTAGTTAGCACTTTTTAAAGGGGAAAGGGGGAAGTAAATGAAAACATTACTATTTTTTCAAGTCAATAGTGTTTGAAATGGATCTTGTTGCCACAGGGGACAGAGAACTTGTGGATTGCGCCTTTGAAACCATTTCCTTTGCAATAATAGTGTTCCTATATGTGATAGTTCCCTCAGGCAACGAAGAGTCAGGCAGGACAGGCCAGCTCTGCCTCTACAGTAGGAGACATTTGGAGGATTTCTTCTCAGCGTTGGTGATTTTGACCTCGCGACCTGTGGGGCCCGGCTTCTTGCTGGACTTCAGTAGAATATCTCGAGCCAAAGCCATAAAAGACTACAGAGAGGCAGGAAGAGGTGGAGGGAGAGAGGGGCAGAGAAAGGGTAACAGTAGATGAGAGGGGGTATGGGGATTATTAGGCTATGTGGCACATGTAACCTGTATGAAAAGGACAACATATCACCCATATTCCCCATGTGAAATGCATAATGAAGGACCAGATGAAGACAGACTCTGTGAATGGATAAAGAACATAAATATAATATCTAAAATAACATATTTATCTCACCTCATCAACATTGATGCTGGCCTTTGCACTGGTCTCAAAGAATCTGATCCCATGATCCTTTGCCAGCTGTCAACAACAGAAGACAAGTGTGATTACAGCAGGATATGATGCCACTTCCCTCTCCTAATCAGCAGAGTTTATGCCACGTTCAAAACAACTGGGAACTCAGAAAAATACGAGGTCAAATCATGACGTCAGTGATCTTCAGGTTGAAAAGTCGGAGCTCTTCTCCCTCAGTGATCCACACATCCATTCATCCATCACTAACATCTGCACATCAGTGTCAATATCATTGAAAGAAAACACTTCATAATCAAAACAATGATCATACAAATGGTAGAGGCTCACCTTTTCCCCCGTTTCCTTGGATACCTTCCTCTTGGCCTCAATGTCACACTTGTTAGCTAGCAACATCCGGCTGACCCCCGCTGATGCATTCTGGGGGATAAAAGATAGGGAGTTGGCATCCATCGCATCCATTTTATATTTCAATGATGTATCCCTCAACTTCTGCCCTTAGTTCTGCCTCCCCAAGCACCCTCTAGGAGAGGCTTTAATTCAGCTCTAATTTGGAGCCACGTCTAACTCTTGGTTCAGATGGGGAATCATGAACTCATTTCAAAATGTTCACTTTGAACTGTTATCTTTGTTAACTATGCAAACAAAATTAAACAAATGTAAACATGTTTCTGGGAGTGCAGTTGTATGCCCCGTTCTTCACTAAAGGAACCCCCCTAGAAAACAGACTAACATCTAGTCTCAATGTAACTCTTGTTACTGTGGTTTATAGATGGCAATAAGAAGTCTGGTCAATCAGAATAATGTCCTGTGCAGTCATTCCATAAGACTGTCTGTCTAGGGGTTGTTTAATGTCCTGTGCAGTCATTCCATAAGACTGTCTGTCTAGGGGTTGTTTAATGTCCTGTGCAGTCATTCAATAAGACTGTCTGTCTAGGGGTTGTTTAATGTCCTGTGCAGTCATTCCATAAGACTGTCTGTCTAGGGGTTGTTTAATGTCCTGTGCAGTCATTCCATAAGACTGTCTGTCTAGGGGTTGTTTAATGTCCTGTGCAGTCATTCCATAAGACTGTCTGTCTAGGGGTTGTTTAATGTCCTGTGCAGTCATTCCATAAGACTGTCTGTCTAGGGGTTGTTTAATGTCCTGTGCATAATGGCTGATTCATCTAAAGAATGTTAACATGTTTCTATAATGAGGACCAGGACTGTGCCTCCAATGTCAGTGGAGAGACAGCTACATCATTTCTGCTCCTCGTGCTTTTCTAAAAGTCATCCATCACTGACCAAGGAATAAGGAAATGAGATCCTCTGGTAGTGTTGCTCATGTCTCATTTTATTGTTTCAAATCCTTTCTAGAGGCCTGAGAAAATGCTGCCCTCGGTTTCTTTCTGGCCTGTGTCATGTCTTGTCCCTTCCCTCTTTCACAACAGTCATTCTGTCGTGTTCCCCTGTCAACAGCCAGTCTTCGTGTTCCCCTGTCAACAGCCAGTCTTCGTGTTCCCCTGTCAACAGCCAGTCTTTGTGTTCCCCTGTCAACAGCCAGTCTTCGTGTTCCCCTGTCAACAGTCAGTCTTCGTTCTCCTGTCAACAGTCAGTCTTCGTGTTCCCCTGTCAACAGTCAGTCTTCGTGTTCCCCTGTCAACAGTCAGTCTTCGTGTTTCCCTGTCAACAGTCAGTCTTCGTGTTTCCCTGTCAACAGTCAGTCTTCGTGTTTCCCTGTCAACAGTCAGTCTTCGTGTTTCCCTGTCAACAGTCAGTCTTCGTGTTTCCCTGTCAACAGTCAGTCTTCGTGTTCCCCTGTCAACAGCCAGTCTTCGTGTTCCCCTGTCAACAGCCAGTCTTCGTGTTTCCCTGTCAACAGTCAGTCTTCGTGTTCCCCTGTCAACAGTCAGTCTTTGTTCCCCTGTCAACAGTCAGACTTCGTGTTCCCCTGTCAACAGTCAGTCTGTGTTTTCCCTGTCAAGTCAGTCTGTGTCTCCCTGTCAACAGTCAGCCTGCGTTACCCTGTCAACAGTCAGTCTTCGTTCCCCTGTCAACAGTCAGTCTGTGTTTCCCTGTCAACAGTCAGTCTGTGTGTCCCTGTCAACAGTCAGTCTGTGTTGCCCTGTCAACAGTCAGTCTGTGTTTCCCTGTCAACAGTCAGTCTGCGTTTCCCTGTCAACAGTCAGTCTGCTTCCCTGTCAACAGTCAGTCTGCTTCCCTGTCAACAGTCAGTCTGCGTTTCCCTGTCACCTCCTTGATGCTCTTCATCCAGTTCTGAATGTTCTCGTATGACTTCTCATCTGTGATGTCATACACCAGGATGATGCCCTGAGAGATCACGTGAGACACGAGTCAGACAAAAATAAAACATTGTGCAATTCAAAATCAACCTCATGGATGTAAGAAATTTGATACTAATAGTTTCAGTCATAATCTTACACCCACAATGTTCTCTCATATCTACAAAGGTGAAGAGAGAGAGAGAAGGCCCGTTTATGCCTGGTGCTAAGATGCCCCTTTTGTCCTGATCTTGTCCACATTCTGATTGTGCTCACAGTTTTAGACAGGTGTAGATGATTAAATCACTTGCGATCTGATTGAGAGAGAGTTGAGAGGCTCACCATAGCTCCTCTGTAGTAGGCTGTAGTGATGGTCTTAAACCTCTCCTGTCCTGCTGTGTCCCTGAAAACAGAATACATTAGGGAAAATGTTTCACCAAAGTAGCTCTTTGAACAACCTGGAGTACAGATGTAGGATCTTAATTTGAGCCAGTTCGCGACAACAGGAAAATAATCCTGCAGCATCAGGAAATGTGAATTATTATGTGGATTATAATTACTGGACATTTTTGTAGGGGTTGATACATTTTCCATAAGGGTAAATCATGTCTGAAATTTCAAAGTGGAAATTACACATTTTAGAACCCTTTTTAAAAATCAAAAACACTACAAGTTTGCATTTCATACTTTGCAGGAAGATTCTCAGCAACAAAAGCATGATCAAATTAAGATTTGAAATCTGTAGTAAGCACTGAAACTACTGCAGATGTGTCTGTGTTGGCAGTTGGTGGCTGTTCTTTCTCTACACATTTCCTGTTTTTCTAATGCAGCACCCAATTGAAAGAGTACACTGTTTACATATCCAGAGCCATACAGCCTTTACACACGCGTGTCCAGCACATCATTTATCCACGCTTCTGCAAAAACATTACGCTATGGTCACACTAATGTTCTCACAGCACAGAACGTAGAAGTTCCCCACCTACACACTGAGCTATGGTCAGCAAAGGAGGTTGGTGGCACCTTAAATTGGGGAGGACAGGCTCGCTCTAATGACTGGAGCGGAATAAGTGAAACGGTAACAAATACATCAAACACATGGTTTCCATGGTTTCCAGGTATTTGGTGCCATTCCATTTGCTCCGTTCATGCCATTCTCCCCTCAGCAGCCTCCTGTGATGGTCAGTATGGCACATCCCCCCCTAACGGCTCAAGTCAGGATTTGGGGAGGTTAACCTGATCCTGTATCAAAGGACAACTTCTACCAGGGGTGTGGAATCCACAGAGATGAGACATGCGTATGTTTCATGCCAATTCAATAAACTCTTTATGGCTGCTTCAGACTGACTATATGATAACTCACTGGCATTCACTGGCAGATAAAACATAGGTGAAGTCATAGCCTACACCAAAGGCCTTGCCAGTCAATGTCTCAGTGTACTCAGTGACATATGCCAGATATACACTATATATAAAAAAAAGTATGTGGACACCTCTTCTAAAATTAGTGGGTTCGGCTATTTCAGCCACACCCATTGCTGACAGGTGTATAAAAATCAAGCACACCGCCTTGCAATCTCCATTGACAAACATTGGCAGTAGAATGGCCTTACTGAAGAGCTCAGTGACTTTGAATGTGGCACCGTCATAGGATGCAACCTTTCCTACAAGTCAGTTCGTGCTAGAACTGCCCAAGTCAACTGTAAGTGCTGTTATTGTGAAGTGGAAACGTCTAGGAGCAACAACGGCTCAGCCATGAAGTGGTAGGCCACAAAAGCTCACAGAACGGGACTGCTGAGTGTTGAAGCACGTAGCGTGTAAAAATTGTCTGTTGTAACATTCACTACCAAGTTCCAAACTGCCTCTGCATAAGAACTGTTCATCGGGAGCTTGATGAAATGGGTTTCCATGGCCGAACAGACTCACACAAGCCTAAGATCTCCATGCATAATACCAAGCATTAGCTAGAGTGGTGTAAAGCTAGCTGCCATTGGACTCTGGAGCAGTGGAAACATGTTCTCTGGAGTGATGAATCACGCTTTACCATCTGGCAGTCCAACCGACAAATCTGGGTTTGGCTGATGCCACGACAAAGCTACCTGCCCCAATGCATAGTGACAACTGTACAGTTTGGTGGAGGAGGAATAATGGTCTGGGGCTGTTTTTCGTGGTTCGGGTTAGGCCCCTTAGTTCCAGTGAAGGGAAATCTTAACACTACAGCATACAATGACATTCTGGATGATTCTGTGCTTCCAACTTTGTGGCAACAGTTTGGGGAATGCCCTTTCCTGTTCCAGCATGACAAAGCCCCCGTGCACAAAGCCAGGTCCATACAAAAATGGTTTGTCGAGATTGGTGTGTTAGAACTTGACTGGCCTGCACAGAGCCCTGACCTCAACACCATATTAATGCCCATGAATCTGGAATGAGATGTTCAACGAACAGGTGCCCACATGCTTTTGATCACCGCGAGCCTACCAGACGAGCTAAATGCCCTTTATGCTCGCTTCGAGGCAAGCAACACTGAAGCATGCATGAGAGCACCAGCTGTTCCAGATGACTGTATGATCACGCTCTCCGTAGCCGATGTGAGCAAGTCCTTTAAACAGGACAACATTCACAAAGCCACGGGGACAGATGGATTACCAGGACGTGTACTCAAAGCATTACCAACTGGCAAGTGTCTTCACTGACATTTTTAACCTCTCCCTGGCAGAGTCTGTAATATTAACACGTTTCAAACAGACCACCATAGTCCCTGTGACTAAGAAAGCGAAGGTAACCTGCCTACATGATTACCGCCCCGTAGCACTCACTTCGGTAGCCATGAAGTGCTTTGAAAGGCTGGTCATGGCTCACATCAACACCATCATGCCAGAAACCCTAGACCCACTCCAATTCGCATACCAACCCAACAGATCCACAGATGATGCAATTTCTATTGCACTCCACACTGCCCTTTCCCACCTGGACAAATGGAACACATATGTGAGAATGCTGTTCATTGACTACAGCTCAGTGTTCAACACCAGTGATCAAAAAAGCTAATCACTAGCTAAGGACCCTGGGAATAAACACTTCCATCTGCAACTGGATCCTGGACTTCCTGACGGGCCACCCCCAGGTGGTAAGGGTAGGCAACAACACATCTGCCATGTTGATTCGCAACACTGAGGCCCCTCAGGGTGCATGTTGAGTCCCCTCCTGTACTCCCTGTTCACCCACAACTGCGTGGCAAAGCACGACTCCAACACCATCATTAAGTTTGCTGAAGACACAACAGTGGTAGGCCTGATCACCGACAACGATGAGACAGCCTATAGGGAGGAGGTCAGAGACCTGGCAGTGTGGTGCCAGAACAACAACCTCTCTCTCAATGTGAGCAAGACAAATGAGCTGAACGTGGACTATAGGAATAGGAGGGCCGAGCTGGCCCCCGATAACATCGACAGGACTGAAGTGGAGCTGGTCGAGAGTTTCAAGTTCCTTGGTGTCCACATCACCAACAAACTATCATGGTCCAAACACACCAAGACAGTTGTGAAGAGGGCACAACATCACCTTTTCGGCATGGGTCCCCAGATCCTCAATAAGTTCTACTGCTGCACCTTCGGGCAGCAGGTAGCCTAGTGGTTAGAGCGTTGAACTTGTAACTGAAAGGTTGCAAGATCGAATCCCCGAGCTGACAAGGTAAAAATCTGTCGTTCTGTCGAACAAGGCAGTTAACCCACTGTTCCTAGGCCGTCTTTGAAAATAAGAATTTGTTCTTAACTGACTTGCCTAGTTAAATAAAGGTAAAATAAAAAAATCAAGAGCATCCTGACCAGTTGCATCACCGCCTGGTACGGCAACTGCTCGGCATCTGACTGTAAGGCGCTACAAAGGGTAGTGTGTACAGCCCAGTACATCACTGGGGCCAAGTTTGCTGACATCCAGGACCTATATACTAGGTGTGTCAGAGGAAGGCCCAAAAAAGTGTCAACAACTCCAGTCACCCAAGTCATAGACTGTTCTCTCTGCTACCGCACGGCAAGTGGTACCGGAGCGCCAAGTCTAGGACCAAAAGGCTCCTTAACAGCTTCTACCCCCAAGCCATAAGACTGTTGAACAACTAATGAAACGGCCACCTGGACTAACTCCATTGTTGGTTAATAGTTTGTAAGTAAGCATTTCACAGTATTTGATTTGATTTTGATTTGTAGTGTAAATTGCAGCTATTGCCTACTGGGATTGCATGTCTTTGGTCTGACAAGATGAAAAAAAATCTAAATCTTGCATTCCTAAATGGAAACAGTAGTCCTAAATGGAAACAGTAGTCCTAAATGGAAACAGTAGTCCTAAATGGGAAACAGTAGTCCTAAATGGGAAACAGTAGTCCTAAATGGGAAACAGTAGTCCTAAATGGGAAACAGTAGTCCTAAATGGAAACAGTAGTCCTAAATGGACCTTTCATTCTGTCTTTGTCTGGATCCTCTTCTCTTACCAGACTTGCAGTTTGACTTTCTTTCCCTCCACGTCTATCGTCTTTACTTTAAAGTCGATGCCTGAAGAAAGGATGGGAGGATGACAGAGAGAGGGGAGGGAGGAGGTCGACAGGAAGGGAGGATGACAGAGAGAGGGGAGGGAGGAGGTCGACAGGAAGGGAGGATGACAGAGAGAGGGGAGGGAGGAGGTCGACAGGAAGGGAGGATGACAGAGAGAGGGGAGGGAGGAGGTCGACAGGAAGGGAGGATGACAGAGAGAGGGGAGGGAGTGGGTCGACAGGAAGGGAGGATGACAGAGAGAGGGGAGGGAGGAGGTCGACAGGAAGGGAGGATGACAGAGAGAGGGGAGGGAGGAGGTCGACAGGAAGGGAGGGAAGACAATGACTTAAATTCCCACACACATTGCAGCAAATATAGGTCATGCCAATTAAACCATTTTGACATGCATGGAGGGTGAGACAGGCATTCTCAATTCATCAAACTTTCACTGGGATAGTAAAGTCTGTCTAGCTCTGCCCCATTCTGCCATATACACACACACACACACACACACACACAGTCTCAGGGTTTGTTATTATCTGTGTTTCCTGCAGGACAGGGACGGAGAGAGAGGACAGAGAAGATGGGCGTCTTAAACTGTGAATTCCAAGGGAGGACAACCATTTTTCTGCTAATGAGAGACTGAAAAGAGATAGGAGAGATAGAAGGAATGGGGGTGGGTGGACCCTCTGGGTAAAGTGAGGGAGGGGATAGGGGGATATGGAGAAGATATAGAAACAGCAGCACAGCAACAATATAGGTGAACTACAATAGGGATATCAGATTGAGATATAGGAAGACAGCGATAGAGACGTGTAGAGACATGAACACAGCAGAACTGGAAACGTGAGATAACTGCGTGGTGAAAGTGATAAGAACGTGGCATATATGTTGCTGACATAATGGTGCCTATATCAGCAATGACAAATGTAAAGGGTTGCTGAATATTTTGGGGCCGATTAGGCTATAACCGATCAAATGAGATTTCGTAGAGCTAGGCTACATACCGATAGTTGATATGTAGGTTGAGTTGAAGTTGTCCTCAGCAAATCGAATAATCAGACATGTTTTCCCCACTCCACTATCTCCGATGAGTAATAATTTGAAAAGGAAATCGTACTTCTTCGCCATAATGTTTTTCAAAGTTTTTGGTGAATTATCAGAAACTACGACCTTTTACAAAACCAGTACACTTTCCAATGTTCTTCTTACACTTATGTGTAACGAGGTTAACAAATGCCTTAAAAAGTATTGCTCGACATACACAAAGGTCAAAATTACACTCTCATTTCTCCTGGGGAGTTTCTGCTTTTCTTTAGCACAAAATCCGCTTGTTTTCCCTTTCCCTTGAAAACTGTCACCGGTAAATACGGTTCTCCCCCAATGTCTCTTTTGGTCGGAGAAAAATAAAACAGAACGCCACAAGTTAAAAACGAAAGTTGGAACAAACGCTTCTGCACTTCAATGGGCTATACAATTCTACAGCGCCACAAAGTTTTGTTAAAATCCATTTATCAAGCCAAAATGTCAAGTTATTTTCTTCCAAAGGCCGATTACCATACATCCACTCCACACAGACAGGGCTACGTTTTCGCCCAAAAACTTTCTCCTGCCGAAGTTCACGTAGGATTACGTAGAGAGGGAGGGGTTCAGTTATTACAGTGGAGGGAACAGACTGAAATGGGACAGCAGGAATGGCCGATACTGCTTATAGACAGCAGAGGGCGCTCGACCATATGAATGAAGTCAATGGTTTTAGCTGTATTATAGAGCCCCATGTACTGAAAAATGTCATATCTCTGAATACGTGTATCCTTAGTACCATATTTATTTTTCGTGGATAAAACAACGAGTAACAAACACGATTTGACTGACAATTAAATGAAGAGATGAGGTGGATGAGAAATACAAAATTGAATGTCTCTATTAAAAATGAAGTGGTCTCTCCCTCACACTGCGAGAGAAATCTAACAAAATCAAATGTGCCAGTAAGGCTAGTTATAGATGGCGCTGAACAAAACCTCTGTGTGTAGACCTGTGTGAAAGACCTGTGTGAAAGAGTTGACCTCACAAACATGGCCTCCTTTGCCTCGCCTCCTTGACACGTAATGGCGACAAAACACTTCCGGCCCCCGCTCTTCGGCCCGTTCATTTATTAACTGTCAACTTCCGGTTGATCCTTCTTTTCGGCAACGGCTACAAACTCGCCAACATGCCAGTAAGTGCGCACACAGGCAATATAACCCTTGCTTCATCCTTGGGAATTTTGTTTGAGCGGGACATGACCACATCCATCGATGTATTAGAACTTTGCAAATATTACGATGTATTTATATTCGGGATTATTCAACCAATGGATAGCTAGTACAATCTTAAACTGCGTGCCAAGCGCGTGCTATGGTCTGCTGAATTTACGCAATATGGCGGCGTACATGCAATAGAAAGCATGGACTGACATCTAACTAGCTAGCTAACTAGTTTGATGTTTAGTGATTGTTTCTAAGCATTTGACAGCGCTTGTACACGATGCAGTTTGACTAGATATGCGCATTCCTTGACTTATGTTTGATAGTAGACGTACGCAGGCTTTAGCTAAACAAGCTAACGTTAAGCGTAGGCTAGCCAGTACTGAAGTTAATAGCCAGGCGTTTACCCAACGAACATTTGTCAAAAATGTTTTTGATTATACTAACTTATGTACACGTCTCCCGTATGGACATTGTTTTAACTTGTTAGCTAGCTAGATTATCAAATAAACTTTATCTGCATTTTCTAAGATGGCCACCCTCTGGTTTCTCTTTCAGCTCGCAAAGGACCTGTTGCACCCAACCTCAGAGGAGGAGAAGAGGAGTCACAAGAAGAAGCGTCTTGTACAGAGCCCTAACTCGTATTTTATGGACGTCAAATGTCCAGGTTAGTGTGTCTCCCTGTAGCTTAGCTAGAAGTGACTCCACGGCTCTGCTCACACCAAACGCAGCCGTCATTGTAAATAATGTGTTCCTAACTGACTTCACTTATTTTATTTTTTATAAATACGTTAACCAAACTGACCATGGTTTAGTATCTAGGGATGTGGGACCATATTCAACTGACAGGTCATTGGTTTGCCTGTCTTCAGTAAAACTGGTCAGTCCACCAAAGGGAGAGTTTGCATGGCTAATGTAAACTAGATGTGATCCAGTGTGGCTCGGTTGGTAGAGCATGGTACTTTCAACGCAAGGGTTGTGGGTTTGATTCTCTCAGGGGAACAGTACAAAAATGTATGTGCTCTGTAAATTGTCAACTAAATGACTTAAATGTAAATCCAGTCTGGTGGTCATTTATTACTGAGACTGACTTGTTTCTAGAGGGATGTGTAGCGACTTGCCTTTGTGTTGCCCATTCATTGTCTCCAGAGTGAATGAGGTGTCAACCAAGGCATACAGTAACCTTGTGGTTGTCTTTTTTTGGAAAGGAATCTCCACTGATTCCTTTCAATAACCGCAAGAACACAACAGTAATTAGAACATCATTTGTGTGTGATTTGTTGGGACTGAAAACACGAGTTGGTCTCGTTCAGGACATTGAGGTGAATGTTAATTTGTCAACTATTCTCTACAGGATGCTATAAGATCACGACAGTGTTCAGTCACGCCCAGACGGTCGTCCTGTGTGTCGGATGCTCCACAGTCCTGTGTCAACCTACAGGGGGTAAAGCACGCCTCACAGAAGGTACTATATTACACACACCCTCAGCCTTCCACACAGTGTCCAGGATAGACAAATACTGTTTGACATAATTGATGCCTTTATGTGTTGCCCATTCATTGTCTCCAGAGTGAATGAGGTGTCAACCAAGGCATACAGTAACCTTGTGGTTGTCTTTTGTTTGGAAGGAGTCTCCACTGATTCCTTTCAATAAGTAACTGCAAGAACACACTAGTGTACAGAAATAATACTGTCTGTTCTGTTTCTAGTTGTAAGTCTGACCTGCAACTCTTTAGGATGAGATGTCAAATTAAACTCCTTTTGGTTTTCCAGTTGAAAATGTCATTTTTTTCCCCCCATACTTTACTGACCATGACCCAAATAATTTAATGTATTGCTTTTCAATAGCCCCCATTGAAGCATGACCCTTGACAGCTCAGGTTGGCAGTGTCTTTAAGGCTAGGAATGGTCAGGGACCTCACAATATTATCATAACAAAACTTAGAGGAAAATTCCACCCAAAACCATTTACAGTGCTACATAACTGTGGACAATATGTTGGTAAACAAATGTTTCATTTTGTTATGATAAGGTTGGTAGCAATGTGTGGAAATCTGTCTCTGCTCAAGTCGACTACAAAATCCACAATGCAAAGCTCTGTAGCTGGCTCGCAAACTTATCTAAACGCAACACCAGCATATGAAGTTGCTAGTTAGTGCAGTTTGTTTAGGTGATTTCACAGCTATCAATTTAGGAGTCTACAATCTCACCATTTTCAACCTGCAGATCGATGTGCCTCATCGTAGTCTGACATTCACAGCAGCACCATGCAATGACGAAGCAGACATGGGAGAGGGGGTTAGTCCCTTTGTTAAATTACACATTTCAATGTAAGAAAATCACAAACGTGATAAATGGCTCACTCGAGAAGACACCTCTCCCCGTATTACAATCTAAAAGTCAGCCTCCCACTACCCTGGAAGTTAATGGGAATATATCAGTGCTGCATCATACCGGCCTGAATGACAATGGCTCAGATACACATGAAATGACCAATGGAATTGATAGAACATACCCAGAGATGCACAAAAACACAACATTCAAAATGGGTGAATCTTTATTGCGATTTGACGTTAAACATTTATCACTATATGATCTGTGCTGTTGCCAGGTGGAACCTTTGCTTAGTGACCGGTGCTATATACCCTTTCCTGGATCACCAGTCAGTTTGTCTGTCCTAGTGTTAATGATTGACAATATTGGCATGCAATGAGTTCCTAGTGAATGGACCATGTTTTTTTATGTCCACCAGACACGCAGGTTGAAATATCAAAACGAACAATATACTAAGATAAACGCAACATGTGTTGGTCCCAGGTTTCATGAGCTGGAATAAAATATCTGTTAGTGAGCATTACACAGGTTCCCCTTGTGCTGGAGACAAAAGGCCACTCAAATGTGCAGTTTTGTCACAATGCAACAGATGTCTGGAGTTGAGGGAGTGTGCTGACTGCAGGAATATCCACCAGAGCTGTTGCCAGATAATTTAAAGTTCTCTACCATAACCTGCCTCCAATGCCGTTTTAAGAGAATTTGGCAGTGCAGACCACTTGTATGGCGTCGTGTGGGTGAGCAGTTTGCTGATGTCAACGTACAGAGTGCCCCGGGGTTACGGTATGGGCAGGAATAAGCTACGAACACAATTGCATTTTAAATGTGCAGAAATAGCATGAGATCCATTTTTTTATAGTTATCTTAGACCAACAGATGCTTATCTGTATTCCCAGTCAAGTGAAATTAATGTATTTTAATTGACTGATTTCCTCGAACTAATTCAGTAAAGAATTTTCAGGTTGATGCAAAACATTTAACTAGCTAGCTGTTGTGAGCTAATTTGTCCTGGGAAATGAACAAGGTCCTTTATTTCTGGATCTTTATAGAATATTGACCAATTTTGAGTTGCGCACAATCGTGTGTTCTCTACTCTGACAATCCACAGATAAAAGGGGAAACCTAGTTAGTTTCTAGTCATCTCTCCTTCTGTGGACTTTGTCGGTTGGCAACCAACTTTAAAGTACATTACCACCGCCGACTGGACTGGTGTGTGGACCTTCTGTTCATATTTCAATAATCAACGAGGAGATGGGAGAGGCGGGACTTGCAGCGCGTCAAGCATCAAAAATAGAACCACGTTTATTTTAGCACCTGGCTACGCAGACGCAGTTTAGATTAAATGATTGAATAACCTCTAGGCTGTCTGTCTGGCCTTAGCTATCCTCATCTCCTTCCCCCACTAGGCTGTCAGTCTAGCCTTAACAATAAACAGTAGTTGGACTTCACTCTCCCTACCATATAAAAGTGAAATCTGTCTGGGACCATAACTAACTCTCTCTTTCACCCAGGATGCTCATTCAGGAGGAAACAGCACTAGACTCTCAGCAATGGAGCTTGTTGGACCGAGAGACCCAAGGGAGGAGAGACGAGTGACCCCACAGTGACCCTGCTCAGGAAGTGACAACGCGAGAGAAAGTGGAGATGAAACTGAAGAGGAAAGATGGTGTTGAGCTCTGCTTTGTGTATGTAGAGAGAGAACGTCCCCTGGCATGACATCACTCCACCGGTCTCTCTCACTTAATAAAGTTTAGCTTTTTGTTAAAGAATCCAGTTTACTTGTCAATCTTTGACTATTATTAGAAAACAACATGGTGTGATGTGGGGAATGTATGCTGGTCATAGATCTATGCCTGAACAACTACCTAGAGACCCTGTTCAAGTAGACCCACTGTTCTTAAATCAGGGGTGTCTCATTCCATAGAGGACCTAGGGTCTGCTGTTTTTTCCCTTTCAATTAAGACCTAAATAACCAGGCGAGGACAATAACTTACTAATCAGTGACCTTAATTCAACCAAGTACAAGGGAGGCGAGACCCGGCAGACACTCGTCCCTCTGGAATGAGTTTGACACCTGTGCCTTAAATGGACCAACGCAACACGCTGACGACGTTTGGCAGGAAATGGTTTAGTTGGAAGGTTTCAACATGGATCATTCACAGGGCTGTTAGTGTCACCGTGTGCTCCAGAGCCAGTTGCGTCGGCGGATGATCCTTTCTGTGTCTGGAGACGAGGGTCTGATCCAGGGAGAGAAACGCACCGTCCTGCTGCATTCCACTGGAGAACACACACCAGCTTTGTCATAAAGTTAAAAATAATTGATGCCCCAATATAGTAGGAAAGGTAACTGGTACTGACGTGTGTTGGAGTACAGGCCGACCACCGGGACAGGAACCGTCTGCATGCAGGAGTTAAACACTGACAAATACAGAAGTGTCACCAACTGAGGTTAGTTATCTATGAATAAGGTAGTGGTGGTATGGTTAGTTACCTATGAACAAGGTAGTGGTGGTATGGTTAGTTACCTATGAACAAGGTAGTGGTGGTGTGGTTAGTTACCTATGAACAAGGTAGTGGTGGTATGGTTAGTTACCTATGAACAAGGTAGTGGTGGTGTGGTTAGTTATCTATGAATAAGGTAGTGGTGGTATGGTTAGTTACCTATGAATAAGGTAGTGGTGGTATGGTTAGTTACCTATGAATAAGGTAGTGGTGGTATGGTTAGTTACCTATGAATAAGGTAGTGGTGGTGTGGTTAGTTACCTATGAATAAGGTAGTGGTGGTATGGTTAGTTACCTATGAACAAGGTAGTGGTGGTATGGTTAGTTACCTATGAACAAGGTAGTGGTGGTATGGTTAGTTACCTATGAACAAGGTAGTGGTGGTGTGGTTAGTTACCTATGAATAAGGTAGTGGTGGTATGGTTAGTTACCTATGAATAAGGTAGTGGTGGTATGGTTAGTTACCTATGAATAAGGTAGTGGTGGTGTGGTTAGTTACCTATGAATAAGGTAGTGGTGGTATGGTTAGTTACCTATGAATAAGGTAGTGGTGGTGTGGTTAGTTACCTATGAATAAGGTAGTGGTGGTATGGTTAGTTACCTATGAACAAGGTAGTGGTGGTATGGTTAGTTACCTATGAACAAGGTAGTGGTGGTGTGGTTAGATACCTATGAACAAGGTAGTGGTGGTATGGTTAGTTACCTATGAACAAGGTAGTGGTGGTGTGGTTAGTTATCTATGAATAAGGTAGTGGTGGTATGGTTAGTTACCTATGAATAAGGTAGTGGTGGTATGGTTAGTTACCTATGAATAAGGTAGTGGTGGTATGGTTAGTTACCTATGAATAAGGTAGTGGTGGTGTGGTTAGTTACCTATGAATAAGGTAGTGGTGGTATGGTTAGTTACCTATGAATAAGGTAGTGGTGGTATGGTTAGTTACCTATGAATAAGGTAGTGGTGGTATGGTTAGTTACCTATGAATAAGGTAGTGGTGGTATGGTTAGTTACCTATGAATAAGGTAGTGGTGGTATGGTTACCTATGAATAAGGTAGTGGTGGTATGGTTAGTTACCTATGAATAAGGTAGTGGTGGTGTGGTTAGTTACCTATGAATAAGGTAGTGGTGGTATGGTTAGTTACCTATGAATAAGGTAGTGGTGGTATGGTTAGTTACCTATGAATAAGGTAGTGGTGGTATGGTTAGTTATCTATGAACAAGGTAGTGGTGGTGTGGTTAGTTATCTATGAATAAGGTAGTGGTGGTATGGTTAGTTACCTATGAATAAGGTAGTGGTGGTATGGTTAGTTACCTATGAATAAGGTAGTGGTGGTGTGGTTAGTTACCTATGAACAAGGTAGTGGTGGTGTGGTTAGTTACCTATGAACAAGGTAGTGGTGGTATGGTTAGTTACCTATGAACAAGGTAGTGGTGGTGTGGTTAGTTACCTATGAACAAGGTAGTGGTGGTGTGGTTAGTTACCTATGAATAAGGTAGTGGTGGTGTGGTTAGTTACCTATGAATAAGGTAGTGGTGGTGTGGTTAGTTACCTATGAACAAGGTAGTGGTGGTATGGTTAGTTACCTATGAACAAGGTAGTGGTGGTGTGGTTAGTTACCTATGAACAAGGTAGTGGTGGTATGGTTAGTTACCTATGAACAAGGTAGTGGTGGTGTGGTTAGTTACCTATGAATAAGGTAGTGGTGGTGTGGTTAGTTACCTATGAACAAGGTAGTGGTGGTATGGTTAGTTACCTATGAACAAGGTAGTGGTGGTGTGGTTAGTTACCTATGAACAAGGTAGTGGTGGTGTGGTTAGTTACCTATGAATAAGGTAGTGGTGGTATGGTTAGTTACCTATGAACAAGGTAGTGGTGGTATGGTTAGTTACCTATGAACAAGGTAGTGGTGGTGTGGTTAGTTACCTATGAACAAGGTAGTGGTGGTGTGGTTAGTTACCTATGAATAAGGTAGTGGTGGTATGGTTAGTTACCTATGAATAAGGTAGTGGTGGTATGGTTAGTTACCTATGAACAAGGTAGTGGTGGTATGGTTAGTTACCTATGAACAAGGTAGTGGTGGTATGGTTAGTTACCTATGAATAAGGTAGTGGTGGTATGGTTAGTTACCTATGAATAAGGTAGTGGTGGTATGGTTAGTTACCTATGAATAAGGTAGTGGTGGTATGGTTAGTTACCTATGAACAAGGTAGTGGTGGTATGGTTAGTTACCTATGAACAAGGTAGTGGTGGTATGGTTAGTTACCTATGAACAAGGTAGTGGTGGTATGGTTAGTTACCTATGAACAAGGTAGTGGTGGTGTGGTTAGTTACCTATGAACAAGGTGGTGTGGTTAGTTACCTATGAACAAGGTAGTGGTGAAGAGTGGTTAGATAGTTACCTATGAATAAGGTAGTGGTGGTGTGGTTAGATAGTTACCTATGAACAAGGTGGTGTGGTTAGTTACCTATGAACAAGGTAGTGGTGATGTGGTTAGTTACCTATGAATAAGGTAGTGGTGGTGTGGTTACCTATGAACAAGGTAGTGGTGAAGAGTGGTTAGATAGTTACCTATGAACAAGGTAGTGGTGAAGAGTGGTTAGATAGTTACCTATAAACAAGGTAGTGGTGAAGAGTGGTTAGATAGTTACCTATGAACAAGGTAGTGGTGAAGAGTGGTTAGATAGTTACCTATGTATAAGGTGGCAGTAGTGGCCATAACTGCAAACACAGCAAAGACCAGGATGAGATGGAAGTCCAGGAGCTGAGTCCAGGAAGATTGTAGACGAATCAGATCTGTGGAACCTGAACACACACTCAGACAGGGTCAGATGTGTGGATACAGGGGTGAGTCAGTGGGCTATAGCAGGGTTTCCCTAACTCTGTCCTGCCCCCCCCCCCCCCGGGTGAATGTTATGATTTTTGTCCTAGCACTACACAGCTCATCCAAATAATCAAAGCTTGATGTTGAGTTGGATATTTGAATCAGGTGTGTAGTGCTAGAACAAAAACCAAAACGTGCACCCAGGGGCGGCCCCAGGACCGAGTTTGGGAAACACTGTTGTATAGGAACGTTTTCATTGTCGTGTTTAGCTGTGTTTTGGCTCTGTGTGAGTCTGCTCCTCACCTATCTTCACCTCGCTGTCCACCGTGATGTAAACTGTAAGGGCATGAGTCTGTGGGGTCAGGTGGCTGGAGAGGGTGATGTTGGCAGGAGGGGGCAGGGCCTGACTTTTGACCCAGGAAGTGGAAATGTATACAGACAACACCAGATGTCCGTCTGATTGACTGGGCTCAGATAGCAGCACGTCAGTACTGTCAGAGTGGAACTAAACGCAACAAAGAGAGAGAAGAGATATGGATTGCATTCACTCCATACTGTCTATGCCAAGGTCTTAAAGCTGTATGCATTGTGTATTGTGGGGCTGTAAATGCTCTAATGCTTAATGTTAAATGTGACCCACCTGTAGGGCAGAGAGCACCTCCTTGGTGCCCAGCACAGAGAACTCTGCCATGGGATGCAGAGCAGATAGCACCAGGAAAGACACTGGGCAGTGGAACGCAGGCAGGTACGGCAACTGTACCAAACGTCCGGAGAGAGGTAGCGACAGAGCAGAGAGAGGGAGGACAGGGACGGGGGACTGGCCCCGCAGAGAGGCTGAGAGAGCGACGGAGACAGAGAGGGAGGAGAGGAGGTGGAGGACGGAGTCTGACTGGGGACGGACAGAGACTCTGCAGCTGTATTCACCTGAGGGAGAGAGTCAAAAATTGGTAAAATAATTATTTACTGTATCATTTTAGAGACATGGTATTTTTATCAATGGGATAGGGATGAGAAGTCCTGTGTCCCTGTCGTACCTGTGTCGAGGTCATAGTGAGGCGTGGTGACCATCACAGCCTGCAGCGTGTTGAGCTGGAGGTAGGGGGCGCTGAAATGCAGGAAACACCGTAACTCTGCCTCTGGCTGCAGCCTCTTCTCTATGGCCTCCCTCTGGGACAGGGAACACTGAGCTGGGGGAAGAGATGGGGAGGTGGGGGAAGAGATGGGGAGGTGGGAGAAGAGGAGCAAGGTAAGGAGAGAGAGCAGAGAGGTATCAATTTACTACTCACCTGTGTTGAAGGGGGAGGTGTATAGTTCCACAGGAACAGTGTAGTCAGCTGCGTCAGGCCAGTTGGTGAGAAAACGATCATCAGGAGGAGAGAGTTCTGGGATGACTGGAGAGTCCACCTTCACCTGTTGGCAAAACACTACCATGGTGGCCCATTCATTTCCATGGTAACCCTCTGCTGTACTATACAGTGCCTTGCGAAAGTATTCGGCCCCCTTGAACTTTGCGACCTTTTGCCACATTTCAGGCTTCAAACAAAGATATAAAACTGTATTTTTTTGTGAAGAATCAACAACAAGTGGGACACAATCATGAAGTGGAACGACATTTATTGGATATTTCAAACTTTTTTAACAAATCAAAAACTGAAAAATTGGGCGTGCAAAATTATTCAGCCCCCTTAAGTTAATACTTTGTAGCGCCACCTTTTGCTGCGATTACAGCTGTAAGTCGCTTGGGGTATGTCTCTATCAGTTTTGCACATCGAGAGACTGACATTTTTTCCCATTCCTCCTTGCAAAACAGCTCGAGCTCAGTGAGGTTGGATTGAGAGCATTTGTGAACAGCAGTTTTCAGTTCTTTCCACAGATTCTCGATTGGATTCAGGTCTGGACTTTGACTTGGCCATTCTAACACCTGGATATGTTTATTTTTGAACCATTCCATTGTAGATTTTGCTTTATGTTTTGGATCATTGTCTTGTTGGAAGACAAATCTCCGTCCCAGTCTCAGGTCTTTTGCAGACTCCATCAGGTTTTCTTCCAGAATGGTCCTGTATTTGGCTCCATCCATCTTCCCATCAATTTTAACCATCTTCCCTGTCCCTGCTGAAGAAAAGCAGGCCCAAACCATGATGCTGCCACCACCATGTTTGACAGTGGGGATGGTGTGTTCAGCTGTGTTGCTTTTACGCCAAACATAACGTTTTGCATTGTTGCCAAAAAGTTCCATTTTGGTTTCATCTGACCAGAGCACCTTCTTCCACATGTTTGGTGTGTCTCCCAGGTGGCTTGTGGCAAACTTTAAACAACACTTTTTATGGATATCTTTAAGAAATGGCTTTCTTCTTGCCACTCTTCCATAAAGGCCAGATTTGTGCAATATACGACTGATTGTTGTCCTATGGACAGAGTCTCCCACCTCAGCTGTAGATCTCTGCAGTTCATCCAGAGTGATCATGGGCCTCTTGGCTGCATCTCTGATCAGTCTTCTCCTTGTATGAGCTGAAAGTTTAGAGGGACGGCCAGGTCTTGGTAGATTTGCAGTGGTCTGATACTCCTTCCATTTCAATATTATCGCTTGCACAGTGCTCCTTGGGATGTTTAAAGCTTGGGAAATCTTTTTGTATCCAAATCCGGCTTTAAACTTCTTCACAACAGTATCTCGGACCTGCCTGGTGTGTTCCTTGTTCTTCATGATGCTCTCTGCGCTTTTAACGGACCTCTGAGACTATCACAGTGCAGGTGCATTTATACGGAGACTTGATTACACACAGGTGGATTGTATTTATCATCATTAGTCATTTAGGTCAACATTGGATCATTCAGAGATCCTCACTGAACTTCTGGAGAGAGTTTGCTGCACTGAAAGTAAAGGGGCTGAATAATTTTGCACGCCCAATTTTTCAGTTTTTGATTTGTTAGAAAAGTTTGAAATATCCAATAAATGTCGTTGTCCCACTTGTTGTTGATTCTTCACAAAAAAATACAGTTTTATATCTTTATGTTTGAAGCCTGAAATGTGGCAAAAGGTCGCAAAGTTCAAGGGGGCCGAATACTTTCGCAAGGCACTGTACCTCTCTGAGGGCCTGCTGTCCACCTTCCAGTCTGTAGTAGACCACTACCGTCCCAGAATGCTTTGCCAGAGCAGCTCCCGTCTTTGGGTCAATCTGCAGAATACGACTAGACGACACGTTCCACTGACCTGGCTGGCCTGAGACAGAGAGAGAGAGAGATGTGTGTGTGTGTTTTCTTTTATTTTGACCCTTCATTTTATCAGGGAGTCATACTGACACCAAGGTCTCTACAGATGAGCCCTGAATGACAGAAATGACAGAAAATACACACTTCAAAAATACAAAATGGAAGCAGAAATAAAATCATGGTCATGAAAAAGAGACATTCATCAGTAAAAAGGTCCTCAATCAGCATTCTGAACTGGCCTAGAGGAACCAAAACATCACATTTAAGAACATTTTGAAGATTGTTCCACAAATAAGGTACAAAAAAACTAAAAGCTGATTTACCTAACTCATTAGAGACAAAAGGACTAATTTCCAGAGTTAACAATTCCTGAGACCAGGTGTGGTAACTCCTATGTCATAAGTTCAGTAAAGATGTTCGGTACAGTGGGACTCATTTATAAATGAAAACATAGCAATGTATCAACCTATGTGAGTGACATCAAAGAGGGCCAACCAACATACTGGTAGAAAATGCAGTGAAGAGTGCTAAAACTGTCACCCGTAATAAAGCACAGTGCACTATGATAAATTGCATCTAGCTGCGTTAATGAAGTAGCAGCTGCGTTCATATAGATGATGTCGCCATAGTCTAGGACTGATAAGAACGTTGACTGACTAATCTGCTTTCTACTATTTATCGAGAGGCAGGACCTATTTCTATAGAAGCCCATTTTTATTCACAGCATCTTAACTAATTCGTCAACATTATTTTTAAAATACAGCTTTTCATCTATCCAGATGCCTGTAAGCAGGGACACGATCAATATGGACACCATCCAAAGTACATATGCTTAAATCAGAGTTGTATTTATGCGCTCTAGAGAACAACATGTACTTAGTTTCACCTGCATTCAATACTCATTTCAGGTCAATAAAGTTTTTCTGTAATACAATGAAGGCAGACTGTAGTTAGCATACACAACAGTATTATCAGCATACAATTGCAGGTTAAACCTTTTTACAGACAAGTTGATATTGTTAATGTAAACAGTCAAAATTACAGGACCAAAAATTAACCCCCTTTCATAGTATCCAGGAAACCTGATTTAACACCATCAGTAGACACACATCTGTCAAATGATTTTCACACCAGTTACATGCAGCCTGGTCCAGGCCAATTGAGGCCAGCTTGTGAATGAGCAGTGAGTGAACAACAGTATCAAAGGCCTTTGACAGGTCAATGAAGAGGGCAGCACAATGTTGTTATCCATACAGTTAAACACATTTATAACTAGGGATGGAGCAGAGATGCTATGACCTTGTCTAAAACCCGACTGATGTACTTATAGACTACATTTCAAAGATAAGAAGGATCTTAGCTGAGAATTAACCAAGGATTCTAATATTTTAGCGAGGCAAGAAAGTTTAGAAATAGGGCAATAATTATTTAGGTCACCACTTTTGTGAAGGGGGAGTACATGGGCCGCCTTCCAAACCTTGGGAATAGTACCAGATATAATGGTCAGGTTAAAATATGGGTTAATGATTCGGCAAGCAGGGGGCAGAGAGCTGCAGCAATAATGGATCAAGCATATCAGCCCCAGTTTTTGATGTTTCTTTTTACATCAATCTTAAGCAAGACAGCTAGCACATCACAGATAGTAAATTGCTGAAATGAAAACAAAGTTTCACTAGAAGTTGACGTGTTAACCGTCGAGTCAGCTAGAGGCTGGCGGAGTGAAGAGCAGTCGATTGACTGACCAGGTCTTGGTGGCAGGTAGCCTAGCGGTTAAGAGCTAGTAACCTCCAACAACAACTGCTCCCTGGGCCCTGATGACGTGGATGTTGATTATGGCAGCCCCCCCGCACCTCTCTGATACAGAGGTGTTAAATACAGAAGACACATTTCAGGTGAATGCATTCAGTTGTACAACTTGTGTGTGTGTCTCACCTTGCGGTCCTGTCAGGGGGGTGTTGAAGCAGAGTGTGTCTCCGGGCCTGAGTGCGTGTGGCGGGGCAGAGATGGCGGGGAGGACAGGGAGGGGGGTGTAGTCACTCAGGGAGGGGTTGGTGGGGTCTGCCTGCACCCCTAGGACTGTCAAACCCCCAGACACTGTCTGGACCACAAAGGAATGACTGTCTGAGTCTGGAGTCACCTGCACCAAGTCATCCCTGAGAGAGAGAGAGAGGAGAGAGTGAAAGAGAGAGAAAGAGAGGGAGAGAGAGCGAGAGAGAGAGAGAGAGAGAGAAAGAGAGGGAGAGAGAGCGAGAGAGAGAGAGAGAAGAAAGAGTGTTTAAAGATGGAATCCACATTAGGGGAAACAACGCTACTGTTCGCCCTGAGCACCTTTGTTATGGTTTTTGTCTTGCTGTTGAAACAGAAGAGAAACAGAGGAGAAACAGAGGGCAGCAGACTCCGTCCGCATGGTAAAAAATGATCTGTATTTATTGTGCTGTTCTATCATGCGGGCAGTGATGTCTGAGAGGAGAAACAGTGTTGGTTGTTGGCAGTAACTTCTTTGCTTCCCAAACGGACGTGGCAGTTTGACCATGAAGGATCCCAGCTTTAAGGAAAATAAAACAGACAGAGAGATTTGACTATATACTGTGTGTGTTACCTGTTGGTGGTAATATCAGAGTGTGTGTGTTACCTGTTGGTGGTAATGTCAGAGTGTGTGTGTTACCTGTTGGTGGTAATGTCAGTGTGTGTTACCTGTTGGTGGTAATGTGTGTGAGGGTGTTATGGGCGTTGAACTGTTGTCCCAGGTTGTCGTAGCAGAGAGCCCTGACTCTGATGGTCCAACCCAGGGGAAAGGCAGGCAGGCCTCCCCCTCCAACACTGTACAGGCTGGACACACTGAATAGCCTGACAAACCACACTGGAGACACCTGGCAGACAACACACAAATACACTTTTGTACTCCCTAGCATGGTCAGATAGTGATGACCCAGTCCCAGTTAGGGTCAACTGTGGATGCTGAGTTTCTCACCAGGTCTACTTTAGAATGGATCCCCTCGAAGGACACAAGTGACCAACTTACCCGGACGCTGATGAGCAGGGTCTGGTTGACCCCACAGGTCTCCATAGCGATGACCTCCAGCAGGGCGGATCCCGTGTCAGGCCCCGCCCTCAGAACTCCCTGGCTGTCCACCGTTACAAGACCCTCCCCTTTCACACACTGACACAGGGCGTACCGCACAGGACAGATTGCGTCTCTAAAACACACAATCACACATGCATGACTACAGACATGAGTACAGACAAACACACACACACACACAACCCCATAGAGACTGGACACACAGTCCAGACACACCATAAAACTATAGTATACAGTCAATACAGTCCAGATGTACTGTCACAACACACCATAAAACTATAGTACAAGTCTGTATACAGTCCAGATGTACTGTCACAACACACCATAAAACTATAGTACACAGTCTGTATACAGTCCTGATGTACTGTCACAACACACCATAAAACTATAGTACACAGTCTGTATACAGTCCTGATGTACTGTCACAACACACCATAACAGAGGTCCGGACAACAGGCCCCCCGATTTGACATACTGAACTCTATCGGAGAATTAGTTGGTGAACCAAGCGAGGTAATAATTTGAGAAACCAAGGCTGTTGAGTCTGCCAATAAGAGCCTCATTCTAAAGTTGATCAGGGAGGTGACCAAGAACCCGATGGTCACTCTGACAGAGCTCTATTGTTCCTCTGTGGAGATGGGAAAACCTTCCAGAAGGACAACCATCTCTGCAGCACTCCACCAATCAGGCCTTTATGGTAGAGCGGCCAGACGGAAGCCATTCCTCAGTAAATGGTACATAACAGGCCACTTGGAGTTTGCCAAAAGGCACCTAAAGGACTATCAGATCATGAGAAACAAGATTCTCTGGTCTGATGAAACCAAGATTGAACTCCTTGGCCTTAATGTCAAGCATCACGTCTGGAGGAAACCTGGCACCATCCCTACGGTAAAGCATGGTGGTGGCAGCATCATGCTGTGGGGATGTTTTCAGTGGCAGGGACTGGGAGACTAGTCAGGATCTAGGGAAAGATGAACGGAGCAAAGTACAGAGAGATCCTTGATGAAAACCTGCTCCAGAGCGGTTCACCTTCCAACAGGACAACGACCCTAAGCACACAGCCAAGACAATGTAGGAGTGGCTATGGGACAAGTCTTTGAATGTCCTTGAGTGGCCCAGCCAGAGCACGGACTTGAACCCGATCGAACATCTCTGGAGAGACCTGAAAGTAGCTGTGCAGCGATGCTCCCCATCCAACCTGACAGCTTGAGAGGATCTGCAGAAACCCCCCAAATAGAGGTGTGCCAAGCTTGTAGTGTCATACCCAAGAAGAATAGAGGCTGTAATCGCTGCCAAAGGTGCTTCAACAAAGTACTGAGTAAAGGGTCTGAATACGTAAATGTGATATCTTGTTTTTCTGCACATGCAGACATACACAACCACACATGCTGGCTCTCACTTGTTGCTCTGTAGTGCGTAGTGTGAGTAGGGAGACATGAGGATGGATCTGGAGGTTCCTACAGCCAGCTGCATCTCCTGGTACACCTTAGAGAGGAGAGAGGAGATAGATCTGGAGGTTCCTACAGCCAGTTGCATCTCCTGGTACAACTTAGAGAGGAGAGAGAT
Source organism: Oncorhynchus mykiss (assembly GCF_013265735.2). NCBI lineage: Eukaryota > Metazoa > Chordata > Actinopteri > Salmoniformes > Salmonidae > Oncorhynchus > Oncorhynchus mykiss. Next base: position 8,687,624 of record NC_048567.1, on the reverse strand, counting down.
CTGGAGGTTCCTACAGCCAGCTGCATCTCCTGGTACAACTTAGAAAGGAGAGATCTGGAGGTTCCTACAGCCAGCTGCATCTCCTGGTACAACTTACAGAGGAGAGAGATCTGGAGGTTCCTACAGCCAGCTGCATCTCCTGGTACAACTTAGAGAGGAGAGAGATCTGGAGGTTCCTACAGCCAGCTGCATCTCCTGGTACAACTTAGAAAGGAGAGATCTGGAGGTTCCTACAGCCAGCTGCATCTCCTGGTACAACTTAGAGAGGAGAGAGATCTGGAGGTTCCTACAGCCAGCTGCATCTCCTGGTACAACCTAGAGAGGAGAGATCTGGAGGTTCCTACAGCCAGCTGCATCTCCTGGTACAAATTAGAGAGGAGAGAGATCTGGAGGTTCCTACAGCCAGCTGCATCTCCTGGTACAACTTAGAGAGGAGAGAGATCTGGAGGTTCCTACAGCAAGCTGCATCTCCTGGTACAACTTAGAGAGGAGAGATCTGGAAGTTCCTACAGCCAGCTGCATCTCCTGGTACAACTTAGAGAGGAGAGAGATCTGGAGGTTCCTACAGCCAACTGCATCTCCTGGTACAACTTAGAGAGGAGAGAGATCTGGAGGTTCCTACAGCCAGTTGCATCTCCTGGTACAACTTAGAGAGGAGAGAGATCTGGAGGTTCCTACAGCCAGCTGCATCTCCTGGTATACCTTAGAGAAGAGACATCTGGAGGTTCCTACAGCCAGCTGCATCTCCTGGTACAACCTAGAGAGGAGAGATCTGGAGGTTCCTACAGCCAGTTGCATCTCCTGGTATATCTTAGAGAGGAGAGGACAGGACAGGAGTAGAAAGGAGTAAAGAGTGGAGAGGTTATCATATCACAGACATAAACTACTCAACAACAACCTATAAACAAATGTCTCAAAAGCAGGAGGTGGACCCAGTGTGTTTACCAGTATCTGTATCTCGTCAGAAAGCTGCTGGTGGGAGGCTGACGTGTGATTGGCCAGCTGAACTGTCACTCTCAAACTGGTCCTGCCCGCTGCCCATGCCCTCACCAGCACAGAGAAACTATGGGCAGGAGAGACAGTCACCCCCGCCTAACACACACACACACACACACACACACACACACACACACACACACACACACACAGTCATATCCAAGTGGTTTGACACACATTGACCTACATATACAGTGCCTTGCGAAAGTATTCGGCCCCCTTGAACTTTGCGACCTTTTGCCACATTTCAGGCTTCAAACATAAAGATATAAAACTGTATTTTTTTTGTGAAGAATCAACAACAAGTGGGACACAATCTTGAAGTGGAACGACATTTATTGGATATTTCAAACTTTTTTAACAAATCAAAAACTGAAAAATTGGGCGTGCAAAATTATTCAGCCCCTTTACTTTCAGTGCAGCAAACTCTCTCCAGAAGTTCAGTGAGGATCTCTGAATGATCCAATGTTGACCTAAATGACCAATGATGATAAACACAATCCACCTGTGTGTAATCAAGTCTCCGTATAAATGCACCTGCACTGTGATAGTCTCAGAGGTCCGTTAAAAGCGCAGAGAGCATCATGAAGAACAAGGAACACACCAGGCAGGTCCGAGATACTGTTGTGAAGAAGTTTAAAGCCGGATTTGGATACAAAAAGATTTCCCAAGCTTTAAACATCCCAAGGAGCACTGTGCAAGCGATAATATTGAAATGGAAGGAGTATCAGACCACTGCACATCTACCAAGACCTGGCCGTCCCTCTAAACTTTCAGCTCATACAAGGAGAAGACTGATCAGAGATGCAGCCAAGAGGCCCATGGTCACTCTGGATGAACTGCAGAGATCTACAGCTGAGGTGGGAGACTCTGTCCATAGGACAACAATCAGTCGTATATTGCACAAATCTGGCCTTTATGGAAGAGTGGCAAGAAGAAAGCCATTTCTTAAAGATATCCATAAAAAGTGTCGTTTAAAGTTTGCCACAAGCCACCTGGGAGACACACCAAACATGTGGAAGAAGGTGCTCTGGTCAGATGAAACCAAAATTGAACTTTTTGGCAACAATGCAAAACGTTATGTTTGGCGTGAAAGCAACACAGCTCATCCCTATGAACACACCATCCCCACTGTCAAACATGGTGGTGGCAGCATCATGGTTTGGGCCTGCTTTTCTTCAGCAGGGACAGGGAAGATGGTTAAAATTGATGGGAAGATGGATGGAGCCAAATACAGGACCATTCTGGAAGAAAACCTGATGCAGTCTGCAAAAGACCTGAGACTGGGACGGAGATTTGTCTTCCAACAAGACACTGATCCAAAACATAAAGCAAAATCTACAATGGAATGGTTCAAAAATAAACATATCCAGGTTTTAGAATGGCCAAGTCAAAGTCCAGACCTGAATCCAATCGAAAATCTGTGGAAAGAACTGAAAACTGCTGTTCACAAATGCTCTCCATCCAACCACACTGAGCTCGAGCTGTTTTGCAAGGAGGAATGGGAAAAAATTTCAGTCTCTCGATGTGCAAAACTGATAGAGACATACCCCAAGCGACTTACAGCTGTAATCGCAGCAAAAGGTGGCGCTACAAAGTATTAACTTAAGGGGGCTGAATAATTTTGCACGCCCAATTTTTCAGTTTTTGATTTGTTAAAATAGTTTGAAATATCCAATCAATGTTGTTCCACTTCATGATTGTGTCCCACTTGTTGTTGATTCTTCACAAAAAAATACAGTTTTATATCTTTATGTTTGAAGCCTGAAATGTGGCAAAAGGTCGCAAAGTTCAAGGGGGCCGAATACTTTCGCAAGGCACTGTACAGGGACAAAGTGTAGCGTACCTGAGTGTGTCGGGTTTGTATCTCCAGTACTCCAAGCTTGCCCAGATTCCAGTGGAAGGAGAGACCAGACTCTACACTGCCCAGAGCAAAGGGGTTCTGACTATTGTCACTGCCCATCACATACACTGGCATCTAAATGCACGCACACACACACACACACTGGGGTTACTAAACCACATGCACATACGCACCCAAATACCGTACAAACTTACACAGAAACAAGCTACACTGTTACCTCAGTGCCCACAGACAGTTTGACCAGAGGGCCCTGGATCCTGACCCCTGTCAGGTTAAACACCTCCACATCCACCTCATCCTGACACACACACAAAGACAACCAGATAATCAACAAGTCAAAAGTATATGTGTGTGTGTGTGTGTGTGTGTGTGTACCTGTGCGAAGGTGAGCAGAGCTCCGGTGTCCTGAGTGACGGTCTGCAACGCCCCTCTGAGTTTGACCATGCCCACTGCCACTCCATGGACCAATCCTGTCTCGGTCACCGTGGCGATGCGGCTGTCACTCACAGAGAAGCCCACACTGGACTGGGGGTGGGGGCCGCCCTCCCACTTCACCTGAGAGAGGTGTGCGTGTGTAAGTGTATGAGAGGGAGTTATGACATTGACACAGTAGATAGTAATACCATGACTTCCATCAGCATCATATTCACTTTGTTGTGAATCTCTAAAAGCCTTTTGAATTGTCATGTGATCCAATGATGAATCAAACACTGTTCAAGACCAGAAACCTAGAAACAGAGCTAACAGAAACCTAGAGTCAAAGTAAACAGAAACCTAGAGTCAGAGCTAATAGAAACCTAGAGTCAGAGTAAACAGAAACCTAGTCAGAGCTAACAGAAACCTAGAGTCAGAGTTGACAGAAACCTAGTCAGAGCTAACAGAAACCTAGAGTCAGAGTTAACAGAAACCTAGAGTCAGAGTAAACAGAAACCTAGAGTCAGAGCTAATAGAAACCTAGAGTCAGAGTAAACAGAAACCTAGTGTCAGAGCTAACAGAAACCTAGAGTCAGAGTAAACAGAAACCTAGAGTCAGAGCTAACAGAAACCTAGAGTCAGAGTAAACAGAAACGTAGAGTCAGAGAAAACAGAAACCTAGAGTCAGAGTAAACAGAAACCTAGAGTCAGAGTAAACAGAAACCTAGAGTCAGGGTAAACAGAAACCTAGAGTCAGAGTTGACAGAAACCTAGTCAGAGCTAACAGAAACCTAGAGTCAGAGTTAACAGAAACCTAGAGTCAGAGTTAACAGAAACCTAGAGTCAGAGAAAACAGAAACCTAGAGTCAGAGAAAACAGAAACCTAGAGTCAGAGAAAACAGAAACCTAGAGTCAGAGTAAACAGAAACCTAGAGTCAGAGTAAATAGAAACCTAGTCAGAGTTAACAGAAACCTAGAGTCAGAGTAAACAGAAACCTAGTGTCAGAGCTAACAGAAACCTAGAGTCAGAGAAAACAGAAACCTAGAGTCAGAGCTAACAGAAACCTAGAGTTAGAGAAAACAGAAACCTAGAGTCAGAGAAAACAGAAACCTAGAGTCAGAGAAAACAGAAACCTAGTCAGAGAAAACAGAAACCTAGAGTCAGAGAAAACAGAAACCTAGAGTTAGAGAAAACAGAAACCTAGAGTCAGAGTAAACAGAAACCTAGAGTCAGAGAAAACAGAAACCTAGAGTCAGAGTTAACAGAAACCTAGAGTCAGAGAAAACAGAAACCTAGAGTCAGAGCTAACAGAAACCTAGAGTCAGAGAAAACAGAAACCTAGAGTCAGAGAAAACAGAAACCTAGAGTCAGAGAAAACAGAAACCTAGAGTCAGAGTAAACAGAAACCTAGAGTCAGAGAAAACAGAAACCTAGAGTCAGAGTAAACAGAAACCTAGAGTCAGAGTAAACAGAAACCTAGAGTCAGAGTAAACAGAAACCTAGAGTCAGAGTAAACAGAAACCTAGAGTCAGAGCTAACAGAAACCTAGAGTCAGAGCTAACAGAAACCTAGAGTCAGAGTAAACAGAAACCTAGAGTCAGAGTTAACAGAAACCTAGAGTCAGAGTAAACAGAAACCTAGTGTCAGAGCTAACAGAAACCTAGAGTCAGAGTAAACAGAAACCTAGAGTCAGAGTTAACAGAAACCTAGAGTCAGAGTAAACAGAAACCTAGAGTCAGAGTAAACAGAAACCTAGAGTCAGAGTAAACAGAAACCTAGAGTCAGAGTTAACAGAAACCTAGAGTCAGAGCTAACAGAAACCTAGAGTCAGAGTAAACAGAAACCTAGAGTCAGAGTAAACAGAAACCTAGTGTCAGAGCTAACAGAAACCTAGAGTCAGAGTTAAAGCTGCAATATGTAATTTTTTGGGTGACGATCAAATTTACAAAGAAATGTGTGTTATAGATCTGTCA